>NC_090932.1:115477727-115780757 GCF_040938575.1 Ambystoma mexicanum | reverse complement strand
CACAGGCGAAACAAGGGTAAGTTGGGTGCGTCACTGAATCTGTGCATTGTCACACACATGTGTCATGCATCCATGGCATGCACAAGTCACAGACACGCAGGTCAGGCACACAGACATGGCTACCATATATGTACCTGGCATCAGCACCCATCCTTCACCCCCATCCATGTCCAGGTACAGAGACTGGCATGCTCTCATGTCCAAAATCTGCATAGGGCTCCCCATGCCGCATTTCAACACATGCAACAACCATGTGGGTCACACATCACTGGTCGCACATGCATTACCATGATGTCCCTGCACACATACATGCATACATGGCCCATGGCACACATACAGGCAAGTATCATAGAACCAGCACACCGCAACATGCCCTGTCTCACACAGTAATGCTTGGACACATACCGCTCAACTCCAGACGGGCCTCCCTCTCAAGGACCTGGGCGTGGAGCGCTGGGCGTACGCGTTCCAGGACCCTCTTCTGGATGGAACTCATGCGGCCCCGGCCCCCCTCCACGAGGCGCCGGGCCTTCACAAGGGTCCTGGACCTCAAGTCCTCCCAGCGCTTCTTGATCTTCTGGACGTTGCGGGTTGCCACCCCCTCCGCGTTGATGGCAACCACACAGTCGGCCCAGATCCTCTCCCGTCCTTCCTTGCTGGCGCGGGACGATCCAAAGAGGGCATCATACTGCCCCAGGACATGCTCCACCAGGACACCAACTTCGGTGGCAGTGAAGCTGGTGCCCCTCTGCCCCTCTGGCCTGGGGTTGCCACTGGTGCCAGATGTGGAAGTGCCCGACATGGCAACCCCAGAGGCAGGTGTGGGTGGGCAACTGGGTCCTAGGGCTGGGCTGTGGAGCGATGTAATCCCAGTTGGGAGTCTTCAGTTCCAGCAGGGGTGGACACAGCAACTGGACCCCTGCAGATGGCTGATGTGCAGGCACCAAATGGCAGGGCACGGTGGCAGCAGGCAGGCAGGCAGGCAGCAGCAGATAGCACGTGGGAGGCTGCTCGGGGCACTGGGGGGCAGTAACTCGGCCTTCTGGGCAGGAGCGTGGTGTTCCGTGTGTTTTCGGGTGGCCAGCTTGATACGGAGTGATTTGGCACGTGAAAATCCTGCACGTCAGCGTGAAATCCGAGGAAAGGCCCTTAGCGCGTAAGCGCGTCAGCACGCATACGCGATTCTATTGGACCAGAGTCCCTCAGCGCGTAAGCGCGTCTGACGTGACCCGCACGGGCGTTCCCCACTCAGCACGTGATGACGGAACACACGTGGAAATACTGCACGTCAGAGTGTCATCGCGTGATTGGCCTATGTACGTGTATTTCATTGCGTGTAATTGGACAAAAGTGCGCGTACACGCGATTGGCCTATGTACGTGTATTTCAGGGGTGCGCGGCCACTTACACACGCAAGTACGTCAGCGAACCTGTATCCCGTGGTGCGTGTGAATTTCCACACGCTATTGGACTGGGAACTGGATTCCAGGGGTGCGCGGGTCACACGCTGTATCCCGTGGTGCGTGTGAATTTCCACACGCTATTGGACTGGGAACTGGATTCCAGGGGTGCGCGGGTCACACGCTGTATCCCGTGGTGCGTGTGAATTTCCACACGCTATTGGACTGGGAACTGGATTCCAGGGGTGCGCGGGTCACACTCTCGCCTAGAACACGCGCAAAGCATAAAATTGCTGACTTTAACAATAACAAGCTCAGACGCCAGGATGAACATACCGTTCCTAGCAGCAGTGGCAGTGGGCTACCAAAGGAGGAGGAGGAGGATAGTCAGGGCCAGAATATTCACACCCAGAACCAGCCTTTTCGGGATGCCTGATGACCAGGTGTATGGGAGGTACAGGTTTCCACCACACATCATACTGGACCTGGTGACTGAGTGGGAGGATGACCTCACATCACCCACCCTGTGCTCCCAAGCACTCAGCCCCCTGGAGAAGGTCCTCAATGTACTGCACTTCTTAGCCACTGGATCATTTCAGCGGACAAGTGCCATAGTGGGTGGGGTGTCACAGGCCACCCAGTCACGCTGCCTACACCAGGTCTTGAACATCATGACTGCACGCCCATCAGTCCGCAGGCACATATACCTGCCCAGAACACCTGCAGAAAGGCATGCTGCCGCCCTGGATTTTTACGGAGTGGCACGATTCCCCAAAGTGCTAGGTGCCATCGACTGCACCCATGTGGCTCTACGTCCCCCCAGGGCATCAGAGCACATCTATAGGAACCGCAAGCACTGGCATTCCATCAACGTGCAGGTAGTATGTAATGCCAAGGGAATCATCACCTCAGTATATGCCAACTATCCCGGGTCCACCCACGACAGCTTCATTTACCGAATGTCCACCCTATGCCGGGACATAGATGCTGGGCGGCATGGCGATACATGGCTGCTTGGTGAGTATGTATGCCACTGCACATGCATGCATGCATGGTGGATACTGAGCAAGGTCACAACCCCACCAATGATACCAATCACCACCTCCACAGGGGACAGTGCCTACCCTCTCAGCCCCCACATGATGACGCCAATTCGGAACCCCACCACGCCACCCCAGGTAAGATATAACACAGCCCACATTACAACCAGGGGCATAGTGGAGCGCACATTCGGAGTGCTAAAGTCACGCTTTCGCTCCCTTGACCGTTCTGGCGGGCAGCTGTTATACGCTCCCCCAGTAGTGTGCAGGATCATAGTGGCAGCATGTGTCCTGCACAACGTTGCAACACGCCGGGGCCTGGCCGTGGACATGGTGGTGGCCCCACATCCCCAACCACATGCACAGCCGCTGCGCATGGGAGGGGAAAGGGCACGGGGGAGGCAGCCCGTACACAGCTAGTGGCTAATTACTTCACATAGAAATCACACCCCTGTGGAGTGCACACTGCCCTGGCACATTCCATCTGACAATCAATGATGACTCAACCTGACACTGATCCTGAATGTCTGGAGAATGAACCGGGAATACCATGTCAGCCTGAGATTGTTCACCTGGAAGTGTCACAATGTGTGCATCCCTACCCACACAGACACCACCAATGCAGTTTTGTGAAGTTACACATTGAAGCAGCTAAAATGAATACCCACTTGCAAAATGCAACAAGAGGACAGTGCCATGTCAGCCAACCCAACCCCAGCACCGCCACACGACACACCGTGCCATGTCATGCTAATTGCAGGTAAACAAAGTAATCCCCACAACATGACATCAGTCTCACTATGTACAGTGGCACTATTAGAAACCTGCAACACCTGAAATGCTCACAGCAATGCCGGACCAACAACATACTTGAGCACGTAGTACCATTAACATGACATCACAAATGTTACATATTAGTAGTCTCACCACCTGGAAATGCCTGCACTCCCACCACTACCAACTGTGCAGTGTTGTCGCCATGTAGAGTTGTAGGTGCACTGCTGCCAACATGGTCCCCATCTCCACACTAGAGGTCCTTGTGTGGACATGAGGAAGGGACCTGCAAATTGGGAGGTAGACACAGAGGAAGAGTTACACATCAATGCAACATGCAGTGTACAACACAACAGCAATATGCACTATGAATGTATACACAGTATTGACTACAGACTGGCCACACAGCTCATGGGAGTCCAACGTCACTGTGTAATTCACTGTCACTTGGGCACACCCTTTGCAAGCCCATGGAAACGGGAAGCAGGAGGGGTGTGTGTGACTCAAACCCAAGCATCTGAACCAAATACATTACAAGCCTGCATGTGCCCAGCCACAATGCAGCGTATGCCCACAGGAACCACGGAAGCCAACAGATCGAAGCCAACAGATCGAAGCCAACAGATCGAAGCCAACAGATCGAAGCCAACAGATCGAAGCCAACAGATCGAAGCCAACAGATCGAAGCCAACAGATTGTCCCAAAAAAATTGGGAATAAAAGAAATCAAAATAAAAATAAAAATAAGAAACAATCAAAAATGGCCATTGATGGGCCCGGGGGGGTTGGGGAGGCCACCCAGGAGGTCCGAGGACAGGATGCACACCAGAACCCACCTGCGTGGATCCTGGGAAGATAAAACACCTCCATGGGCTCATGGCCCACACGGCTACCCTATTGTGGGAGTATCACTGCTGTCGCTATTATCACCCTGTGCAGCTGCATCCGGAGGTGGTTGCACTATGGGAGGCAGCCCACGCAAGGCCCTAGTCTGCTCCTCCATGGCTGCAAGCATGCGGGTGTGGTAGGTCTGGTTCTGGAGGATGAGTGTGCGGAGGTCCCCATGCAACAACTCACGGGATGCCCGGACCTCCGCCCTCGTTTCCTGAATCTCAGCTGAGAGCGTACGGGTGAGACGCTCCAGCTGCTGTTCTGTCCTTTGGTGTGTTGAAGCCTCAAGCTCAACAAGAGTCGTCCTGAGGTGAAGGAGCTCCTGCCTCAGGGCTTCCCTGTGGCCCTGGGACTCAATGGAGATGGCCTCCTGCAGAGTCGCCAGTGCCGCCCGCCTGTCCCTGTTGGACCCCAACATGTCCTACCTGTGTGACTGGCAGATGGAGTCGGTTGCCTGCTCTAGTCGCTCCATCAGCCTTTCTGGGGGGACAATGGAAGTGGCCACCCTATCCATGGCCTGAGCCATCATCTCGGATGATGCAGCCTGTTGGGTAGCCATACCGTAAATGGATTGCTCCCATGCGGTATTGCCGGGTGGCGTACGGCCACCACGTCGGCGGGCACCACACCTGTCTGGGGCAAGGCGAACTGCGCCTTGCTGTGCCGGCACTGCCTGAGGCTGCAGGACTGCATTCCCCCTCTGATCTGCTGGCCCAGGAACAGGATCAGATGTCGCGGAGTGTGACCCTGCATCCGTAACCACCGAAGGCGTAGCTGCCAACACTGACATCCCCATGGAGGGTACTGACCCTGGTGCAGGTGGGTGAGACAGAACAGAATCCCTCCCTGGAACACTCCTGCGACGGCACGTAGGTCTCATCCGAATCAACACCTGAGTACAGCTCGGGGGAGGTGCAGCCAGAGACACCCCTTGAGAGCACGACCTGCAGCACTTGTGGGTTCTCCCCCACCACCACACCACGTCCCTCACTGGTGGTTGGTCGGCCCTGGGACACCTCCTGGGTCTGCACCATCTCCACAACCCCAGCAGTATCAGGTGCGTCTTCCCCTGCAAAGACATGAAAACAAAGAAATGGAAACAGGCATTAGCACCATGGCACACATTGAGGGCTGAGAAGCAAGAGAACCAGTACTTGATTGACACATGTCCCACATGACTAAAACCCTCCCATGCATGCACCCTCACTGCGTATGAAGTGCAGGCAAATGGCACACACTGATGACACCAAGATGGTAGATGAACACATTTTCTGCATGCTGCCTGGCAGTGGCATCACACATTGGCCTGTGATTGGCAGGTGAAACACACATGCCATCACACAGATGGCATGTACCATTGCTATTGAGTGAAGATGGAGAGGAGGGCAGCACCTATTCATTCAGTCCAGTTCCCGCATGTAATAGCTTTTCTAATTCTAACAGGTCAGATTTTTCACCTGGAGCTGCCAGTCTGAAATGGTCAAATTGCACAGGGACATGTGTGTACAAATGATATCCAGGTAACAAAGTCACTCCACTTTACCATACCCATGTCAGACATGTGACTAGTGGACAGCGACATGCCTAGTGAAAGTGGTGGAATGCAAACAAACTGACTGAATGAACAGTGAAAAAGGAGCAAATATGTTGTGTCAAGGTGACACTTCAAGGGCAACTGGCGTGCAGTTGTGCTAGATGTCTACTGTTGGCAGAAGGGATACTGCTATGGCCAAATGCAGCTGCGCAGGAAGGATTGCATGAAGCACATGGCTGACCCATACGACTCAGGCGCACACACTCTCACCTGGCACCCGAACAGAAGCCCTCACACACACACCATGCACATGGATGACACACACATGCATGTGCACTCACCGGACAATGCCTCGTAATCAGCCAGATCTCCCACGCCTTGGATCTGTTCCTCCGTGACGTAGGTCCCAGCGACTGACTCATGTGGAGTGAGTTCCATGTCTACTACTGGAGACCCACCTCCAGTCACTAGAGTTGCGGCATGACTTGAGGCCAGCTTACTCTTTGCCCTGCGCTTTAGGTCATTCCAGCGCTTATAGCAATCATTGGCTGTGCGCCTCACGATTCCAAGGGCACTTACGATGTCCGCAACGGTCTGCCAGTGTGCCTGGCGTTGTGCAGGTGTGGTCTTGGATCCTGCAACAATGACCATCTCGTTGTCATGTCCGGACACATACTCGACAAGTGCATTCAGTTCGTCATCCGTGAAGCTGGGCTTCCTGGACGGGCCGGACTGTGTAGCCGTGTCTGGGGCATCAGCCTGTGCCGGACGAGCACTCTTCCTCTTCCGCTTGGAAGGTGGTGGTGATCCTGAGTGTCCTGCGCCGCTCTGGACACTAGGGGCAGGAGCCCTGGTGGACTCTGTATCAGGAGTGTGGGATTGCACACTCAGCATGGGAGTTGGTGCAGGCATTGGCTCTAGTGTGATGGTGTCAGGGGGAATGTCAGCAGCATGGACTAGGACCGACACTGTCCTGGCTGGGTGTGTGAGGGCTGGGGTGGATGGAGCCGCAGCTGCCCCTGCAGCCTCTCCGCCCTGCCTCCTTGGTGCAGCAGATGACCTTGCTGCCCCAGATCCACGTGGCATGATGGCATCAACGTGCACCAGCGCACGTGTCGTAGGCCTGCTGACCTGGAAGTCAGCCATGGAGTCAGCCAGGTCTGGTGCCACAATGGGCTGGTCCAACAAGGGCTGAGCATGGATGGTGTCAGCCACTTCAGCCTCAACGGGAGGGGGGGAGGGGGGGAGGGGGGGGATGATGGGTGCCCTTGACTGGTCCTCCACACATGGGGGGACAGGCTCACCCTGCAAGTTACGACCACGTCCCCTACCGGATCCACCACGGCCACCACTTGTGGCTCTTCCACCTTTGCCACCCTTACGGAATCCTCGCCTCCCAGCCATGGCACTGATATTAATGTGCGTATGGGAGTGGCTGTAGACAATTGTCCTGGGCAATTGGGGGTCAAAGGGGTTGGGTACCAGATGGTAATTGTACCCTAGTGCTCTAGCACGGCTGATTGTAACCCCTGGGGAAAGATGACGGGTCACGCAACGCACAGGAGGCCCAAAAAAGGGAGATGACGTGCACGCAACCCCTCCTAGACCACGTGTGCAGAAAGAAAAACCTGCACTACGCTGTGGCACCCAGTAACACAAGAATGAACGTATGCGTGTCACACGCAGCCTAGAATGACCTCTGAAGGGGTAGGCTACACACGGGGCAAGCACAGAAGTTGGATACGTGCGTGACTCACCGTCTGCCAGGTAAAAGAGCGTGAAAAATGAGCGCGTTTGGCTGGCTAAACCCCCGCCAAAAGAAGATGTGTACGCTGTCTGAGAAGACAGGACAACAGTAGAAGGGGACACTGTTTGAGGGAACAGGCCCAGGTAAACCAGTAAAAGAGAAAAAAGAGAAAAAGCTGTCAGAGGTAACAGGGAATACGAACTGGAAACGCCGTGAAGTAAATCGCGTGTGAAACGACAAGAAGTACAGAATTCACCCACTCGCTCTCCACGAAAAGCACGTACAAGGAAATGGTGTTCTACATGTACCTTATATACAGGCCCACACGTACAGCGTCACTTACGCGGCGTGTACGTTCACCAATCACACGCTTTGTCACTCCTGCGTGTAGATCCATTTTCACCAATCACACGCTTTGTCACTTCTGCGTGTAGATCCATTTTCACCAATCACACGCTTTGTCACTTCTACGTGTAGATCCATTTTCACCAATCACACGCTTTGACACTGGGACGTGTCACGCAACAATTTCCTGCACGTGCAGGTGACTATAGGCGCGCATATGCTGTTGACGGGTTTACGCGCTAAGGGCCTTTGCTGACGTGTGGGATTTCACTCCCTATCAGGCTGTCCACGCGTTCACACACGAGAGACCACGCTCCTGGCCAGGAGGCCAAATTACTGCCCCCCAGAGCCCTGAGCACGCTCCCACCTGCCATCTGCTGCTGCCTGACTGCCTGCTGGCCACGTGCCCCACAGTGCTGGTGGGGGGGGGTGTTGGGAGACATGGGTGGGGGCCTGGTGGAGGGTGCCCCTGCACTGGTGGGGGTGGTGGGAGACATGGGTGGGGGCCTGGTGGAGGGTGCCCCTGCACTGCTGGGGGTTGGGGGTGGTGGGAGGCATGGGTGGGGGCCTGGTGGAGGCTGCCCCTGCACTGCTGGGGGTTGGGGGTGGTGGGAGGCATGGGTGGGGGCCTGGTGGAGGCTGCCCCTGGTGGCGGGGGGGTGGGGGTGGTGGGAGGCATGGGTGGGGGCCTGGTGGAGGCTGCTCCTGCACTGCTGGGGGTTGGGGGGGGTGGGAGGCATGGGTGGGGGCCTGGTGGAGGCTGCCCCTGCACTGCTGGGGGTTGGGGGTGGTGGGAGGCATGGGTGGGGGCCTGGTGGAGGCTGCCCCTGGTGGCGGGAGGGTGGGGGTGGTGGGAGACATGGGTGGGGGCCTGGTGGAGGCTGCCCCTGGTGGCGGGGGGGTGGGGGTGGTGGGAGACATGGGTGGGGGCCTGGTGGAGGCTGCCCGTGCACTGCTGGGGGTTGGGGGTGGTGGGAGACATGGGTGGGGGCCTGGTGGAGGGTGCCCCTGGTGGGGGGGGGGTGGGGGTGGTGGGAGACATGGGTGGGGGCGTGGTGGAGGCTGCCCCTGCACTGCTGGGGGTTGGGGGTGGTGGGAGGCATGGGTGGGGGCCTGGTGGAGGCTGCCCCTGCACTGCTGGGGGTTGGGGGTGGTGGGAGGCATGGGTGGGGGCCTGGTGGAGGCTGCCCCTGGTGGCGGGAGGGTGGGGGTGGTGGGAGACATGGGTGGGGGCCTGGTGGAGAGTGCCCCTGGTGGCGGGGGGGTGGGGGTGGTGGGAGACATGGGTGGGGGCCTGGTGGAGGCTGCCCCTGCACTGCTGGGGGTTGGGGGTGGTGGGAGGCATGGGTGGGGGCCTGGTGGAGGCTGCCCCTGCACTGCTGGGGGTTGGGGGTGGTGGGAGGCATGGGTGGGGGCCTGGTGGAGGCTGCCCCTGGTGGCGGGGGGGTGGGGGTGGTGGGAGACATGGGTGGGGGCCTGGTGGAGGCTGCCCCTGGTGGCGGGGGGGTGGGGGTGGTGGGAGACATGGGTGGGGGCGTGGTGGAGGCTGCCCCTGCACTGCTGGGGGTTGGGGGTGGTGGGAGGCATGGGTGGGGGGGCCTGGTGGAGGCTGCCCCTGCACTGCTGGGGGTTGGGGGTGGTGGGAGGCATGGGTGGGGGCCTGGTGGAGGCTGCCCCTGGTGGCGGGAGGGTGGGGGTGGGGGTGGTGGGAGACATGGGTGGGGGCCTGGTGGAGGCTGCCCCTGGTGGCGGGGGGGTGGGGGTGGTGGGAGACATGGGTGGGGGCCTGGTGGAGGCTGCCCGTGCACTGCTGGGGGTTGGGGGTGGTGGGAGACATGGGTGGGGGCCTGGTGGAGGCTGCCCGTGCACTGCTGGGGGTTGGGGGTGGTGGGAGACATGGGTGGGGGCCTGGTGGAGGGTGCCCCTGGTGGCGGGGGGGTGGGGGTGGTGGGAGAAATGGGTGGGGGCCTGGTGGAGGCTGCCCCTGCACTGCTGGGGGTTGGGGGTGGTGGGAGGCATGGGTGGGGGCATGGGTGGGGGCCTGGTGGAGGCTGCCCGTGCACTGCTGGGGGTTGGGGGTGGTGGGAGGCATGGGTGGGGGCCTGGTGGAGGCTGCCCCTGGTGGCGGGGGGTGGGGGTGGTGGGAGACATGGGTGGGGGCCTGGTGGAGGCTGCCCCTGCACTGCTGGGGGTTGGGGGTGGTGGGAGGCATGGGTGGGGGCCTGGTGGAGGCTGCCCCTGCACTGCTGGGGGTTGGGGGTGGTGGGAGGCATGGGTGGGGGCCTGGTGGAGGCTGCCCCTGCACTGCTGGGGGGTGGGGGTGCAGGGGGACATGAGCAGGTGTGCAGGGTAGTCCCCTGTTTTGTAGGCTGCCTGCAGGGGCCGTGGAGGGTGTACAGGGAACACCTGTGAGGACCCACCCAGCCTAATCGCGTGTGACTTCCCACGCACCCCTGTAATACACGTACCCAGCCAAATCGCGTGTGATGATTCCCACGCACCCCTGTAATACACGTACCCAGCCAAATCGCGTGTGATAATTCCTGCGCACCCCTGTAATACACGTACCCTGGCTAATCGTGTGTTAAACTTCCCGCATACCCCTGTAATACACGTACCCTGGCCAATCGCGTGTTAAACTTCCCGCGTACCCCTGTAATACACATACCCTGGCTAATCGCGTGTTAAACTTCCCGCGTACCCCTGTAATACACGTACCCTGGCTAATCGCATGTTAAACTTCCCGCATACCCCTGTAATACACGTACCCTGGCTAATCGCGTGTTAAACTTCCCGCGTACCCCTGTAATACACGTACCCTGGCTAATCGCATGTTAAACTTACCGCATACCCCTGTAATACACGTACCCTGGCTAATCGCGTGTTATACTTCCCGCGTACCCCTGTAATACACGTACCCTGGCTAATCGCGTGTATAACTTCACGCGTACCCCTGATATGCACGTTACCCGCTTTGCGTTCCTTGTTTGGCAGCCCTGTAAACTGGTCCAGGGTTAGCGCAGCCCTTTGCGATGATTTAGCGATTTTGATGGCTTTTCCTTGCGCGAGGGCGTTCTTGGGGGCGTTACTGGCGCTGCTGCAGGGTCGCTGCGATACTCTGCGCCACGGCTGGTTTGGGAGCCTAAAATCCATGAATACGCTGTGCGCCGGATTCGGTTTTGGCGCACGCGGCTGGCGCAGACTATCGCACGCGCACGCTGTGCGCCAGCCGCGTGCGCTACTTGTGCGCTGAATTCTATGAATTACCCTGTTAGTGTTGCCAATGGAATGAATGGTAGCGAAACGAGTGCGAGAGCAGTCGGCTACGTCACGCGAAAGAGGGGGGCGGAGCACGAAAACATCACGTGCGGCCGCTCGTAAGACACTGATTGGCCTAAGTCGCGACTACATGTAAGGGTGGGTGTGTGTGGTTTCCTACGATTTGGCATTTATTGATCAATGAGTAGACGAGGATCCCTATTGTTCGAGCAAGAAACTCGATAGGTAGATGACGTTTCCCTGTAGGCGGTAGCTAGTTGCCTAGTTGCCCAATACGGAAGATAATTGGCTGCTTAAGCCCTCCTGTTGAGGGGCGTATCACACGCGAGGCGACGCAGTGTGCGCAGTCCGATTATATTATTGATTTGATTACCTTGTTCCAGGAGTGACAGGAAGACAGCTGTAGGGTTAGCGGGGGTAGATTGCAAGTGTATTTTGAACTTAAAGAACATATGAAGAATGTACCAGTAGCTCGAAGAAATCAGTGACGTCACCAGTAGGGATTTAATAGGATATCGCGAGCACAAGGAACTTTGGTTTTGAGAGTGGTGGGGAAGAGAAATATGATAAGGGAGCGGACACGGAGATAAACGATAGACGAGTGGATCGGGAAAAGGAGAAGGGGAGAGGGGCGTGGCTGCGCACGGAGAAAGCCGGCCACGGCAAGTGTAAAAGGGGGAGGAGAACGGGGAAACAGGACGACTGTATAAGAGCGTCGTAAAGGGTACGCAGCCGCAGGGGGCTGCGTGCGCTTCGGCCGCAGGGGGCCGTAAGGGAGGGAATATACAATATAAAATCATACACATATATATATATATATATTTTTTTTTAATAATTTTTATTGCATAATCTGTCAAAGGATTGTCGTAAGTCCCCACACTTGCGGGGCCAGGTAAACAATATAAGGTTGTATATTGTAAACTGCTAGTGAAGGGAAGGGTAACAAGTGGAGCGCCACTATGTCACACGGGACAGGGTCGGGAGGGTGGGGGAACACCCTCACTACCCCACTACAACACATATGCACCACACTGCCACCCCATAGGGAGAAATTAATTAAGTACAGCATAGAGTGGACCCAAGGGACGGATAACAAAATGTTAACACCATGACCGCCTAATGGTAGTTTCGATCCATATGCCCAACATTCACTGCTAAACCATCTGCACAATACATACAAGGGGAAGAAGTTGGCAAACCATGTGGAGGTGTTTAACTTATGGAGGATGTTCCAGGGGTCCCGACCAGGACCAAATGGAATGTTCACTATGGGGGAAACACCGGAAGAAAAGGAGATTAAGAAAGAAGGGAAAAAGGGGCGTGAAAGCACAAAGAATACGGGGAACGGAGGAGAGGGAGGAGAAAAGATTGATAAATCAGACGACATAAAAAAGGAACCGAGCAACGAGATACCCATAACACCGGGAGTGAAAACAGAGGGAGGAGGGTTGTACCCTTTAAGAGAATTAGGAGAAATAGAAGGACAGTTAAGGGCGGCTGAAGGATACTCGAACCCGGCGTACAGCCCTCCACCATATGTGGCTCATAGGAAGATACCAGTGGGAGAGGGGAGACTTGGAGAAGAGCAGACTGTAGAGATAGGAAATGATGAGTGGGTAGCTGCACAAATATTATTAAAATTACGAGGTTCACTAACTGGAGAAGAGAGGGAGGTAGTAAAGAGAACAGACGAGGATAGTGCAAGAGAGAGTGAAATGAGGGGGGAGGAGCTATTACGACAAAAGTAAGAGATTTTGGAGGAAAGATTAGCAAAGCTAAGGGATGAGCAGAATGAATTGATCAAACAGCTTGAGAGGGAGGAAAGAGAGAGAGTGAGGAAAAGGAAAGAAGGTAAGAACGAATTGGAAAAATTAAGGGAACGAAATGAGGAGCAAAGGAGAGAAGCTGAAAGGGTAAAAGCAGCAGCAGACAGGGTATCAAGAGTAGTGCTGAGAGAAAAGAAGAAGGAAGAAGAAGAAAAGGAAAAGGAAATGGCAATATGGAAGAGGAGGGTACTATCAGAGACAGCTAAGAAATATGAAGAGGGGAAAGTAATAGAAAGTATAGTAGAAAGAGAAAGGGTGAAATGGGAAAGGAAGAAAGAGGATGAAAGAATATTGGAACAGATGAGCAACGAAGTGATGGAGGAATTTAAGAGGAAAAGGGAGGAAAATAGTAGGGAGATGGAGGAGAGAAGTAAAGGGGAAAGAGAAGGGAGGAGTAGGGAGAGTGAAAAATGGGGGGATGTATATAGAAGTAGAGAAGTAGCAACAACATCAGCACTAGGGGGAGCAGTCGGTAACAAAGGAAAAGGAGAAATAGACCTTATAGATTTAGAAACAGTAACAATAAAAGGGAAAAAGGCAGAGTGGGGGGTACCATTTATGAATGATTTTTGTAGTGAGGAGGAAGAAGGAGTGGAGAGGGAAGGAAGAAGAGTGAAAGGGAAAGCTTAGATAAGCTATACCTCACTCGAACAAACATAGACTCGCCATGGATCAGTAGGAGAAGGGAGGAACTGGAGAGAAGTGAGGAGGGAGTGAAAGGACTAGTGGAAAGACAAACCCATGAAACCACACCATCCCCATCTCCATCACGCCCTCCCCCATCACACCCTACATGCTCAACCACCGCACGCTCGCTGCGCAGAATAAAGCTCGCGCCCTTCATGGACGAACTGACACCCTATGCATGTCGGCTTAGAGACCTCCCTAGTCGCAGGCAAGACAGACAAATAAACACGCCCACATTAAACACAGGAAATGACGAAAAGAGGGGAAAGGATGGAGAAGGAGTTAGGAGCAGGGGTAATAAGGACGAAATTGAAGAGGTAAAGGAACCGGAAGAAGAGGAGGGGTGTGAGGACTCGATATTATGGAACATAAAGGGTGACACAAGACACAACTTAATGCCACTGTTGGAGAGAGGAGGGGTTAGACCACAGTACGTCCCTTGGAAGCATACGGATAAAGAAAATATAAAATGTAGGCTCCCATCACTAAGTGGAGGTGCGGGTAAGTGGATATATGAAATGGAAAAACACACCGCAGGACAGAAACTAGCAGTAGGAGATGTGAAGGGCCTGTTAATATCAATATTAGGGGATAGAGCGGATGACATTTGGAAGAGAGCGGGATTCCATGGGGTAACAATAACAAACACATCGCATGATGGGGCACCATTTGCAAACTGCAGACATGCGCTATGGCAGGCACTGAGAGTACAGTACCCAGACACATCAGACATAGGAGCAATTACTTCCCGTAAGATGCGTGAGAATGAGGATCCTGTTGATTATATCCAGGATATCCAAGAGAAGTGGCGCATGGAAACTAGAGAACAATGGGACAAAACACCAGCCATATTTTATCATATACTAGTACAAGGGCTCCCAGAAGGAGTTCAGAAACAACTAAAGAAAGTAGTGGGAATGGAAGCAAAACCATGGCCAGAAATACAACTGACTATAGTACATCACTGCAGGACATGGCAAGGAAAAATGAAACAAAAGGAAGAGGAAAGGAAAACAGAAGAGGCTAAACTAGTACAGAAAAAACTTACTAAATACACAATGGAAGGGGCACTAATAACTACGCCCACAACAATGGCCCAAAGCCCCACACAAGTAGTGGCTGCACAAGATCCCGCTCAAATAGCACCTCCACAGAGTATAACACAGCAAGTGCCGCCACTGCAATTACACGCACCAAACATGGGAGGAGGGTACCCAATGCAAGGAGCTGGGTATTATAGTTATAACAGGGGGAGAGGAGGATTTATGAGAGGGAGAGGATACGGATATAATACCCAACAGCAGGTGGGAGGACTTAGAAATTCCTACCCCACAGGGCAACCAGTATACCAGGACAACACAGGGAGCTTCCCATGGCAAAGCAGGGAACCACCCGTGTGTTGGAGTTGCGGATTATTAGGACACATGTCACGTACGTGTAGGGTCAGGCCAGGAACACCAGCATGGAATGAACAGGCACAACCTAGGACCTCACAAGAACAGCAGGGCATACAACAACAGCAGACGTTACAACAAGGAAGTGACCCACAACAGCAATTAACACAACAACAGCCACTGCCACAACAACAAGTAGCGCTAACACAACAACCCCAAACTCAACAAACGCAATTGGGTAGGGTGACGGTGTTGGGACACAACCCTTACACAGGGAATGGCCAATCATTGTACCCCCAATAGGACAGCCCACAGACGGCCTTGGTGTGTCCCATCCTGTCAGTAACACCTAATAGTGCAAAGGAGCCACGCATAGAGGTAACGATAGGTGACAAAAAATTATCATTCCTTGTTGACACCGGGGCAACCCAGTCTTGCATAAGGGAAGGTAAATTTAAGATGTCAGGCGAAGCCATGAACACCCAAGGATTTTCTGGGGCTAAAGGGTTGGTTCCCTTTACTGATAACGTTCCCTTATCTATTGGAGATTATGATCTGTCGGTTCCACTTTTATATTATAGTGCCTCACCGGTAAATATACTGGGGAGGGACATAATGAACAGGTTGAATATGACGATCTCCTTTACAGAGGATGGCATAATTTGCTCTACTCCAGGGATTAACATGCTCGCAGCACGACAGATTATGCAAGCATACTGTGGACAGACAGCGATTCGGGCGGAGCCAGTAGATGGCGAGCTATTCCAGTATGGAACAGACATGGCATTTGCATGGATGCCAGGGATAGAAGGGAAAATATGGAGGAGGCCAGCAGCCTATCTGTTCCGACCAGAAACACCTGTTAATGAACCAGAAGGAAAGGTGTTTGTAATGGACATTGAGAGCATTATTGCAACAGCTGATTATATTGCTGTGCACGCCCAAGATAAAGAAGGGAGAGCATGGAGGGCAGTGATAGCACTAGCAGAAGGATGTAGGCTGACCCAGGTGTCAGATGAGGAGCTGTTCTCAGAAGAAAAGGAGGAAGGTGAAATGGTGTTCATGATGAGTGTAGAAATATGGCTAAGAGTGGCTCACAAACAAGTAGCACAGAAAATTGCAATGGCACTTGAGGCACCCGCATGCACCCCAGTCCCATTCTTTAAGGAGGATATGTCAAGGGTGCCCAAATCATTATGGACTATTAGCCCTTATGACGTGGGATGCATAAAAAGCATAGGGGGTGTAAGGATAAAATTGAAAAAAGGTGCCATACTACCAAGAGTGAAACAGTACCCACTGTCAAAAGAGGCAGATGAGGGCATATATGAAACCATAACGGCCCTTATAAACAATGGCATATTGGTCCCCTCAGAGTCACCATGTAACACGGCTGTGTACCCAGTGTGCAAGGCTAAAGGGGGGTCTTGGCGCTTCATACAGGACCTCAGGCCCTTGAACAACATAGTAGAAGCAGAGTATCCAGTAACAGCAAACCCGGCCACCATATTGTGTGGCATTCCAGCAGAAGCATCACGATTTACAGTGATTGACCTTAAAAATGCTTTTTTCTCAATACCATTACACCCAGACTCACAAGATTTGACAAGCTTCACTTACCGAAATACAAAGTGGAAACATACCAGATTACCACAGGGGTATTGTGAATCACCCTCAATTTTCAATAGAGTAATACAGATGGATTTGGGTAACGTTGAAGTGGAAAGCACAGTGTTACAGTATGTGGATGACATAATAATTTGCAGTACAAACGAAAGTAAATGCAGAGAGGACTCGTTAAAAATGTTGACGATATTGGCTGAAAAAGGGTACAAGGTAGACATGGAAAAGATACAATACTGTCAGGAACAGGTACTTTACATTGGCCAACTGATATCCCAACATGGAAGAAAGATTGCACCACAAAGAGCACAGGCCATTTCAAGCACTCCAATGCCACAGACTGTGAGAGAACTGCAGCAATTTCTGGGGCTGTGCAACTACTGTAGAGCATGGGTATTTGATTACAGTTCATACATAGGACCCCTGCTTGAGGGTTTGAGGGAAGCAAATAAAGGGGAGAAAAAGTTGGGGTGGACTATGGAAATGAGGGAGGCCTTTGACAAATTGAAAGACGCGATATCAACTGCTCCAGTACTGGCATCCCCAGACTATGAGCGACGATTTTTTATATTTTCACATTGCGACTCAGCAGTGATGAAAGCAGTATTGGCCCAAAAAACTAGCATGGGCTATAAACCAGTAGCATTTTACAGCGGTCACTTAGACCCTGTGATGTTAGGTCACTTCCCTTGCGAACAAGGTCTCGCTGCAGCTGCTTTTGCAGTGGAAAAAGCATCAGCAATAACCATGGGGTGTCCAACTACACTGTTTGTGGAACATGCACTATTTGCAATATTGAATAAACCCAAGTCCACACTAACAACACAGAGGGCATCAGGTTATGAGATCATTTTGTCTAGAGCTGAACTAGCAATTGTTAGATGTAGCACGGTTAACCCTGCAAGGTTCCTAGCGGAAGTAATTGAGGAGGGAGATTACGCCCATGACTGCACCCAAATAACTGAAATGTACTCATGTACTAGAAAAGTTGAAGAAAACGCACTCGAGGGAGGATAGCTTTTGTTTATTGATGGGTCATCAACTATTGATCAAGGAGATGGGATACGGAGGACTGGGGCAGCAGTGGTAAAAATGATGGAGGCGCCGGTGTGTGTGGCTATGAAATGTGTACAATTACCACAGCATTACTCTGCTCAAGCCGCGGAACTGGTTGCACTAATATTGGCATTGAAGGAAAGTTTTGACAAACGAGTAACCATATATTCCGACAGTGCATATGTTACATCCACTGTCCACTCAGGGCTATCAAAATGGAGAAGAAGAGGGTTTAGGAGAGCTGATGGCACTCCAGTACAACATGCCCTCTTATTGGCTGAACTAATTGAAGTAATAAACGACCCCCAAGAACTAGCCCTAGTCAAATGCACCGCACACACCAATGGTGAAGACCACGTCTTAAAAGGGAATGCAGCAGCAGACGCACATGCGAAATATGCTGCATACTTTGGTGAGATATGGAACCCCACAGACTCACAGAGAGGGAGAGGGAGGGGAATGGCTAGGGAGATGTTGATAAGAGAAGGGTACACTCATCTCCCAGCCACACAGATTATGGAGCTACAAGCGGCTGCACCAATGGCCGAAAAAGAAATATGGGTAAAAAGAGGATGTACAATGTCACCAACCGACGCACTATGGCGCCAGGGTGGCACTGGAAAAGTTGTAATACCATTGGCACTTTTAAACACCGCCCTGAGCCAATTACATCACCCAGCCCATACAGGCAAGGAAATAATTGCAGCACGAATTAGAGAAGATTGGTTCTGTCCCGAGTTAAATTATCATGTGTCGAATTTTATCAGCAATTGTCTCACATGTCAACAGTTTACGGCCGGTCATACCCTAAAAGTGATAAGAGGTACCATACCCCGGCCAGAGGGACCTTTTCGGCACCTTCACATTGACTATGTTGATATGATCAACATATGTCAAGGTAATAGGTATATGATTGTAGTAGTATGCCCATTCTCTAGGTGGATTGAAGCAGGGCCCTGTTCACACCCAGATGCATTTAGAGCAGCCAAATTCCTAGTAAGGGAGGTCTTCCCCAGGTGGGGAGTGTGCGAGGTCTTAAGGTCAGACAATGGCCCGCATTTCGCAAACGAAATGTTCCAGCATATCACATCCTTGCTGAGCATAAAACACAAATTTGCATGTGCATACCACCCACAGGCTAACGGTATATGTGAACGCCTGAATGGCCTATTGAAGGAGGCAATTGCAAAAATACAACAAACAACAAAGAAAAGCTGGTTGTGTTGCCTTCCATTAGCCCTATTTGAATTAAGGAATAGGCCAGGGTCCGACCACCACCTCACCCCTCACGAGGTGGTTACTGGACGTCAAATGCGCCTTCCCCTAACGCCAACGTCAAGGGCATTCACTGACCACGAAAGTTCAGCGAGTGTGTTAGGTGATGAAATGTATCAATATGTGTCTTCTTTGATTACTAGTGTTGTGTTTGTGTCTCAACAGCTCGAGCGCACACGGGGCGGGTCTACCAGCAATCAAGAAGAAGGTGCCAGTACAGAATTGGAAAAGGAGAACTTGTGCAAACTTGCCAAAGGTGACCACGTGCTACTTCGCAATTTCAATAGGAAGTGGAACGATAAGAGGTTCACTGGCCCCCATCTGGTAGAGGACGTATCAACAAGAGCAGTAAAACTAAAGGACAAGCGTGCCTGGAACCACCTACATGATGTAAAGATCTACAAACTGCAGACCCGCCCCAGCGCCAACGACAGGTCTATTGGAAGAACAGCAACAACATCCCCGACAGCGGAAGGAAGTTCTACCACAGACAACGACCCAATTGTTCCCTTACCGTGTAACTACCCAGCTTCCCCGGAGACAATAACTGACGAAGAAAGGGGTGATCCCCATACTGCCCACCCCATGGTCACACGCTCAAAGAGTAAAAATACTTCCGCCATCTGAGCCCAAACCCCCCACCCATTGACCCCCAAGTATAGTTATAACTGAACTGAAAGACATTGCCTGCACAAATACACATGTAAACACGTGAATGTTCTCTTTTTTCTCTCGCACATACAGGAACTGCGTATTATTGTATTGTTAAGAAAAAAGCTAACTAACAAGTTCACTGCCCAGGCGTAGATGGTACTCCCAGACGATAACTACCCAGAAGAATTGTCACACCAATTTGTATACGAAATAAAAAGGCCAACATACCTAAAAAAGAGAAGGGTACGTGTCTACTACACAGCATTCCTCCTGGCCATAGAATATTCCATGCCCCACCTCCGCCCATACTTGCCGGTCCTAAGAGACCGATCACTTAGAGTAGCGTGGGAGCAGCTCTTCGCCTGGGCACTGAATGACTATTTGATAGGGAGAGCTTAAAGGAAACAAAAACCTAACATTTAATAACAAGCATTTTGAGAATTTTTAGGCGGGCAACTTTAACGTCGCAAGAATACGCTGCCAGGACTGCAGCAAGGTAAGAGCAAAATGCCGGTGAGATTAGCATATGTAATAAAAGTAATAGGGATTTTGATGATCACCGGGTTCTTGGCTGCCTCTGTATGGCAGTACAGCTATGCTATTAATTTTATTGCTGCACCCAAACCTAATATACCCCCGTCCCCTGCTGCAACAGGTGTTACGTCAGGTGATAGTAGTAACATTGCACCCAAGCAAAATAGAGTTAAACGCAGCACATACTCAGACAATAAAGGTATTGATAATTATATACAAGATTCAGCACACGTCACAAACAACATATGGTACCAACACATGACCCGCATTGGTAAGCAGACAACTGAGGACAGCTGCTACGTTTGCTCATTAATACCATACGCCATGAGTGCTTCACGAACATTTGTTGCCACAGAAATAGATGAAAAGACAGCACAGTGCATAATATACTTGGCACTGTTCCAAACGAAAGGAAGATTTCAAGGGACAGTAGTGCACATGACATGGAAAACACGAGACTCATACCCATATGAAAACAACTTCCTCAAGACCTATTTGAGTTACCACAAGAGCAGTTTACATGCTGAAGCATTCAGATACATAACAAGTGGCCCTGCAAAAGGAGAAACAAAGAAAGTAACACTGCAGTATCTACCATGTGATTGGTACGCCACTGAAGTTCCGGGTAAACAAGGATGCTGGGAGAGGCCGCTGGTGACGATAACAGGAAAGGTGTATCTGGACAACAGCTGGGAGATAGGAGTGATTGGCAGCAACATGGTAACAAAAGAAACTATCTCAACTATCGAGGCACACAATCACCAATGTTGGACGACGTGGATCAAGTATGTACCAATGCTCACGTGGGTAGAAACAGATGAAGACCCAATAACATTACTACCGCTGACTGCGCCCAAGGTATGCTACCAGCATAAAGGAGAGGTGGACGTAGGATATAACACCAATTGTGCAAGTGTGATGGAGTTACCTGAGGGGGGAGCAGGAACAGCAGTAATAATGGACCATTATTGGGCCTGTGGAGAAAAGGCATACCATACACTGCCTCCCCTGTGGAATGGTGTGTGCACAATGGTGCACGTCAATGTACCATCACTAGTGGTACCTAAGAAGCATGTCAATGTGGCGAACTTTCCCAAAATGGATGAAGGGGACAAGAGAAAAAAGAGATCTGCACCACTTCAGGAGGAGCAAGGGAACAGGACCAAGAGCAATGATACTGTCCTAAATAGAAGAAAAAGACAAGGAGAGCCACTGACAGGAAATTACCTATGGGGAAGGTCGGAAACGGCACTAACCTCAATACCGCCAGAACACAGACTATTCAGCAGAGCAGCAATGTTCTTCTCCTCAATAATACACCCGGGACTGCAGGCTTACGCAAACGCAAAATGGCTCCAAATAACTAGATGGGAACTAATGATGACCATCAATTCTACAGTAAATGGGTTTAACGCAATAAAAGAGGAGCTGCGAGCTATAAGGATGGTAGCACTCCAGAACAGATATGTATTGGACCTTCTCACAGCAATAGAAGGAGGAGTTTGTGCAAAGATAGGACAATCATGCTGCACGTTCATACCTGCCAACGATGCTGACAATGGTACACTGACAGAAGCAGTTTCACAATTGGCCCAGATGCACTCCAAAATGATGGATGAAAGTAACGGTGTAAACAAGGATAAGAGCTGGTTTTCACTATTATGGTCATGGATGCCATCCTGGCTGTCAGATGGACTGAAAATAATAGTGGGTTGTACTATTTTGGCTGGAGCTACGCTGATCATAATTAGATTTTGGAAGGCCCGGAAGGCACGTACCACTGACGAGTTGCTCGAAATGGTGGGAATGCACCCCTTGATGCCAGCAGATGACGGCCAGCATACAGGTGTGATAATACAGGAGAGGGAGAAGTTGCGCACCCAAATCATCACCAACCATCTAGACCCACCATCAGTGAAGGTTGAGAACCCAAGAAACCCCAGGAGCTACATAGGAAAATGGGTATACTGTACTCCTGGAGGAACCTGTGAATATATGTATTGGTCATTTGAAGATCATGTAAACCATTATGGACATCTAGGAGGAATAACTAAGATATGGTGAGTAAGAGGAGATAACGAGAAGGATATGTTTGTGGTCGACAAGTCGACCAGAGGGGGGACTGAAGTGGGAGAATGGAAGACCAGGCTCCCGTCCTTCACCTCTCGCGCTTGGCCTAAAGGGTCACGACCCAGACACCCGCCACGAGAAGAGTTTGTCCATTTACCAGACGACCAGATACCCTGGTACAGGAACATACGGATGTGTCCATCTGCCTGCCCAGCAGCCCGCACTGGCCATGCCGACACCTGCGGCACGGACCAACTAGACTAAAATCTACACGTCGTTAG
This sequence comes from Ambystoma mexicanum, assembly GCF_040938575.1. Lineage (NCBI taxonomy): Eukaryota > Metazoa > Chordata > Amphibia > Caudata > Ambystomatidae > Ambystoma > Ambystoma mexicanum. Next base: position 115,758,348 of record NC_090932.1, on the reverse strand, counting down.
AGATGCCATGACGACCTAGACAACGGGAAGCACATCTGTACAAATATACACACTGGACATTCCCACACCGATCTACACGAAGAATATACTCAGTGCTATGACGTAGGCGACAGGCATATTCACGGACGTGCATCTTTATTATTTTTACATAGGCTTTCAGAATGCAGAAACGCAAGACGCGTCATGAACTCATCTACAAAGCTTGCTCACGCTTCTCTTGAAACCAGTTACCACCATGAGAGGTATAATGAAGACACGATACTGGTCATGGAACTATATGCTACTATAACCTAAAGCACCTATGCACCAAACGGACCACTTATGCACCAGGCCCAAGTAGGCCTCAAACAAGAGCTCCCGTGGACATTAACAAAGCAAGAGTCAGGTTGCTGATCCTGCAGAAAGAGCCCGGTGAAGCAACCAGCCAAGGTCGCAATGTTGCAAACCCACATTCCAAGAACAAAGCATCAAAGGCACGATGTTGCAACCTCGCACTCCGCGCACCAACGTTAAAGTCACACCTGCAAATTAAACCAGACACACAGTGGAAAAGCAATATTAATTGTGCAGAATTCTGCCTCAAACACGGTCCCTCCCCACGTGACCAAGCCGAACCTGACGAGATGCCAAACCCAGGAGAGAAGAGGCGTCTGGATCCCTCGCTACGAGACACAGGCAGATACACTTGAAAGGCAATGGACATCTGCGACAGTGGGAGCGGTCAGCCTTCCAGCTATGAATAAATCCTCACATTGTCTGCACGTACCCATAATGAAACATTGTTGCAAATTGCAGGTACACCGAGAGCTGGGAACGGCGGTGGTCCCAGGCTGGGAAGCTCACGGGCGCACCAATCAGAACATGGGGCTCTTATCACTGACGCCAGTAATATTAACCAATCCTCAGGAGTCTTCATGTAACAATTCTCATGTATCTAATTGTAGGGACAACCCAGATATATCACCTGACTACCCTTTGTCCACTAACATTGTTCTCTATATGTGTGCTATACTAACCCTACCACTCGAGCAACCAATTAAGAGTGGCGATAGGTTTTTTGTTAACTTTCTGAAGTGACGCAAGTAGCGCGTCATAATACAGTAAAAAGGGCCTGCGAGCCCCACGATTGTGTGTGTGTCAGGACGGACGCGTACGCTCCTTGACCCATCCCTGCCGTTTTGTCTAATAAACAGCAGAGTCACCTTGCTCCTTGTGTGTGTCTCATACTCTATCTCATCTGGGATATACACGGGAGGAGTTGGGGCCTCCCTGCCTGGAGGTCTGCGGACGGCCCGGCCGACCCCGGCAGAATTTCCCCCCCGACAGGGCCCTTATGCTCTAGCATAGGAAAGCAGCTACGAGGAAGGTACACATCATATAGTATAAATGCAGGACACAGAGTGTATGAAAAAAGTGTGCATGACCCAGAATAGACAGATGACTCACAAAATGCAAAAGTGCTCAATCATGGATTCAAGAGACTAATTAGACACAGAGTGAAAGCTACACATACCATAGCACAGATAGTGGATGAAGATTAGAAGATTCCAGGAAGGTGTCTGTATCTAGATGAACTGAGATTAGAGATTAGAAAATGGACATGGTTTTCAAGTAATGTTGCCATTAGATAGAAAAGGAACGGGTGGCTGTGGTGTGTAATATATCAATACTCACTATTATTATGGAAGAAGCAACACTATAGGCAGTGGAATAATGAGTGAGGCTATTTTGAAGTTCATAACCTGAGAACAAATAAGGATTGGCAATTTTGACATGTTTGGCAAATCACGATTAAATTAAATTCCCTGGATCACACATTGGTTAAGATGTAATGATGGGATTTACACCCACTCTGCAATGTCTGCACTTACCGCTTTATTTTGCAGTTCTTACCAAGAACTAAAATAATCCCATTTTATGAAACTGAGTTGGAAAGTACACACATAACATAAGCCCACATGATTTCTTTTTAAAAAACAAAGTTTTATAGAAGTGTCTTATGCAAATTGCAATGATTCTAGCTTAATTCAATTGGCAACAGAAGTACATAAGTAGCAGAATGCTAATTGATGAGATCTTAAAAGATTTTGGGCCTCATTACTAGTTTGGCGGTATTCTAGTGGTACATCTGCCGAAATACCATCAAAGTCAATTACTGTTACCACCGGTGCGTGGGGTTATCACGTGATTACACGTGGTGCTATTGCCCATTTCTCAGCGACAGATTTACTGCCTGGTAAATAGGTTGATTTTTTTAGGTATAGTGAAGAATTTACATCCAGCAACAAGCTCAAGGTGAATCTGCCACTTTTCCTCTTAAACTCATGCAATGGGCTTAGCAATGCTACCAGAATGTGAAAACAGGTAAGGAGAGGGATGGCCCTTAATGTGGAAGGATATAGAGCTATTATAAATTAGGAAACAAAAGGGGTGGCTCCAACCACATATCAACTTGGTGACAATATATTGCTATTTGTATGTCTACTGGATTTTTGTAAATTGGTTCCATGAACATGCTTCCAAAGTAAGCTTAGTGTCCCTTGACTTGGTAGTTTAAATGTGGACTCAATCCATGCACAAAGCATTCAGTGACGGTTTTAATTCATAAATCTGCTTCATTGTTTTAGCAGAGGTTATGTTGCCTACTTAATAGACAAACATCTTTAGTATTGTTACTTCAAACTTTTAGAGCTAAAACACCTATTCATCATAAAGATACGCATAGATGTAGTACAAGACATACCAGACATTATTTTAATCATAAGTGTGTTTGTTCTGTGCACAAAGGAAATATTGCATCATATTTAACATTTTCAAGTATGTAACAAACAACTTTTTTAGTTGCACAAAAGGTGAGAAACAAAGCAAACAGGGTAATAATCAAGTATTTCCTTGTTACAATTCGGAAGGATCCATACTTGAATCCTGTATCTGGTACAGGTGGATACTAGTCTGCTATCTTAGTCAGGTATAAAGTCTGGACTTTGCTGAGGGGACCAAATTAGGGGTGGACTAAATGTCCCAAGACTTTTCCAATGTCTTTGAAAAAGGCAGTGCAGAAGTCCTGCCCCCTCACTGCCCTTATAATTGTCTGATAGATCTGGTTACAGATGCCAGAGATACCATGTGGGCGTATATGCTCCCTATCCCCCACTGAAGATCAAGCATTGAAAGAATACAAAGCCACTGCTCTTTGTCTCGGACACATTAGACGCTCACAGTCTCCTGCTGCCAGTCTGTTCTTCTTCGTACCCAAGAGGGTAGGGGATCTCTGTCCGTGTGTTGATTACCGATGGATGAATCAGATCACCATAACAAATCAATATCCCATTCCCTTAATTTCAGTGTTGCTAGAACAACTAAGGCAGGCAACCATATTTATCAAGCTAGACCTCCGGGGGCCTACAATCTGGTCCATATAAGGGAAGTTGATGAGTGGAAGACCACCTTCTGCACTTGTCACAGTCTCTATGAATATACAGTCATGCCATTTGGGCTGTGCAACACACCCGTCACCTTCCAGAGGTTTATGAATGATGTGTTCCACGATATCATAGACTTCTACATCAAAGTCTACCTAGATGACATACTGATATTTTCCCCATTTTACCAAGCCCATGTACAACATTTGAGGGAAGTTCTCTCACGCCTTAAGAACAATTCTCTTTCTGCCAAGCCAGAGAAATGTATGTTCCATGTGAACGAGATTGACTTCCTCGGATTCCTCATTGCAGCCAAGGGTTTGTCCATGAATACTGCCAAGATTCACAGTAAAAGCCCTGCAATCTTTTCTGTGTTTTGCTAATTTCTATTGACGTTTCATCTCCGGTTTCTCAGCTATTGAATCTCCCTTGACCACACTTACAAGTCCTTAAGTGCATTTGTCTGAACCACACTTCAACAAGAAGCATTTGACTTGCTAAAAACTGCGTTTTCAACCGACCCAATATTACAACACCCCAATGTAGAATTCCCATTTGTAGTGGAGGCTGACACTTCATCTTTTGCCCTAGGTGCAGTCTTGTCCCAGACATGTCCCAACTCAGTCCTATTACATCCAGTGGCTTACCACTCTCTCAAGTTTTCGCCATCTGAACTTAATTACACGGTTACTAAGAAGGAATTGCTGGCAGTAAAAGATGCTTCTCAGGTATGGAGACACCATTTACTCAGAGCCAAGTGGCCCTAGCGGTGTACTCCGACCACCGTAATATCCAGGAATTGTCTTCTTTGAAGTGTCTCAATAGCCAGCAAATTTGCTGGCATTTGTTCTTCTCCGCTTTTGAATTCTGCATTAAGCATCGTCCAGGTTCATCCCATGGCAAGGCAGAGCCCTTGTCCCATCTTGCTGGAGGGATGCACTGCCTATTTTCCCTGATACCATCTTATAGCAGAAACACTTAGTTTGCTATGTACAACACCACCTAGTCTGATTACCGAGGTCTGTGATTGGATCTCGCAACATCCAGCTAGCCTTCAGGAGTGAAATGCCACGTGTTTTGAAGGTCTACCCTTTGTCCAAGACTGTCTAATCCTGCTGACACATCACACTAGACTACGGGCTCTTGAATGGTCACATGATGCCCTGATCAATGGACATCCTAGCCAAAGAAAGACTCTAGCCCTCCTTCAGCGTTGGTGTTGGTGGTGCTAAATGCATCGGGACATCATTGACTGTGTTGATGGGTGTTCCATTTGTATGCAAGGCAAGGACTGAAGGGGTCAACCCCTTGGCTTACTCAAACCTATGCTAATTCCCCATAAACCCTGGCACATGATCTCAATAGACTTCATCACTGATTTACCCATGGTCTTGAAATTCAACACTATATGGGTTGTGGTTGAGTGCTTTACGAAAATGGCACACTTTGTCCCTTGTTCTGAAATCCCTTCTGCTCCGATACTGGCTGATCTCTTTTTTCATCATGTCTTCTGTCTTTTTGGTCCCCCGCCCATTTTCATTTCGGACAGGAGTTCTCAATTCACGTCTCGTTTTTGGAGGGCACTCACGGCACTTTTGGCATCGATGCATGTTTTTCCTCTGCATAACACCCCGAAACCAATGGCCAAACGGAATGCGTCAACCAGACACTAGAACACTATCTGCATTGCCTATGTTTACAACATCAGGAATCCTGGTTCCACGTCCTGTGTACAGCAGAGTTTGCATACAACAACATACCTCATTCTTCTACTGGCTTCTCTCCTTTCTATGGTCAGCATCCCCGCACTCTAACAGTATTGGATCTGCCACCTACTTCCACCTACTTCCACCCCTGCTGCTGATTCCTGTTTGAGGAATCTTATGACTGTCCACAAGAAGACACTGTCTGATCTTCAGGACACTCAGGCTACCATGTGCCGCTTGGCAGCCAAGAGATGGCACTCGGCCCTGATATATGAGACCGGTGACAGGGTCTGGTTGTCTACACGGCATCTCTGTATCCCACTTTGTGTTGGCTTAAGAAGCTGCCAATGTTTGTACAGACTATTTGAGCCTCTGGTTTTGATTCTCTTTAGTTTAATCATGGTTAGATGGAGAATGGGAATGGTTTGTGTGGTTAGCACATTGCATGCTCATGGAACATTTGTGCATCAGTGTTCTCAGCTGTCATGCATAGGAAGTTTCTTGAAGACCTTGATGGACACCAGGTAAGAAGATCTTTTCATAACACTCTCAGAGCCTGACTTTTAGGTATTTTTCTTACCTGTCACCGGTAACAAAATCTTTCACATTGTGATGCATCAGAATATTTGGATTGCAAATTGCTTTTTGGATACGGACGCTCAGCTTTGTTTGAGTTTCCTATGGTGGCGAGAAAATACTGGAATGTCATCTCATTTCAGTCATTGGCCCTCATTACGACCCTGGCGGAAAGTGACTGACCGGACCGCAACAGCGTAAATAGCGTTTCCGCCATTGCACGAAGGAGCAAAGTGCGGCCCATTCCGACCCATCGGGCACGAGCACCACGGCATGGCGGAAGTGCAAAGTCCGCGATGGCGGAAATGACCCCAAAACGGCCCACACCGCCGCCGTACGGCGCCCTAGGTGCAATACCGCCACCCATCACAGCGGACACCGCAGAGTGCGCCTACCGGAAAGTACGGTGAAACATGGGCCCGGAACGGGAAACATCCCGCCGTACACCTATAAAACCACAAAAACCACACAACCACTAAAAACACTACCCCGAGACACACCCCAACCCGTCATCCACCCTAGCGAAACCAAGAAAAATGGGAAAAGTAGCGAAGAAAGCGTGCGACCACAAGCGGCAGGTCCACTTCTCCCGTGAGGAACTCACCGTGCTAACAGAGACCCTCCAGGAGAATGCTGCCGTCGTCTTCTCCACGCAAATGACCAGGACGGCACTTGCGAACAAGAAGGCCATATGGGCTCTGGTGGCACAGCGGGTAAGTGCGGTGGGGACCGCACCCCGCAACCCACAGCAATGCAGAAAGCGATGGGACGACCTGCGGATACGCGTCCGCAGCATACTCTCTGCCAACCGCAACATTGCCACAGCCACCGGGGGAGGTCCTGAATCACCCATCAAGTTGACCCCCTGGGAAGAAATCTGTGCCTCCACCATCGGAATGGAGAGCATAGAGGGAGTCGGAGGGATGGAGAAAGGAGTGCAGACATCCGAAGATTCAGGTAGGTGGGCCAGATAAAACAATGCTAAATCCACAATGTCCAATCATGTGAAGTACCATGTGTCCACATAGCGCAACAGAAACACATGTCCAGGAGAACGTCCACACACATCGCCCTGATAGCGCACTTTAAAACTCACAATAAATACATAAATAAGTAAAAACCCCTAAAAAACGCACTACACGTGCAGCAGGCACACCCTAACTGCAGGCTGCCAAACAACTGCACCCTCACTCCACACACAAATGAAAGCACCTCCAAGGCCCCGACCCAAATCACCCTCAGGTACCACCCCAATGCATGTGATACAATGCCATTCCAATACCCACAGACCCATTAATAACCCTCGCCCTCCTTTACTCCACCACAGGGTCTGATCCAAACGACGAGCATCAGGACACCCCTACCAGCGCACCTGCAAAGAGGGCCAAGACCAACGGCCAAAGACCCTCCACCTCAGCTGCACGCATCAAGACACGGCAGCAGCACACATCAGGTGGAAGCACAGAGGAGGGAACATCAACAGGCACCCCAGCAGCCAGCATGCCCACAACACCACCACCACAGGTCCCCCCAACGGATGCCACAGAAGGCACTGCCTCTGGTGGCAGCAGCACCATAGGTGACACCCCATTGATGGCAGCATGCTCCGACACAGAAGACGGGGATGTCGAAGTCAGATCCATCCATGACCTGTCCCATTCCCCCTGTCTGTCCCATCCCATACAACATGAGGATACCACGCAGGGGCACCCACAAGACGACGACTGGCCATCCCCCACAAGCCCTGTGGCAAGGCAACATGAGGTCAACAGCCCCTCTGTGACACCCCCGCAAATGGCCATGGCCCAGCAGAGGCAACAGTCCCTCGACCAGTTAATCGTGCAACAGCAGCAACTGGCCACGCTCCTCAAGGACCATGCCGATGAATGTGGGCGCACTAAGGCAGACATAGAAACAGCAACTGAGACACTCAGGGCAGAAATGGAGAGAAGTACAGAGACACTAAGGGCACAAATGGAGAGTAGCACCGAGAGCCTGAGAGTCCAAATGGAGAGTAGCACCGAGAGCCTGAGAGTCCAAATGGAGAGAAGCACCGAGAGCCTGAGGGGGGAACTGCATGCGACGTCCAAAGACGTATGTGCCGAACTTGCCGCAGTGCGCCGTGTGCTCACTGAGCTCTCACAAACCCTTAGGGACATGCATGGACGTGAGCAGGCAGACACATCATCCGTAGCAAGTTCCGTCCAGGGCAGCCCCCAACGTAGATCTGGGAGGAACCTGCGCTCCACAGGCAGGGGTGCCCCTGACACCCGCAGAGGGGGCTTGCAATAGCGACAGCCCACTGACAATGAGCATCTTTGGACACTGGTGTTCGGGGGGGAGGTAGGAGGGTGGAGGGGGTGTGTTGGGCTCACTTGGGTGGCGGGTCGATAGGGTGTTCAACATGATATCACATATGCCATAAACAGTGCACGATCAACCAATGAGATGTGTGGACAATGATCTTTGTGTACTAGGCCATCATAGGCGTACAGTCCATATTGTGCATGTACCAGACACACACAGTGCCACGAGTCCCGTGTCCATGTATCAGCCACCAGGCGTGAGTGCTAGAAGCATGCATCAATGAGATGCTGACGAATGTCACGGCCCTCCGGTGCCTCGCAGACTCCTTGAGGTGCTGCCACATCCCCACCCTCATCATGACCATCATCAGGTGCTTGCAGTTCTGCGTCAGGGGGCATGGGCACATTTCTACGTACGCACATGTTGTGGAGCATGACACATGCCATGACCATCTTTGCAACCTTCTCATGGCGGTACAGGAGTGCCCCGCCAGACCTGCTGAGGCAGCGGAAACGAGTCTTCAGTAGGCCGAATGCCTGTTCAATGACTACACGGGTACGTGAGTGGGCATGGTTGTAGTCCTCCTCATGCTGGTCCCGTGGGTTCCGGACTGGTGTGAGGAGCCATCTCTTCAGTGGATACCCAGCATCACCTGTATGTGGACGATAAACGTATGATGTGGAATGCCATTGCTACGTACGCACACCCCCCCCCCTTCCTGCCAGTTCATTGCCGCATCACATACCCCACATCATCATGCATGAAATGAGACTCACCGAGCAGCCAGGATCTGTTCCCTGCGTGTCGCTCCATGAAGCGTGGTATAGTAGAGTTCCTCAAGACCATAGAATCATGGGTTGATCCAGGGAATCTGGCACAACAATGTGTAATGATCCTGTTGGAGTCACACACCATTTGTACATTCAGGGAATGAAATTGTTTTCGGTTGCGGTACTGGGCCTCCATGGCATGTGGGACGACCAATTCCACATGGGTGCAGTCGATGGCACCAATGCAACCCGATATGCCGGCAAGTGCATGGAATCCCACTTTTGTGTTGGTAATTTCCTGCTCCGAGCGTGGTAGAGAGATGTAGTCGTCTGCGTGCTGCAGGAGGGCATCGAGCACTTGCAATAGTGTCCGTGAGAACAGTGGCTGAGAAATGCCATGCAACTGTCCGACTGTGTGCTGGTAGGTGCCTGTGGCCAGGAAGTGGAGTACAGACACCACCTTCAGTAGGGGTGGGATGGCGGTTGGGCTATCTATCATGCTGACAAGGTCAACGTGTGTCATGTCCACTATTGCGGCTATGGTGTCCCGGTCCAAACGGTAGAGGGTGTGGATCTGCTCATCAGTGAGGTTGAACGGATGTGCTCGGAGGCGTGGGATTGCGGGCTGCCTGCGTGGTGGTAGTGGCTGTGCTGGCGGCCCTTGCTGGCCCTGCCTTGCCCTCCTCCTCCTCCTGCGTCTCCTCCGTGCGGCCGGTTGTAGTTGGTGTTCGTCTTCTTCTTGGAGTTGGAGTACTTGCAGTGCTATCAGGTCCCCCAGGGCCAACATCGCGAGTCCTGCCGGTAGCATTTCGGAGTGGGTGTGGTTGTGGGAGGAGACTGGGTGTGCAATTTATGTGTTTTCAGGCTGTATGGCCTCCACCTGTGGTGATTCATTCCACCTGTGCAAGCTGCTCTCCCCTTTGGCCGAGCACGTCCCGCACACAACGCTGCAATTCGAGGAATGGCATCTTGCTATTGCAATCATGTATTTGGACCCGATGGCCGTGTAACATTTGTTGATATGTACATTCGGCTATGGTCCCATTGTTTCACATACAATCTTTGCAGTCGCGAACAGACTTGTGATGGGTCAGTGGAACGTAGTACTCGAGTAACGGTGGGCCCTCATGCATCACTGTACCGAGTTGCAACGACGGGCGGGGCGTCCCATTAGTGGGCGATGGCAGTTGCCATTTTCACACACAGCCGCACTAGATGGATTAATTTGTGATTTCAAACGGCCACAGATGCCTTTTCGACGTGATGTTGCAAATGAGGAATTCGAAGGGCGGCGCTTTCGGTTTTCAGCTAGCGGAGAGGAGATGCCCACAGGTCTGACTGCAAATATAACGTTCTATTGTTCGATGTCCTTGAGACAGGGGCCATGGCGAGGAAGCAATGATTGATATGAATAGTTTTGGATGCGCAATAGAGACTTGGGCGATGAGGCCGGACGTTCCCAAATACATGTAACTTCACAACACTGGAATTACGGGCTGGGGCACTGTGGATTTTGCAGGCTGCATAACGCACAGACTCAATGGAAATTTCAAATGTTTTGTGAGTAAATATTCAGGCGTTTTTATAACAGGATGAGGGAATGATGAATGGATGCATGGGCAGGTGATTTGATACAGGGTTTGCCATGTACAGGGCTTCTTGGAATCTATCCGACTCCCCTGCGCTATGTGATGCAGGGCTGCCATAATGGGACCATCGTCTATCTGGCCTTGTTGAGCCCTCCCTGTCTCGACGCGCCTTCAGACACTTGTGTCCATGCACGTTAACATTCCCATCTGATGGAATCTGTTTTGACAGACGCATGCACAGGTACACTCGTTTGTGATGGTGTTTACACCTCGATATAGATAGTTATGAGTCGCAAGTGGTTTTGGGGTGGTGATGATCCTTTCGAGTGGGCTAGCATGCATATGACTGTGGATTTAGTGTGATCATTGAAGTGAGTTGTTCGAATGTAGTTCTGATGGCCATTCTGTTCTTTTTCTTTTCTTTTGGTTGACAGGTATCTCCTCCCCTTTTGCCACTGCCATCTGTATGCCACTCCTGCAGATGGCGTTTACTCCCGACACCTGCTGCTTCGTGTTAATCAGTGGAGCAGCATTACGATCTTATGGGACGATCGCCAATGGGCCACATGCCCTTACGCAGTACTAGTGGCTCGGAGCAACATTTCGGCCTTTCAGCTGGACTAGTGCCTCCCCATTGGGACGGGCCTGCGGTTCTGTGCGCTTCCATGTTGCCTTTTCGTACGTGAATGTGGCTCTGTGTACCATGATGGAACAGGGCGTCACACAAGTAGTAGCTGGTCATTCCTTGCGGATGCAGCCCACAATGGTGATATGTGTTTTGGAGTTCATGGACTAATGGCTGTATGGGCTTGGTGATTTAGTTGTGCATTAAATTTCTATTCTGATATGGGCCGTGTAGCGTTCTTCTTTGCGAGTGATGTGGCATATTCCTATTTGGGGAGCGATGTATTGTGAGGAGATCTGCATTGGGTTCCAGCTTCGGAGTTTAGTCGCGTGGTACTGTGCTGGGCGCGTTTGCCTACGGAGCACAGTGAGGTCAGGGATGGGGGCTGCCAAGATTGTTGTCATGCTCAGGGTCGGGGGATTGGGTTTTGTGTAACAGATGCCGGTCAGCCAGGTGGACTGGTGGAATGTTGTGATTTTCGGAATATTGCTGGTCACAGGTGCCTGTGTTTGCGTGCGTTTCGGGGGGAGGGACTGTGGTCATGTCCATTGGAATGGCTTCTGTATTCGTGCCATCTGTGCCCTGCAGCTCCCATTGGCCCCTCTTGTGATTCTTTTGTTCGTTGGCATGCATGGGTGACTTGTACATTTCACTGGTTGCATTGTGACTTCATTGCACCTACGGGGAGTTGTACTTTGTGGGCAGGGAGCGGTGTACAGGCACTCAGTGGGGCCGTTTACGGTTGATTCGCGATGCCGTACTTCTCACCATGGCGGAATGGTGCTTTCCGCCATGCTTGATGGCGTTAGGTACATGTCCGCTAGGGTCGGAATTCGCGTACCCTTGCGCCATGGTGGTATTTACGGTTTGGCATGGCGCGCGCGCGCGTACTTGGTGCAGTTAGCGTTGGCGTTCACTACGGTGTCGCTAATGGCTTCGTACTTTGCGGTGATGGGTCATAGTCGCACCGAGCGCTATTCGATGGCGGTATTGCATTTCCGCCATCGTTTTCCGATTTCCGCCAGGGTCGTAATGAGGGCCATTGTGCTGTTAATCTGCAAGATAAAGGAAATGTGAGCTTTATGGCTAGCATGGCAACATAAAGAATGAATTGGCTTGATCTCATATTCTCGAGATGTGGATGTGTTGTGTGAGTGGAGTGGACAGTGAAAGTGCATGGTGAGGTGTCTTACTATAGGCCATACCAACACCAAAATAGTTATTAATAAGTAAGAGCTCCTGATAAAGTCCTTACCTAAGAAGAAACATTTGAACCTCAATGCTACATATGAGGTGCTGATGAGGGAGAGAATCGGAAAGCAGGCGTGCATGTGTGTGAACTGCAGAGGATATTACTTCCAGTAAGGTACTGTCAACATGCACTGAACTGCCAATCTCCTCTCTGCCTCCTCCTCTCTCCTTGAGCACTTGATCCTGTAATGCTAAATACTGCTGGGTAAAGAAAGAGACAATCAATGTATTCGTAGAATTAGAAGCAAGACATTTTATTTTGCTTCACCCAATGTGTCTCACTCAATCCTTTTAGTGGGTGATTTTATTCACTGTGAAAGTAGGACATTTTACTTGATTTCTTGATGCTGCTCTGCTGTTCTCACCTCTCATCAGCATTGAGAGGTCGATCCCTCAAAAGTGAGAGCGTGCTTCCTGCAGTGATGAGAAGTAAAGGAATGATGTTCATGTAGAACATGCAGGCCTGATGTCTTGTTGGGAGGGAATTAGGTTGAGGACAAAAACGTGCTAGTCTCTGAGGCTCTCAGTCTTCTTCCAATAGGATAATGAGAAATGTGATCACTGCAGGAGGTTTATATGGAGCGACCCAACATTAAGGGGTATCTCTGGCAACCTGGCAAGTTTAGTTGTTGAGCATCATTTTTATGCTGAACCCTTTGCTGTCTAGCATCAGCGTACCGTCAATGTTCAAAATGACTGTTCACTGTTATGTTGAGGACAACTAAGGTGAAAGCTTCAGAGAAGACTCCATGAACATGGTCTACACTGAAAGAACTAAGACCATACTCTCAAAGATATTGATATAAGCCTAGAAAGCCTTACAAACCTGAGGCCTTGACCACTTTGTAGGCATTAGTCACCAGGAATGAATACACCACATCCCGCTTCCTCCACCATGCGGAAATGATATAGCTTGATCTACTGTTTCACCTGCATGCCAACTTCCCCCCTGGTTAGATTAACATGAATTGCTGACATTTTCTGATGAACAGAAGGGAGAAGCTTTAAAAATGAATTTCCAGTTTTCTGCTCAAATAAGCATCCATTATCAGAGGCTTTGCCACCAAATGATGCTCTGCAATGACTTATTCCAACAGTAGCAGGTCTTCTTCTGCTCACCATGGATGTGCCTACCTCTCCATTAGTGGTTTATCACACACACACACATGTGATAAAAGGATAGGGCTCCTGATTCAGACCAGGTTTTCCTCACAAGGGATCATATAAATAGTTGTCAAAGGAAACTAACTCACTTGGCTTCACAATTCTCTTCAAACTTCATACCAGACAAGGAGACTCCCAGGATGATCTCCATAGGGGTTTGATGTACGTGGGCTGCAGACACGAGTTGCCCTGCATGACGATGAAGTAGGAGAACGTAAAGTGTCTCAACCTGAAGACAGGGGTTTCATCAGCTTATCCTATTTCCAGAAAGTATTTCCACCATAGGGGAGGAAAGCAACATTTGCAAAATGACTGCCAGCAGTCACCAAAGCAATGAAAGACTAATATGTATCTGATTGAGCACCCCGATAGCAGGTAGTATGTCAAGCCATCTTCCATCTTTGAAAACATCACACATGCCATTGTGGTGCTCAGTAGTGAACCTTATGGCTATTCCTTCCATGTCCCTCAAAAGAGACAATTCTAATGACACCTGTCACATCTGCTCTAGGAAAATAATCTAAACTCCCTCCTGCAAACAGAGAGCAGCAAAAGAATGACAACACGGATAATAATGTTCTGGATAAAAACTGACCAGGTGACTCCAATACTCGATTTAAGAGTAGCAAACAAATGCACAAAGAACAACTCTGAAAGGTGTCTGCATCAGATAGTTGTTCTCTTTTCAAAGAAAAACTGGATGTGTGCTATGTATATATAGATGTTTACTACGTCCGCATTCCAATTGTAACAAAGCATTGGCCATTCCTCATGTTTACAGTGAACAGCAACGATGATCAATACAAAATGATTCAATGTTGCTTAGCGCTAAAGGTGTTCTCACAATACATGACAGTACTGCCCACAAACGTGTGAAAAGTCCACAGGACATTTATATAGCCTTACTGAGATGACTAATTTTTCGATGCCAATTCATTTCAAAATGCATGTCAAAGTTTCCATTACACAGCATTGTCTAAGCTAGTCCCTAATGTAAAACAAAGGAGACTGACTCCACTTTCTGTACATAAATCGACCTTTGAGGATGGCTCTGGACATTCATGTTTCCTTTGAAAGAGGGGCTGCTGGATGTTTAGCAGAAATGCCAATATCTGTTGACAAGACCCCTTAGGAGAGATGTGACTCTTGCAGCTCTACGACTTGTGACCTTCCACTTCTGCTCTATTACAACACCTCTCATGGGGGAAGAAGCAGGTCCCGGGAATTATGTGAGACTTCTCTTTGTGGATGGAGGCAGCAGATTGGGAAGAGACAGGTGCCACCTAACCATCCTCTTTTCTTGTCTGTGCCCATTTCACCCCTGCACATTAGGTTCAAGTGCGGAAAGGAGGCAGGGATCAGCTGAGGTGTGGCAGAAATGGAGGCAAGCAGGGCCAACAGCGCTGGGTGATCTATTGTTGAAGTGCCAGCATCTGATGAGAACACCATGTTGTACTGTGTGCGTGTTGTGGCTATATGCTGTGCGTCTCTCTGTTTCCACTCTCCTGCAAAGCTGCTTGCATTCCTGATTGTACCATGTTTTCCTGCCCTTCCAGGTAGCTGGAAGGGCCTGGCTTGTGTCATGCTTGCTACAGCTGTGCCAAGGTCTAAACTAAGCTTCCTAATTAAAACAAAAACACATTTTAGAGGTGGGGCCTAGGCATGTCAATGCCTGCTCTCACTTCCTGTCCCTTACATGTTACTGAATTAGTAGAAGTCCATATTTTCCTCCCTTTTTTGATGGCTTTTCCACACTGCATCTCCTGGCAATCTGACCCTTGGGCAAACTCCAAATGTATGCGAGGTTTGAAAGCTTGCCAAGGTCTTACATAGTGCAGCTCAGGGCTCCAAAGCCAAGGCCGTACAAAAAGATTAAGAGGAAGAACGGAGCACATTTGCCGATTCGCTCGATGGAGAAGCACCCCCTTGATACAACATCCTCTAAGGACAGTTCCACTCCACAATTCTGGGACAACAAGCAGGTCATTCCTATTGTCTAAGATACGCAATTAACCCAAACATCCATTTGTATAAAGTCAAATCTGAATAACTATTCGAGACATATACAGCCCTCATAGAAATACACCTTTAAATGATCACTGCTTGTTGGCCTTCCAGTTCAAATGATAACAATTCAATATTCCCATCACAAATGTACAATATATATTTAACTTTATTTTCTCTAACACTATCAACAAGTGATGGCATCAGAGAAAAACATCAAATTCACCTATGCATTTCTAATTCTCAGGGTAAATCCCCTCTAGTTGTAGGGCCCTGTTGGTCGCTAGTTCAGCCATGTATATACAATACAGAATATGGTCTATTGCCAGGCTTAGGGTACGCTTGAAGCTAACAACTTCATTCAGTTAACATGCTCCACAAACTTGAGAGTGTAAAATTGAGGTAGCAAAAGGAGTCAACACATCATTTTATATGGCATAAGAGTCTGCTTAAGGCAGCATGCTTTCTTTTCTGTGCACATTTTCTTGAACAAAGGACATTGGTTATTTAAAGTAACATTATTTTATTGGTAATAACGTGTGGAAACAAAACTCCCTTTGACTTCAATTTAGGGCTATAGTTCTACTCGAGATTTCCCTTTGTATGTAAACTATGATTTCCACAGACCAAGAAGTTTAAACATTCCATAATGTTTTTAAGACACAATGTGCACTATGTCACAAATCTAAGTATAAGCTGTCCCTGTGACAATTTGGGAACTCTTTGATTTAGCTATTGCCAGACAATATTATGGTTTCTATATGGCATACTATTTTAACTACACCTCCACAATGTTTCCCTTACAGCCTAGTCCCCATTCAGTGGCATAGCTGGTAAAGAATTCCATGAAAAGACGTTCAGTTGCTATCATGGTTTAACTAGTTCTTGGATTATATATGTCAATTCACAGGGGTTTATTGAATTTATGTTTGGTTTGTCTTTTAAAGGTACAGGGCATGTAGGAACCTCAAGACCTCCGGGCAGCTCCACCATGTAAGCTCTGCTTGCGGACTGTTCCCTTGATTTCAAAATTACTCTCAGGAAAACTGGTTCTGTTTAGGGCAATGCTTCTGCATTAGACTCCCTCTGAAAAGGGCTTTCTTAATGGACATTTCCATCAGCTTCATCCCAGAGGGAACTGTATTTGGCCTTAAATAATTGATAAACTCCCCCTTGCAGCATCATTGTTACTCATTAGATGGGGACTCTGATATGTTCTTTTCAGATAAGGACACTGACAATTACCCTCCCATGTATTTTGTTTGGTCCAATGTATTTTTCCATTTTACAATTGGCAGTTTTTCCCACCTCCCATCTGGAGTTATGATTAAGGCTCCTGGTTTTCTGTGTTTACTGATTTATGCACACATACAGATGGATATAAGTATATTGCCTTTCTGTATTTATTAATAACAATGGATACAAATGGAAATTGGTTGGGTCTTTAAGATGTCAAACAGGGATTGCAGGCCAATTGCTGTGCAAAGTAACATGAGGGAGCTTGAAAAAATGAATTTAATGATTAATCCTTTTTAAGCTCACTTCTTGTGCAAGAACTCAGCTCTAGGAGCCTGTCATCATAAAAATCCATGTGCTTATGTGTTTTCTTTTCACATAAATGAATGTGGGAAAAATACTTGTGGCCAATAATACTTGTTTTATTACAAAGCAAACAATACATGTGTATAAATGCAGAAAAAATCACCAATACATAAATATGGATAAATATAGACGGAAATGGTACAAAAAAATACCCCAAAACCGGGAGCCTTAGTTATGATCAATTTGGACTGAATGCATTTTCCCTCATAATTTTTGTTATGGCAATACACCATTATAGAGGCCTTTATATTTGAATCAAGAGCACATGCTGCACCCTCACACATTATTCTTGTTCCAATAACTGGTAACAAGGTAAAGTTATTAAAATATATAAATATATTAATCATGTTTACATAGCAGCATATTGTTTTTATGTGTGGGTGATGGGGAACACTTTGCTGAATTGGATCCTGCTTTTGGGTTGTGTTTCATTAAGTGTGCACTGTTTCCAGGGGAATCAATTATGAATATAAAAGCTGCTGAGGTCCCTGAAATCCCAGGCCACGAAGCAAACACAAAACAGTTAATAGTGTATTGAGGTGCCCCAGGTCACAGGTTGAAGGCTGCTTAGAAATAGGGGTTTTTGATGCATTGATTCACAAAGAAATAGACCCATGCCTTAATAATCTTGCACACCATATAAACTATGAGCAAGCACAAAACTGTTGATTTCCTCAAATGTAAAGGCCGTATTCATTGTATTTATATGAATCATCGTAGGCTCTGAATACCAAATCTGTATTTGTCCAGTGAAGGAAATGGATTGTGGGTGTTTACTGATCAATGGTAGGTTTTGTTATATCAGATAACTGACCTTGGCACCTCTTGTCTTGGGAAATTAGTTGATGATCATAGGTTATATTTCACCTGCATTTGACCCTTTTTCACATGCCATGCAAATAAAAAGTAATGCCTGTAAAGACTGGAGGGGGTGTCTGTACTTCCGCTCTCTATATGGTAGTGGAGAGGCACAGAGGACCCCAGCCAAGATTCTCTATTATGGTAACGTAGTCGAGCAATCAAGGCCTAGCTTCTCAGGAAGTGATGCAGGCTGGTTCTTAAGTACAGTGTAGTCCCTGAACCCCCACAAAGGAATGTCCACACACTGTATTACTGAAAACACAGTCTTTATATAATTAATATTCAAAGGTATGTACACGAATACAATAACGCACTTTGTACTCGGAAATCAACAATGATAAATATATACAATTCTAAAGTGGTACCACCAATGTTATCAAATCTCATTAAAGTGCATCAATTGTACGGTTAAAATGTCACACAGATCAATAACGTGGAAACCAGCAATAGAGATAGGAAGGAACGTAAGATGGTTGAAACAATAGGCAGAATACTGGCCCCTACCGATAGACACAGTTCTGTGTGGAGATCCCCCCCACCTGGGCAACCTGTAAAATAAAGATATATAGCACAAGCCCAGTCCATATATTGTTCACTAGTCTTATTTCCTCCTATTAAGATTTTACCCCCCCAATGTACCTGGTGGAGTAGAGTTCTTCGAAGACGCATCGAAGGATCCTTCTTGAGAGACTCCCTTTAAAGCAGGAGACACGGATCGTCGAGAGGCGTCGAAGATGGTGAACTTGTCGTCGATGGCGGCGATGAGAAGTTCAAGGGTGCCGAGACCACGATGTCGATCCAGGCGGTGCTCGTCAGCGACGTCCTGCGAGGATGAGGTGTGCGGGGCACCTCGGTGACGGATTGTTCAGGACCGCAAAGAGTTTCAGAAGAACTGTGGCCCAACAAGACCGTCGAGTCATCGAAGTCTTTGTGGCCTTCAGGTGGCGGGAATCCCATCGGCGGATTCTCCTTGGCGCGTTGGTCGTCCTCGACTTTCTCCGGCGGGACAAAGCGGTCGATGTTGCGGGCAAGGGAGACCTTGGATTCAAAATGTTCGTAGGCAAAGGAGCGGGCGGCTCCGGTCGTCGGCGGCACGGCGTCAAGTGGTGCCCACAGCTGGGCAACACAACTTTGACGGGCTTCCAGCGGTTACACAAACCTGCGAACCCTGGTCGACGGCAATAGACTTCGACAGCGGCAAAGTCTGGGTGCTTTGCTTCGTTCTCCTCAGCGGTCCCGTCTCGGTTCAGCAGCCTTTCGAGGGTCTGACTTCCAGGGAGCTTCGGCAAAGGTTAGCGGTGCACGATGGTCCCTCGGAGCACGGGAAGAGGGTGCCTTACCAGGTCCTCTCTCGGATCAGTCCTTGACGAGTTCGACAGCTTTCAGATCAGGTTGAAGCAAATGCAACAGCAAGTCTTCGTCTTCCAGCTGGGCGTCGAGGATCAGCAGTTCCAGTTACTCTTCAAGTGTAGACACAGCTTCTGAACGCTTCTGAACAATTTCCAGTGGTGAGAGGTCCCCAGATATACTCTCTTGTCTCTCATCCATACTGCTGGGTCACTCTCAGCAGCCAATCATACAGAAGGGCATTCATGCAGTCAGTCAGCCAATCAGGCACACAGTGCATTCAGGCCATCCTCCTCCCTCTCAGACACTCACAACAAGGAATGTGGATTGGGACAAGTACTCAGCCATTCAACACTACACACTGCATTCAGGCCAGTTTCGGGCAGGGCTGTCTCAGTCTTTGTTTCTCATACCAGAAACCAGACAACCACAACAAGAAGTGCATATTGGTCACACACTCCATTCACCCAGGTCCCACCCACAGGGCGTACCCACAACATACAGTCACTGGGAAGGCTCCAGTCAGTCTGGACTGGACTTCACAACAACACCATATATGGAACTTCCATCCAACAGTCAGTCAGGGGGAAGGGACAGATTCAGGGCTTCCCAGGACTTAGGAAAAACAAGGTAATAGTTAATAGAAAGCAAGAGGCCACAGGGGCCATCTTGTTTTCCATCAGGAATCAACTGATTCCAATGGCAGGGCCTGGGCATCCCAAAATGGAGGCTACTCAGCGCACCTGTCAAATTCAGCATGGACTGCCACCAGCCCATACCCTGCTCTGCGGGCCACCCACAGGTGCCCAAAAATATACACTAGGGGCACAGGGTTGTACCCTCAATCATGGGTTTCATAAGGGTATCCCACGGGTCCGTTCACCAAACCAAAAGAGAGAGAGCTGCACCGCCAGGAGTCCCACATGAACTTCTGATGGAAAATACGACAGAACACATGATAAAAAGGCAGTAAAGGACAAGGATACAGAGGCCCTGTCCCTCCGATGCATTTCCAGCATCACAATGCCAAGGTGTCATCTTGCATAATCAAGCAGGCATTCTCAACAAATTAAATTCATCATTGGAGAAAGTGTGTGGTAAAATACATAGAGGTGAGTGATCTTGAAAAACATGAAGGAAAAGAAGAGCAAGGGTCTGTTAATTTCAAGACCACTTGATTGTGTTTCTTCAATGTGCACAGCTGCTCTATTGCAGAATTTAAAATGCAGGTGGGTGAGGAAGGTATGCGTTAGTGCTGTACAGTTAAGTGACAGGGCAGTGACACTGGCCTTTAGGTTCTTACCATTATACATTTAATCCTGCCATGCAGATTTCTTCGTAACAAAGGTATTTGTGCTGAATTTAGCTATCCCCACTTTTTCCCCAGAAATGCTTACAGAATGTGCTTCTTGAGCAAGGGTAAGTTGATAATTAGAAGGAGGCACTTAACTGTATAATGAAACTAAGAATTGGCTGCTCCCACCTAAGGCAGCCAGCCTCCTAGCAACCTCTGGATCCGAGAGATGTGACCAAAACCAAAAGTCCTCAACATGGAATGGTATATCATTGCTAGACGGAATCAGGTCTTTTACTGTTTAGTTTTATAATTTTTACTCCACACATTGCACCCCACTCTCAACCATACTTCTCCACTGGGAAAGGCTTTTTTCACAAGCTTATCTAGTCTTCTACATACACACTGTTGTTAAATTGTCATCCCTTAGGGCTTGTCATTGAGCGCTCTATTGTTCAACCTATGTTTGAAACCTCTGCTTGTACATTTTTTGTAACATGGACTGTCTTTTTCGTTATATGCTGATGATTCACAGGTCATCCTTCATTTGGGAGATAAGTTGGGGAAGGAACAGAGAGGTGTAAGGATTGCATGGTCGAGATCATACATTGAAGCAATTGAATCAAGTTAAATGTAACCGTGAAAAAATTGACGTTATGTGGTGCTCCCAGCTCAGACTTCTTGGGCCCTGATTCTGTTAATATATGGTCTTCCAACCATTGGCCTCCTCTCTAGTTTCTGACATTCTTAAGTCAAACAGATTCAAAATGTAAGCATCCTTATTGACCCATTGTTTTCCATAAAACATCAAGTGAATCTGGTGACACATTCTCACCTTTTCATCTCCATAACGTGCACTCATTCCTGGACTTCCCTTTTCCACAACTTGTAATTGACATTACCTAGATAATTGCAACAACATTTACACAAGCCTTCCTACATCCAAATATCATAGGCTTCAGTCTTCCCTGCCATGCCTCCTTTTCACACGCTTCTTCTGTTGGACACCATGATGCAGTTAAGGGCACTTGCTTAGCTTAATGCATACTCCAATTGCAGGGCCCAACATTTCTTACAGGGCCTTTTGGACATTGAGAACTGCTTCCTAGAAGCAGTTGGTAGTCCCTAGACCTAAGGTCTCTAGATGAGCACTCACTTCTTTTCGGTGCAATAAGACATTATTTGGAAAGCCCTGCCTTTAAAGTACAGATTGCTGCATCATCTATAAGACCATTGTCCCAATTCTGCAAGCTACCTCACTGAGAAACTCTGCATCTCCGGAGGCCAACGGTCTAAGAGAAGTAGAACATGTGCAGACTTGGACTCTGCCAGTAGAGGAAGGAAAAAGCAGAAGATAGGCTTTCCCTCTCTACGTCCCCAGACTCTGGAACCTCCTCCCTGTCAACTACAGACACCCCCTCGCTTCTACATTTCAGGAAGGAGCTCAAGATCCTCCTCTTAAAGGAATGGCTCCTCCTTAACACCTGTATCTAAACCCCTTCCACTCCAAACCTAACCTGAAAATGGGAACTGTGGTCCCCCTGATTCCTCCCCTGGTTATAGTATACATACATATAGTTTCAAAAGTACATGATTGGCATGACATATCTTTATGTTTTCTTGTTTTGTTCTTCCTGCCTCCCTTAATGCTCCACATTCGATTGAAAAAATGTTTGGGTATGTAAACATTGTGTTATACCAACTATATTTGACAACAATTCATTGTATATGATATGCACATTGTCTGTGTTTTTTGTTACAATTCTGGCTGTTTTTTGCACTATAAGAATCATAATCTTCATTTCGGACAATAGTTTAACTTTTGTATGAATTTGCCAGCCTTGAAAACGACTTTTGTCGAAACACGTATCGGCTGGCATCCTTCTTTATTGAAGACATTAAATGTTTTACATTATATGTATACAACTTGTATCTGTACCATTTATGATATACCAGTAGTAATTTCGACCCATCAATATTAATGGGGAGAGCGTGTCATGTCAATCATGTAGTATTGAAACTGTATAACTTGTAGTTGCTAATGGGTGCACTCAATTCCTGATTTTGGCACGCAGCCAGCCACAAACTAACTAGGGACTATTACCCATTAACCATACCTACCCACTTACTGTTCATAAAAGACATGTTTAGAATTCAAAGTGGAGAAGCATATACTTCAGCAGTAGAAGTGGAGAATTTCCTCTGCTAAAGAGTCTTAGCAATGATAAGACTAGTGCCTAGCTAGACTGGAAACCGCAAGTCTATATGGCAGTACAGGCTAATTTGAAGGTGCCCTCAATGTCAGCAGGCTTGGAAAAGTACCAAAATGGAGAACTTCCAGTTCAGAGGGATATACAGTAGAACGAAAGGCAGTCAAAAGAAAAGACAGGAATCCACTTACAACGTATAAAAACATTGCATGGCTTTTTTGGTGCTTCGGCAACTTATTTAATGGGTCTAAAGCAATTAACACAAAAATAGGGATAGCACACAGGAGGCACATAGATAAAAAGCAGTGCAAATGAAAGGAGCACAGAGAATGTACTCCTTTCATTTGCACTACTTTCAGAAATACTCATGTCACCTCATTCACACAGGTGACCTGAGCCTTTGTGGAGGGGCAGGACTGTAGTGCAAAGTTGAGCTGTCCAGCCTCCTTGCATACGCGCTGCTGACACTATTTTATGAAAGGCTCCCGCAGCCTCTTTGTTGCTGGGAGGACATTTAACCAAGACAGGCCATTAAAGGGCCCAACTAAGTGAAATGACAGAGAAAAAAAAGCTTTTACATCCGCGTTTGGGGAATGGTGACGCTAGTGTGACATCCACGGTTTAACCCACGGCTATCACACTTCAAAGAAAATTATGACAGGGTCAGGAATAATTCTTTCCAGATTTGTGCCTTCCCCTGCACCTGTTTTAAAAGTCGCAGGGGGTGACCCTCGTTTCTGGGCATTTTGAAGTGCATCCTGTTTGTGTTTGTAATATACTCACTGTGGTGAAGAGGACCTTGATGTGCAATAGAGCTGCTTGGATTTTCTTGGTGTTGGCGGCAGAATCTCCTTGCCTTCTTAGATGTGTTCATTTCTTGTCAGGCACATACCACCTGCACTTTGGGGTATCATTAAAGTCATGCTTTTTGCATTGCATGGTCTGCTTCATGTAGTGGAATGTGCATGTCTCCATTTAGAGACTATTGCCTTGAGAATCGGTCTGATTTTGCCAATCTCTTTCTTGGCTTTAAGTGCCCCACAGGCTGCTGTACGTCACCACAAGTACTATCATGCAAATTACTTTTTTCTGTTTGAAGTGCCTACATGCTAGAGTAGGCGGTCATCGTGAAGGAATCTTTCACACTCCCCAGGGAAAGATTTGCAGTGATGCAGAACTAAGTACCCTTGATAGCCTTGATTTGCCAACAACTGTAGACCTCAGCACTCAGCATTCAGTAAGATGTACACAAATGGGGGAGGTAAGGAAAGCAGATTTAGCATAATGATTCGTAAGAAGCTGTTCCCTGGGGATTTGCCTGAGGGGGTGCGGGGGGTGGATTATGGGGGGGTGGGGTGGTTCATTATGAATCTCACATTGTTTCTTGGTGCAGTATGATCCAATACTTTCTCAACAACCTTTGCAGGATCTCCTTTAATTGATAGTGTAACAGTCACATTACAAAATACAAATCAAAAAGGCTTACTGAAATATATTTGGGACTTGGCCTGGAATTACAGTACAGCATGTATTAGGCAATCCCTCAGACCTGCTTGGTTGGTGGAATGGCTCTTGCAACACAGAGGCTGCAGTGGTGTCTATTTTTTCAGAAACCAGCAGGATGCATGTGTTTTGTGCAGAGTTGCCATTATGCAATGTGCATTCTGGGTTTTGTAGTGTTAAATCAATTCATGAGAAAACAAAAAGCAGCTGTGAGAGTCTCTACTGTAACACTGCCCTAAGGCACATGAAACCAACTACCTGACTGTCTTGTACTGTCATCCGGCAGTATGACTTACAAAAAAAACATGTACAGTAACCCTACTGTAGGTAAGTGTGGGACTCTTTGACTTGTTTTTGAGTTTTTAGTACACTGTGTGGGTTGTCTCAACCCACTCATCCAAGCCCTGCAACATCACTAGGCATTGCTGGCAGCAGAAACATCAGAATGGCCACTGGAAAGCATGCTGCTCGCCAGAAATCACCAGAAAATGCGCAATGAAAACCTGAAAAAATAGGCTGCCACCCACTTTTGCCTATCTTAGTGAGCACAGGAGATCACTGGCCGAAACCACCATTGGGCTACCCACAAAGCAGCCTGAAACCACTTGGAAATAGCAATGCTGATTGCAAAAGAAATACAGAGCTGTTTGGGAATCTGTGTTTTTGATTGTCAAAAATTGCTAAAATCATGGCTCACAAAACCACCAAAAAGATCCAACCTTCTTGTTGGGTGTTCCACATTACTCTACTGCAAGAATTCACATCAATACAATATCAGCAAAGAATCATATGCTATTAGAGCAACATCCCCTTTTAAGGATACTGATGGAAAGACAGCTGTCAAAATGGGTGTAGTACCATTACTCGCCTCTGTCAGGTGCTGGCGATTTATAATTCTGACAGGAGAGGTGTGTTTCAGAAGTTAACTATGCCAAAGAAGAGAATTCCATCAAAATACCACATAGAGTGCCACACAGTGATGTCATTGTTGAAAAGACTTGATTTAAAGATATGTTGCTTATTGTGAGTTTATAAATGTATTTTTGTTACAAGGAAGTATGTTACAATTGATCAGAAAGTAACTTGATGCAGTTAAAACTCCAAAAGGCTTGCTTCCCATGAGAACCCTTCACACCTTTTCCCTGGACAAAGGAAGCCTCCCCTGCCCTGGGATAAGAGATTGACAAACTAGTGTGAACAGGAACTAGCCAAGGCACCCTGGCCTGCTGCTCTCAGTCAAGACAATTGATTCTTTGGGATGAATAGAATATGCTGATTTGGGTGTGACTGGTCAACAACTGCTCATGGAGAGACAGGACATTTGACCTCTGAGGCAGCCAGATTTAGGGGCATTTCTAGCCAAGAACCCTGTGCTAGAACCAAGGTCCAGACCCAGAAAACAGAGCTGTATCCAAGACTCGTCAGATCCAGTTCAAGAGGCCGCAGACTGCCGTGCAGTGATGAACGTAGAACCCAGAGGGCCTGAGACCTGTCCGGTGGCGAGAGTGAAACCAAAACCCTTGACCAGATCTTTGACCAGGCCCATTCCATTCCAAAGCCTAGGAGTGAGTATCTAGTCTAGAACTGTCCTTAACCAATCTCTTAGTTTAAAGTAACCCTCTTCCATCCATCTCAACCTGTCCAGAACTGCATTATAGAATCTTGTGTCCATCCTGTTGATTCCAAATCTGTAACGCGCAATCTGTCATTTGAAATCTTGACTTTATTTCTGAAAATCTACCTTCACAAAAACATCTGTAACTTTTGAACAGCACGTCCTAGAAGCGAAATTTAACTGTCATTTTAAAGCTAAGATCCTGGGCTTTCCAACCCAAAATGACATTCCAATTCATTATAGTTTTTCTGTAATCGCGATTTACACACATGGAAAAATTGACGCGAATTTCAATTTGGCGCAATTTCATTTTCTGTCAAAATAGCTGCTCCTTGTTCTCTTTTGCTGAAATTCATTTTCAATTTGATAATCATTCATGAATCATTGCTAGTGTTGACCTGAACCAATCCAAAGTAACTATCACCTATCCTGAATCACATTTAGTGAATTAAAATCATTTTGGCATATTTTCCCATTCATTGCTATCCGATTCAAATGTATTTTTGCCTGTGTTTTAAAATCCTACCTGTTTTCTCTAAGCTTGCTGGGGGAACTGGGATTGAACTGCATTCTTGATTGTCTTCCTGTAACCTGTGTGCCCTCATTTCCATCTCTTCATATTGCATAGGGGGGGAGTGAGTAGTCACAGGGGAACAACTGACCATATTGTCTTTTGTTGAAATCATATCAAGTTATTTCTGGGCTGCATTCTTTCCCATTATTGCATTTCCTTGAATCATATAAGGGATTCTCTGCTACAGTATCCTTCATATTCATACTCCTAAGTGATTAAAGAGATTGTCAATTTTGTAATATTACCCCTTGTTGATTACCCTCCATATTCATAAGTGTGCTATTCAGATATTCTTTTGTTCATAAACGTGTGATATATATATATATATATATATATATATATATATATATATATATATATATATATATATACATATCACATAAACATATATTGTTTAATTCTTCAAATAAACCTTTTAATTTGCAAAACAAACCTACTTCTTGGCTCAGTGAGGTCAGGGGAATTCAAAGAGAGGGGCGTTATATAAGGGTTCATCATCCTTTAAAGAACTTTGACATAAAAATATACAAATAAGGGCTTCCATTGGGCATCCCATCCTAAGCATTGACTTAGTTGGATTGCTGGATTGAAGTCACTTACAACTGTAAAAATGATATTTGTAAAATCGGTCATCAGAAATGTACTCTTATCTGTGATACATGCCCCTTATCTAGTTGAGTAGCCTTTGTAGAGTTGAATCTATTTCTTTCCTTGTGTCCCATCGATAATATTAGCTTCAAGGTGCAAATTATTTGATTTCAGGGAGCTGCATCCAAAGTTTCCAGTGATACTGGCAAACAGAGTACTGCATTGAATAATAGATGTACATTTCACTGTAATGTGTCTCATAAAACAGGAAATAAAACTACATTAATAACAATACATGAACAATCTATTCCAGATACACCAGGAGGGTGTTCAATCTCACATCCACAAATGTTACAGAGAACCACTGGTGCCTGAATGCCTATGTGCTTAAAGGATGTCTACGACACACTCTCCTCCCTCTCACAGTTAGTGCTTTGCAATGGCAAAGAGTGAATGGAGGATAGCAAGGTCTTGGAAGCAAGACCATGAAGTTTGAATCCCAGATCCGCACTTAGAAACTGAACTCAGCTACGGTATTAGGTGTGTTATAAATAAATAATTAAATACATAAATTAAATAAAATGAAGGTGCAGGTGCTTTGACACCTACTGAACAACAAGGACCCAACTGCTGGTAAAATAATAAACAGTTCCTCGGAAGGCTGTGTCTGTCATGTATCAGAGATAAATTGGGCCCAGGTTCTGAGATATATTGATAGGATGGCCAAATTGGCTCATATAGAAAGAGAGCTATGTACAAATATCTGAAGTACATGTGACAGGGCCGTTGATCCAGCCCTGTCAGGAGAGGGAGGGAGCCCGACTACAACAACCCTGGGTGCCAGAGAATGTGTAGACAGGCCTCCTCCGATAATCTCCTTACCTGCCAGGATGGTACCATGGCAGGACCTGGTGTCGCGCTGCACAACTTTCTCAGAAGAAGGACCATAGACCAGCAAAGGAGAAGAGCCAGCTCACTAAGAGACACTCCCTAATACAGCATAGCCACGTAGGAAAGGGAGCAGGGCTCAAAGCCCTTATGTAACCTCCCAAGCCCTCCCCTGCCACACCCGAGAGCAAGGCAAGCCATTGGTGGCCAATCCAGAGAGGGGTAGGGATATGCAGGAAGGAGCTTCACAGTTGTTTGGGGTGACCTGCAGTTGGGTAAGGACCAGCGGTGGAGGAGGACCTCCGAGAGATCAGAGGAGGTGAGAGTGACTGTAATGCAGAGGCTATTCTTAAGGAGGAGGTCTGTGGAGTGTTAGAGAGAGGTGAGAGTGGGAGTAGTAGAGTAGAAGTAGTGTTGTAGTGGAATAATGGTAGTTTGGAAGGAATAAAGTAAGCAGTGAGTGAAGGAGATGAGGAGTAGGTTGGTCATTTGTAGGGGTGAGCAGGGCGCCATATCCCTGGGTGTGATAAAGGAGTAAGACTGGTAAAAAGAGATCGGTGGTAGTGGAATAGGAGTAGTAAGAGACAGAGAGTGGGTAGAGTGAAAGTGAGTGGGGAAATAGGAGTAGTTATTGGTATAGATGGAGAGGAAGGACGGAAGAGACGACAACAGAGACAGAGGGGTAGTTGGATGAACACATTTTAGTAACAACAGGAGTAGAAAAGAGACCGGTATAGCTAGGCAGAAGAAGGCACCATATTACTCCCTGAGATTACTAAGCGGGTATAGGCGGGGAACAGTTAGAAGATCCCTAGAGAGTAAGTTAATCATCTTATTAGGGCTATCACTCCAGTCAGAAAGTGAACAGAGAGCTAGGTGTTACCATTGGCAAGCACTAGCATCCCTGATAAGGATGCCTGGGCTGGGGAGGAGCAAAGCCTGGGGACATTTGAGTGAGAGGGGGTCAGCCCAAGTGACAAATACCCTAAGACCTGAGAAGCATAGAACATTTTCTCCTTGAACATTAAACCAGTCTGTAAATTGAAAATAAAAACTTGTCATCAGAGTTGGCATGGCTCTTTGTGGCGAGCCACTCCATCACATATGCTAAATAACCATACACACAACCAATCAACTATGCTGGATAAACAGACATCAGGCGCCTATTGTGTTACTATTAGCCAGCACTTTGGAGCGAAAGACTTTTGTCAAGTCTAAAAAGGTGGTCTTCCTTCAAAATGACAGTGTTTTCATAGTGTCACATAGTGATCAATTTTACTGCAATTGCAATGAGGACCCACCTTGCTATCAGGGAGAATATTCTTAGATGTTGTTCATTCAGTTCTATGTTCTTGCAACCCCAGTTTTTTTTACTGAGTTTTTTGCCAAATATTTTCAGCTGAAAAAACTCATCGAAACACACCTTCCCTAATATTTAGTCCCTGTTCCCCACACCCTCTGCCCCTTGTATCCCCTTTGATTCCCCGACCCCCATGACAAGTTTTTTTGATCAGAAAAGGTTTGGCAAAAAAACAGTGCAAAAAAGGCTGGCTTTCAATTAAGTTGTAACGTTTATTCTATGGAGGACATTGTAACTGTTATATTCATTGTACCAGTTATATTGAAAAGAGAGAGGGATTGGCCTAAAATAGTTTGGGTCGGAAAAATTACCTTTGTTGTTAATGAGTATGACTATCCGAATTCTCAATGGGATGTATACAGAACTAATAAACCCTTTTGCTTCTTCAACTTTGTGCAATAGTTTTTCCCACCATTCTGTGTATGCCGATATGAATTCTGAGTGTAACCCATCAGGGCCACCTTCTTTTCTACTCCCTACATATTTACAACAGGATAGAAACTCAATATAATTTGGAATAATTAATTCAGTCTCTTTTAGAACTGGCTTCAATAGTGGAAATTCCAGATTGAACAGTACACCCCCCAAGGTGAGGAACTCTTGGGGGATAGCCATACTTATGGAGACCCCCGGATCTTGGCTGTTATACATTTCTTTTTTATCTGCTACAGAAGGGAAGGGAATGCCTTTCTGCCAAAATTACTTTATGAAGTCAGAATTGTGCATAAGAAATGACAACTGCAGCATGCTTATCTTCCTCTGTGTGTACCCCAAGTGGTTCTTCCTATTTACATTCTCAGTTTCCTGGTCAGCCCCATCCACCTCTCCCATCACTGTTAGAACATCTTGTCTTAATTTGAGCGCTGTTGGTTGGCCCAACAACAAGGATTTTTCCCTTGGGGGTCTTGTAGTATATGTAAACAAGTCATCAAGACCTCAAGTTTTGAATTCTGAAGAATACAGTGGAAACATTTAATCGCATATAGAACTGATTGGAATTCGGAGTATGTAGCTTACGGTATTGTGTGGTCCTGCTCCAAACTACATATTGGCCGTACAGTCTTAAAAACTTTAAATGTGTGTGCTCCAACATCTTAGGACCATTAAAAAACTTTACCTGAATTATCCTTTTGCAGTACATTTTGTTCAAATTCAAGATAAACATAGCAAATTGCTAAATAGGGCGGGTCGTAGAAATGTCTCATGCCTTCACAAGGAGGTAACCGAGAATGAATTTTAAGGCATCTTTAAACAAGATTGATTTTGGGATTTAATAGTAAACACCCATATAGTCCTTTTTTCAATGTTGTTTTAACTATGACTAAACTATAGGAGACAGTGAAATGTCGGCCCTCCTTTCACCTTCTTTTAATAAAGATCTGGATTGAACACTCTGCAGCGTTCTTTCTACTGATGGCCTTGATTTATTAAGTGAGGATTTGTCTCTACCGTGGGTTACAGTGTAGCTGGTGATTGCACACCTGTGTTTGACTGCTTTGCAACCTGATATCTATTTCATTGTTTATTTGTACAGCTTACCTTTTACTTGTGCGCTGAATTCTATGAATTAGCCCCCATATGTTCTGTTGTAGGATGAGGATACATAGATGCAGTACTAGGCTATCACAATGACTAGCAACTGTTCAACAACAATTGTAGTTATAAATCGTGATGAAATCCACCTTCTCTAGCCAACTAGCCAATCGGGAGCCATCTGCTCTTCCTGAGAGCAAGCCTTCCCTAGAGCCTGGACAGTGCTGAGGGTCAGAACCACTGCCTTTTACCTACATTGGAGACACATTACAATGTGCTTGAGTTCAACAGCATTCCCAGAGCCCTGATTCTGCAAATTCTCAGAACCTCATTCAGATCCTTCACATCCCCACCTCTCACTCTTGGCTGTTGCTTTTGCTCTGCCTGATGTCAATCAATGGTCAATGTGCCACCCTTCATGCCACTGACATCACTGAACTAAATACTACAGATGGCCGGGATGCCATCTTTATCACCAAAACATGGCTCTCCACCATCTCCTCTCATGTTTTCGATGTACTCATCTCACCCAGATGCAAAACCCAATATGCCAACTGCATGGGGAAGTTATCCAGTCATCCACAAATCCAAATGGGCCTACACTGTGCTCAACTAGGTGCCCAGACATTCCATAAAGCTCATCACGTGCTACTTTCACACAAGAAGATTACCACTTTCCATCTCCTCTATCGCCCACCTCACTCATGTGGCTCATTTCTTAATGCTATCTCTGATCTCATCACATCAGCCTCAATAGCACCTCAACCAGCCTCTTCCTGTGTGCTCTCAATTTACCAGAAATCCAAGCCACAAAAAGCAACAGGTATGCTCTCTATCATCTCAGAGATTCCATAAACATAAACCATCATGTACTAAGCCAACACACATAAGAGGAAATGCACTCAACCTCAGGAATTTAAAAACCTTCCTCTTACCCGAGTATTTTTTAGCCAATGTCAAGGCCTCATAATCACAGACGTTGATGGCATGCAGGCCCTCTTTGCTGGCATCTTGGCCCCACAACTGACTCCCCCAGGGGCTGGTCAATATATCCCGCTGCTTGCCTCGTAATGGGAAGTAAGAAATGTTATCACATCTCCCCATTCCTAAGAGAATGACACTGGCTACTCATCCCAGCCAGACTACTCTTCAAATCTGCCTGCTTCACATATTAGACACCCAGTGATCAAGCACCAGCTCACCTAGCCACCCAACTCACAGACTCATGTAGGGTGAGCTTATCTAGGAGCCAGACAATTGTGAGGCTTGAGACTAAAGTGAAATCCAAAGGGAAAACCAGGGAACAGGCCTTCTCTTGTTAGACCTTAACATATTGGACCACCATTGTGGTCATAATCATGACCCCTCCAATGCTCCTGCATTTCAGTATGGAACTCAAGACCCTACCCTTCAGGGAACACTGTGTGGTCATGTATGACAGGCTACAGTTAGGTATATACCACCCCTATAGTATTGGTTATCCAACAACAACAACATCAAAATATCTTTATGTTGGGCAAAACATCCCATGAAAGCATAAACATCAATAAATGAATACATACAAATCCATAATATCCAACAACTCATATTCATTATTCAATACTGAATGTTCTACTCACGGTTGCAATCATGATACAACATGCTTATTAAAAGTAAATAATGCTTGTAATATGGTGTAGGTTGTAAGGAGCAGCATGAATAGATATGTTATCCATGAAAACAGCCATGACCTCATGGATTCTGTAATTTAATCCTAAGAATCCAAAGAACAAATTTACTGATGATTCGATCTAGATGTTTTTTAATGCTGCCTTCAAGCCTTCAGCAAAAAAGTGGATGCAACAGAAAACACAGAGATACAAGAAGATTGCTCACACATAGCAAGGGCACCGTTCAAAGATCTACAATGTACGTTTTCTTAAAAGGGGATAAGCCAGCTCCCACTGATATCCTAGAATGCAGGGCATACAAGATGAAAATGCAGCAAAGCTTTAATAAGTATGGGGCAAAACGGGGAGATGTTCTTTCTATCTGTTGACCATCTGGAAGTAAATTTGGGAATGGGAGGGCATTCAAACAAAATCTACTATGAGTTCCAAACAGGTGCAGGGGGATGACCCTCATTCCTGTGCATTTGAAGTTGCATCTCGTTTGTGAAAAGGGAATCTGAACGAGCGCAACTAATTCAAAATGCTCATTCAGATGCCCGTCTTCCCCCCTTTGCCCATTTGTGCAAATAAGACGGAGTTGCTGCGCTTTTAAGATGCACTCATTAAGGTGCCTTAGGTTGCTGGAGGGCTTTATGAGCCATACAAAGCATCTTAAAGTCAATACTCCTGGACACTGGTAGACCGTGCAGATCTCTAAGGACTACAAAGATATGGGCCCATGTATTTAGGTGGAAGAGGAGGCGTGTAGCAGTATTCTGGATGAGCTGTAGTTTTTTTTTTTTTTTTAGAGACCCAGATGTGCAGAGTTGCAGTCATCAAGATGACTTGAGATGAAAGCATTCTTCCGTTGAATTCGTGAAGCAAAACTAAAAACATCCAGAATCAGTTTCAAAGATTTTAACTGTAAAAAGCAACTTCTGGTGACTTTGTTAGTCTGAAAGGAAAAGGAGAGGTCTGGGTTGAAACAGACCCCAAGGTTCTGAACAGGTGAAGCTGGAGTAGGACAAGTGCCAAATGATACAGGAGAAAAATTAAGCCTATCCAATTCACCCTGAGATTTGATATGATATGGCATTTAAAACGCACCTGTACACAAGTGTTTCTAGGTGTGACAAGACAAAGAGGGGGAAAACAGAGGGAGGACAAAACAATGATCTTACTAAGCATTGTGTCATTCAGATTGCGCAAGTGCAGGAAAGTGCAAGAGGGGGCATACCAAAGGGGGGTTGGGGGATTTGAAAAGTGCAGGTAATCAAAGGTGCAGCCAGCGGGTGGCTCAGTGTAGGTAATCAGAAAGTGCAACCAACGGGTGGCTCATAAGTACAGAGAGGAGGAACTATAGGGTTATAGATACAGACAACAAGTGCTATAGGGGCCAAGAGGCATTGTGAGGTGCAACTGGACAGGCAGGGACAAGAGCCCAAGTTCACAGCATGGCGAAGTAACCAGAGCGTGGAACAGATGGGTCATCAGCGGGGGAAAGGAAAAGGAAAAGCGGAAGCAAAGAGGAAGGTCTTGTGTTGCTTCCGGAACCGGAGGTGTTTCTGCTCAAGTTTGAGAGAGGCAGGGAAGCTGTTCGAGAGGCAGGTCCCGGCCAAAGAAAGAGATCTGCGCCCAACTCTCTGCTTAGAAAAGCGACTGACCCTCAAAGAGTTGGAGGTGGATGAGTGGAGAGCTCGAGAAGGGAGATGTTTAGGAAGAGAGAGTTGGAAGTGGTGCGGTACCAGGCCCCAGAATGCCTTGTGGAGAAGGCAGAGGGTCTTGAACTTGATTCCTGCCACCACTGGCTGCCAATGAAGAGATTTCAGAGCTAGAGAGACACGGCCCCTGGGCTTGAGGCCAAGGACAAGACTTGCAGTCCTGTTCTAGAAAAGTTGTAGAGGACAGAGTGTAGAGGCAGGAAGATTAAGAAAGAGGCTGTTGTAGTAGTCCAGACTAGAGAGATCCAGAGCTATGGAGACAGTGAGTTTTTGGGGAAAGTGAGGAAAGGAAGAAAACCTCTGAGGAGGTGCAACTGATAGTTTGACTTATAGATGTCGGAGATGTGAGGAATGAAGGAGAGGGTGGAGTCGAAAATGGCCCCAAGGTTCTCAGCCTCGCAAGATGGAGCAAGAAGAGGGCCCTGAGTAGGCAGACAGAGAGAGAGAGAGGAAAGGAGGGACCTGGCATGCCAATGAGGAGGATCTGTGGCTTACTGGCATTAAGGCAGAGATCACTGGTGGCACAACACTCCTGAAATGCGGGCAGACAGTCTGGAATGAGAGAAGGAGAAGAGGCGGCCAAGCGGAGCCTGAAAGAGAGCTGGGTGTCATCCACATTAAACTGAAAGCTAGAGCAGAGAGCAGCGATGTGGTCTGCAAGAGGTGCCAGGTATTGGTTGAACAGCCAAGGGGAAAGGTTAGACCCATGGGGAACAACACAGGTAGAGAGAGAGGGATAGAAGAGAGGAAGAACCCCAACTGGGCCTGAGAGGGTTGTTCAGTGACAAAGAATGTCAGCCAGGCCAGGGCCTGATCAGTGATACCCAGGTTATCACGGAGGTGGTTGAGCAGGATGGCATGGATGACTGTATCAAAAGCAGAGTAAAGATTGAGGAGAATGAGAACAGAAGGAAGGTTAGAATCAAGGTTAGAGACCAGGTCTTCACGGATGTTCAGGAGATCAGTTTCCATGCTTTTGGTCGCTCTGAAACCAGACTGATGGTCATGGAGACAACCAATAGATTCAGTGTGAAGATTAAGCTGGGAGATGGCCAGCTTTTCCAAGAGTTTGCCCAGGAAAGGAGTGATGGAAATCGGCCGATAGTTAGCCGGAGAGGAAGGATTAGCAAAGGGCTTCTTTAGGAGAGGGTCTACAAGGGGGGGTAGATACTTCCAAAAACCACGGGGATTATGTTTACAAAGTAAAATATCAGTTTTATGCGAGTTAAGTAACAAGAGACATCCAAGTTTAAATGTGTTCAATACAAGCTGAGCTTTAATCAAGTCTATGCAAATAAGATGAGCATACTCGTCCTCACCACTTAAGAAGAGGGATCAAAGATGAGCCCTGCGGCACTCCCAAGGTGATGCAGTTTAAAGAAGTTTAGAAACGGGGTATTGGGATTAAGTGAGTTCTCTCGGTCAAGAAAGATTTAACCCACTTCCCAGTGGTTCCTCTCAAGCCCATATTGTATAGGAGACCCAAACGAATGTCATGGTTCACGGTGTGAAATGCTCTGGGGAGGTCCAATAGAATGAAGATTCCAGTACCACTGCAGTCAGTCCATCTTTTTAAGTCATGCAGAGCCGCTGTCACCACTGACTGTATTATGAGCAGGGTGAAAGCCAGCTTGAGCATCATGGAACCATTTGTTTTCCTCTGCAAATATCTGGATTTGACAAGTCACTTCAGCCTCCAACAACTGTAATGTAAGGTAGTTGAAAAATGGGAGGATCATTTGCTGGACAGGAGCAATCCAAGGATGGTTTCTTAATCAAAGGAACCACTACTGCCTTCGTCAAAGAGATGGATATATAATCAGGGAGCACCGGTTGGGTAATAATATTGCAAATATCCCTAGAAATATGCGTACGGAAATTATTTAGAACATAGGCAGGACAGAGGTCATTGAAAAGGCCCTGTTGGTCTTCGTTCAGCCATAAGATGGAGAGCAGACTTCTCTGAAAGCTGCATACATGTATCAAGGATTTCTTCCTGAACCTGATTACCTGAGTTAATCAGGGAAGGCAGAAGCACCGGGATCACAAGCTGGGGAAACTTTCACCAACTCTTCTCTGGTAATAAACCTGTTGGACTCAAAGAAAACAGCTAACTCGTCACAAAGGAGTTGAGAGGAAATAATATTAGTGGTGAACGCCTGAACTGTACGTGGTGCATGTAACATTTTAAACATTTCCTTACTACTATTAGTTCTAGTCAGGAGACGATTTGCACAATACCTTTTTTTAGATAATGTAATCAAATGTACATATCCTCTAACTTGTTTTAAGTAATTAGTCGTTGAGGAGTCGTCTCTATGTTTCCACCAACAACATTCGAGATGACAAACTGCTTGTTTAGACTTTCTTATTTCCTCATTATACCAAGGACTCGATATAGAAAATTAAGTCTTAACATTTTTCAATTTAGGTGGTTCAAGGGAATCTACTACCTTTTGAATGTTATCAAAGAAACAGGTTAGCATGGAGCAGGAACCAGAACGGTGAAGACTCAAAAAAGCTTGTAACCAAATCATCCTTCGTAATATTGTGGGACTAAACAGCCAGAGGATGGGAGTAAAGGTTGAATGGTTATGTTCTTTTCTCCTGGGGGTCAAGGAGGAGCGGGGGTGTATATAGTTAAGCTATGGCCCAGCAAATACGCAAACTACTATAACGTGGGACCTCTCTCTCCACCATCATGTTAACCCCAAATTACTTGCACGGTGCTTTGCTGCTTCCTAGCTGGGAAAATAATGTGTAACCCCAAATGCAAATAGAAAACAGCGAGAGCCACAGATGCAACAGCTGGTGAATGAGTTGTGGGGCACACAACTTAAGAGCTAGCCTGGAAGCCTACTAAATAGCTCGCCAAGAGTGAACTCTGACCTGAAATCAAGCCAAGTGCGTGTGACCTCTGAACCTTGAGTATTATATTAAAAGAGCAACCTGCCATCCAGACGCAATCACCATTTTACATCCTTACCCTGAGTATTTCTCTAAGGAAAGACACATGGCAAGAGCTCAGTCCCACCAGCTGATCTGTTGCAAGTTACCCTTCCCTCTCTGCACTGGGCAGATGGGACCAGGCTCGGACTGACCTACAGGGCATCAGGCCCATGGCTGAACCAAAAATACAAAATGCTGGCGTGGGCCAGTTTTTTGATCAAAGGGTGCCACTTTTTTGGCCATGTGGGCCAGTTTGGTGAGTTACTTCACTGTGCATAGGTTTGGCCAGTATTGCAGAATAAATATTCTTTAAAATGCACAAATTGCATCACATGTAATCAAAAATCTCCCCCTTGGGTACTATTGAAACGGTGAAACAAAAGGAATGAATAGTCATTTGCAACTGTGGGCCACTTTATCATTGGTGCCCAAGACAATTTTACGGCCAAGTCGGACCCTGGAAGGGACGCTCTATTTGACCGTGGGCCCTGCTGAAGTGATGACAACGTTGATGGCTAGCAGGGCCGAGTCTGAGCAACATGGCCAGCTCCTAAAATATCCTTATTCGCTAGCTCCTCCTTCTTGAAGAGTGCATCGCCTTGTTTGACTTGCCTCCGCCATGCACGGCGTGCTCCAGAACATCTCCGCAATTGCTCTCGCCCTCTGCTCTGACAGCACTGCAGCAACTGAGCGAGTATATGCAAATAGCGCCTCGGCTGCAATGCTTGTCGGATGCGTAGCCACCAGAGACTCGTGTCAAATGCCTGCGAAACGGAGCGTCCAGGGGAGAATCGCCCCATCGCACCGGCGTTGGGCCCTGATCGGCGGCCTAATTGTTCCTTGTCACGTAGCTCTCATCCACCATTTCACAGTCAGACGATTTGCAGCTGTACTGTTATTCTTGGAAAAGAGAATAGGTATTTCCGTGTGCTCTCTGAACGCCATTTTAGGCGAAGTGTGAAGTTCGCGCCACCCTTTGCTGTAACAGGCAATACGACGGAGATTTACGACATGCATTTTTCAGAGACAAAAACAGAAACAAATGTAAGAAAGGGAATCCTGTCGAAACGAACAATAACAACGCTAACAATTTTGATTGTGTCGCAGTGAACTCATTGAGTCCCTCGACTGGACTGGCCTATAGGGAACTCTGGGGAGTTCCCTCTGGAATGCTGCACCCTGGGCCTCTTTTGTGTGGTTGCCTATTTTATTTCCGATTTGTTTTATGAGAAAGGAGTTGGACTTGCTCAGAATGTGTAATCTTGGGCCACTTTGAAAATGATCTCCAGGGCTTCTTTTGGTAAACCCCTGTGCAGTGCCCATTCCCGGTGCCAGGCACAGAAACTAGGGAAAGATGCCAGCAGAGATGGAGCAGCACTGCTGTGCAGCGCTTTAAAATAGATCACGTGGGTTTGGGAGCTGTGAGTCACAGCATAATATTTGGGGGCAGGATCTAAGAAGTGTTTGCGTGGTCTAAGAATTGGAAATACCTAAGGAAACCTTAAGAGGTGTGGCCTATACAAATAAAGGCGTGGCTTGACAAACACGGTCACGTATGTGTACCTTCCATAAAAGTGAGAATAAACTATCAAAAAGGTGAGTTAGATATATGTAATCAGCAGACAAAAACGTTAAAAAAATAACGAAATCAAATCAAAATAAGCCAATGCATGTTCCAGTTCCTGCAAGATAGCTCCGGGGGTTTATGTGCCTGCAGTAGAGGTATGGTTGTACCAGGCTGGTCACTGAGGAGATATTTGTGTAACATGCGGCCACAGATTCCCAGCAGAACATAATAACCTTGGTCCCACTTCCACTATTCCAGCATACCGGGCTGTTAACAAATAAACTATACATTCTCCTATTTACTGGCCATAAAACAATGAAAATGTATGTTCTCAGCTGAAAGGCAGGTCGGGAAAGCAGGGGGGGACCTTCCGGCAGTCAGAAGTCCCAGCAGGGCCTACAGAGAGGCACCATTTAAATCCATACGTGGGCTGAAAACCAGAAGAAACAAGCCCACTGGAAGCCCTGCCGCCGGGGTATGGGGTGCAATGCCTCTGCATTCCCCAGTCCCTTAAACCTCTCCAACTCACCCAGACCCCTGGGCCGTTCAATGCACACTGACAGTTGCATGCCACATCACATGGGTGTACGGAAAGTTCCCAGCCAAAAATAAGAGTTTAAGGGAACTAGTGGATTTTTTAAAAAATATGTTTGCTTTTGTGACACAATCACTCCGCCGACCGCCCCCTGCACCAATATGGGTGCCTCTCTAGAAGCCAACATTTAAAGAGAGATGCTCCACCCAAGGATTAGCATGCTTGACAGTCTGGGGGTTGCCAGTCGGCTCCATGTCATTGGGGACAATGTTGCTGTCCTTCATTCATATTCGTCAACCAAGTGCATTCTGGGAGCTGTCATTTTATTTTGTTTCACTGCCATTGAACAGAGGGGTGTCAAGCATCAGATCACAGAAGCGTGAATAGGTCAGGTCAGGACTGAATACAGGCATTCACTCCAGCTAGCCTCCACTAGTTTCTATAAGTAGTGGAAGGCCTTTGTGTGCTCAGAGCTGCGTGTGCCCCCTCCTCGGTGGCTATTAGGCCGGGCAGCATAGTTGGGTAAGGGGTTGCCCTTGCCTTGTAGCAGCACTTCCTAAAAAAAAAAAAAAAAGGTTTCTCTTTGAGTGCGCCGAACACTCGCCTGGCTCCCCTCCCATTGAGCGCTCTACAGGTGCAGGACTGGTCCGTGCTTGTGTGCACGTGACCAGCAATTCGCCCCAGCAGACCCATAACAGCTCTCTTGCTCTTATCCCGCTCAGTCCTACTAAACCACCCCACCCTTTTTTCCTAGCGCCAGCGACCACTCCGGTGGGGATAGTGCGCGGTATAAACATCCCTGAACATTGGCATCAACATTGTTGCTTTGAGATATCTGATAACCCTCTTTAAGGGATATCTTATCCCTCATATGGCAACGAAAATTATCGGAAAAAGAGCTGAAATGCAAATATTACATTTAATGGCTGAATACCTGAACAAACATATTAATAATTATTATTATTATTATTATTATTATTAGTTACATTTATTGAGCAGAGACTCAGCTTTGAGAAACAACAGAAGATAGCACTTTTCTCTGTGTGTCTGAACTGGAGGGGAACTCTCAAGTTTGGCTACTAGTTGGCGGTGTTGCATGTGTAGCATTTCAATCGAAATCACATGTTCTGCTCTAAAATTATATGATAAAAAGGGTATCCTTGAATTTTTAACCCACCATATTATTCTTGTCATTTGGTAAACATGCCCCATTGCTTCAATGGCAAGTTTGTCAACATGACCATCAGCCTAACCACACTGATGGTCCCTAATAATGAGGCTAACATGCATCTGTGTTTGTTGCGTCATCACCTTCACCACAATGATGGTCCCTAATAATGAGGCTAACATGCATCTGTGTTTGTTGCGTCATCACCTTCACCACACTGATGGTCCCTAATAATGAGGCTAACATGCATCTGTGTTTGTTGCATCATCCTCACCACAGTGATGGTCCGTAATGAGGCTTACATGCATTTGTGTTTGTTGCGTCATCACCTTCACCACACTGA
Source organism: Ambystoma mexicanum (assembly GCF_040938575.1). Classification (NCBI taxonomy): domain Eukaryota; kingdom Metazoa; phylum Chordata; class Amphibia; order Caudata; family Ambystomatidae; genus Ambystoma; species Ambystoma mexicanum. The sequence goes on along the minus strand of NC_090932.1, from coordinate 115,717,627 downwards.
TGGTCCCTAATAATGAGGCTAACATGCATCTGTGTTTGTTGCATCATCCTCACCACAGTGATGGTCCGTAATGAGGCTTACATGCATGTGTGTTTGTTGCGTCATCACCTTCACCACACTGATGGTCCCTAATAATGAGGCTAACATGCATCTGTGTTTGTTGCATCATCCTCACCACACTGATGGTCCGTAATGAGGCTTACATGCATGTGTGTTTGTTGCGTCATCAGCCTTGCCACACTGATGGTCCCTGATGAGGCTAACATGCATCTGTGTTTGTTGCATCATCAACCTCATGACACTGATTGCCAATAATGAGGCTAACATGCATCTTTGTTTGTTGCGTCATCAGCCTCACCACACTGATGGTCCCTAGTGAGGCTAACATGCATCTGTGTTTGTTGCGTCATCAGCCTCACCACACTGATGGTCCCTAATGAGGCTAACATGCATCTGTGTTTGTTGCATCATCCTCACCACAGTGATGGTCCGTAATGAGGCTTACATGCATGTGTGTTTGTTGCGTCATCACCTTCACCACACTGATGGTCCCTAATAATGAGGCTAACATGCATCTGTGTTTGTTGCATCATCCTCACCACATTGATGGTCCGTAATGAGGCTTACATGCATGTGTGTTTGTTGCGTCATCAGCCTTACCACACTGATGGTCCCTGATGAGGCTAACATGCATCTGTGTTTGTTGCATCATCAACCTCATGACACTGATTGCCAATAATGAGGCTAACATGCATCTTTTTTTGTTGCGTCATCAGCCTCACCACACTGATGGTCCCTAGTGAGGCTAACATGCATCTGTGTTTGTTGCGTCATCAGCCTCACCACACTGATGGTCCCTAATGAGGCTAACATGCGTCTGTGGTTGTTGTGCCATCAGCCTCACCCCACTGATGCTCCCCAATGAGGCTAACATGGATGTGTGGTTGTTGTGTCATCAGCCTCACCCCACTGATGGTCTCCAATGAGGCTAACATGCATCTGTGGTTGTTTTGTCATCAGCCTCACCACACTGATGGTCCCTAATGAGGCTAACATGCATCTGTGTTTGTTGCATCATCAACCTCATGACACTGATTGTCCATAATGAGGCTAGCATGCATCTGTGTTTGTTGCGTCATCAGCCTCACCACACTGATGGTCCCTAATGAGGCTAACATGCATCTATGGTTGTTGTGCCCTCAGCCTTACCCCACTGATGCTCCCCAATGAAGCTAACATGGATGTGTGGTTGTTGCGTCATCAGCCTCACCCCACTGATGGTCCCCAATGAGGCTAACATGCATCTGTGGTTGTTTTGTCATCAGCCTCACCACACTGATGGTCCCTAATGATGCTAACATGCATGGGTGGTGAGGTTAACATGCATCTGTGGTTGTTGTATCTTTGAGAGCTCTCTGTCCTGGGCTTATTAAAGTCTGTATAAAGGAGCCCGGGCCAATCAAATATGGACGTTTATCTCACATTGAGGAAAACAAGAAAAGCATGGTATTGAAGGGCTGCATGTCCCAGCGCCTCTGCAGAATATGTGCGATTGGGGCGTCCAATGCGTCCCAGGAATATTTCCTCGAGGGAATAATGTGAGGCAGAGTGCATCAAATTTGTAAACACACTGTCTAGAACGAAATAACTTATTTTAAATAAATTATGTATGTGAAATAACATGTCTAAACCTGATTAGACTATCCATTACTATTGAATTAGATTTAATTTAACTCCAAATTTGATTGTTATCATCAACAAATCCATACATTTAACAAACATGAAATGTGTTATTTGTCACAATCCAGTAGTTGTTGCTTTCATGATTTAACTCAATTTTTTAAAGGTCCCAGATGAGTGCTTTAGTTTTGGCAATTGATCGCAGCAGAGGAAGAATTTTGTTTTGATTTGCAAGACCTTGGGCAGGAATCCTTGGGATGTAGCTCTGTGTCCCTGTTATCATTTTATAACCCGCATAATACCACAGATTGGTTTCAAAGCACCGGATAGGGATTCATACCTGTGTTTTGCTCTGCATTTTCTTGATATCCAGACAAACGCGTTTCCCCTGAGCTATCCCCCCTCACCTTGGCAGTATAAAATTGCTTTGTGCTTCCGGTTTGCACTCATTGATGATGGAGAAGGTAATGCTGGGGAGAAGGAAGTGCAAGGTTCAGACAGTCATTGTGGTTGGCTTGATGTGTGTGCACAAAGATCCTGCTATTGTGTGCTCTACCAAACAAGTTTGCATACTCTGCTGTTAAAGGTTCAGGTTTGTTTTAACCAAATGCACAATGAAGTCAAACAAAAACATATATGCTGCTGTTTTAAGTGTGACTCATTGAGGAGTGTGGTGATGTTTGTGTGTCTTGAAAAGCAATAGGCCGGGTTGGCGGAGCCAGATCAATATTGCACATATATATATATATTCAGTAAAAAAACTTTGTTAAAGGGATGTTATGGTTAAGTTGCGCTACTAAAACCCTATGAAATACAGTGAAAAAACGTTGTTAAAGGGGCGTTATGGTTCCAAGTAAAACCGAAAAACCCCTGAAATTCGTCAGTTATGGTAAGCTAAGCAACCATAACTCGTGCCACCACCGTACACTGCTAAGACTAACACCCAGGACATCAAAGATGATATCACAAATGTCATTGATGACATCACTGATGACATCACATGCACATTTACCTTTCATGAAAAGTCTGTACAAGGGATTCTTATTGTAATGTTAATAAAAAAAGTGTCAAGGATCATTGGAATAAATATCATGGGGTACGTGGTACATTAAGCACTGCATTAATCCAAATAGCATTGCATTATGAAGTTTTTTCCAATATACTAAGGTACACATGTAGTAACATAGGCATAGTGTGCAGCAAACATGATGGAGATTCAATATTAATAATCTTGCCATGTTAAATACTAAAGTTATAAATGCTTTCTTATTAGAGTTTTGCATACTGTGAAACATTTAATAAGTACGTAATAAAACCCATGTACTTCATTTTTGCATTATTGCACTCAAAACACAAACAGACAACAACACATACAAATATGAGCATATACAGGGAAAGTGAAGTAAACAAAACAACAGCAGTATTACTCGACAATCTTCATAACCTAACTAATTATGTTAATGTACAGAAATGATTGCTCTACTTGAAAGATGCTACTTCCCTATGTATGTGACTGAACCCTAAGGAAAGTAGTATGAGTACAATGTATATAAATATGAGCATGTCCAGGGAAAAATACATTGATAAAACAACAGCAGAACTATAGGAACATGTTCATAACCCCACTGATCATCGTTATACACACAAAGCATTGCTGTCTTTCAAGTCTGTGTTTTCCCATTTGTATATGTTTCATATGCTGTGAGTGGACCCTAAGTGAATTACTGTAAGAACATATTTGAAGTATAAGTGTACAAATATAGTACTCTTTGCATTTTTAGTTCCTGACTGTTACTGGCCTACAGATATCAGTAAAGGAAAAAAGAGTGAGCCAGACATGTGATGTCATCAGTGATGTCATCAATGGCATTTGTGATGTCATCTTTGATGGCCTGGGTGTTAGTCTTAGCAGTGCACGGCGGTGGCGTGAATTATGGTTGCTTAGCTTACCATAACTGGTGAATTTCAGGGGTTTTTGGTTTTACTTGGAACCATAACATCCCTTTAACAACGTTTTTTCACTGTATTTCATAGGTTTTTAGTAGCGCAACTAACCATAACATGCCTTTAACAAAGTTTTTTAACTGAGCATAGATATACATAGCGTGAATTTGATAGGTGTTTAATAGGATTCCCTCAGTTTATATACATGTAACATAGAACATACTGAACCCCCAGCTAGTGATTTTGATGTCCGCAGACTGTGCGCATGTCCGCGGATGTACGCGGTCAACATTAACACTATCCAAAAACTCAGGGGGTATCTTACATTGTTGTATCATGCAATAGAAACACTGAACAAGTTAAAAAAACAGCAAATAAACACATTACATTTAAAAATAAATAAGAAGTGGAAACTGTATATGTAAGACATCAACCGTCCATTTAAATAGCATATGCACCAGAATGGAATGTACCAAAACAAAATAAATATGCCTCCAACATAATTACCTCACAGAAACTGCACAGCAAAAAGCAACAGCAGACCTACACAGCAGTAACAACAAAACTTACCAAAAACTAGTAAGTAAACTACATGTATTTTATATATTTATAAACTTTCTGTACTAGGTAAACTAAAACTAACATATTTTCTTTTTTTACACAGAAATGTTCAGTACTTTGCAATGGCTGGAAGACAATTTCCCACGGGATGAAATGAGTGAAGACAGTGATACTAATGGCAGACACAACACGTATCTATATAAGCCAAATAATAGCCATTACTTTATGTGTACTTGACACATTTTTTTAACAGACCATACAAACAGTGAAAATAATATACCAAGAGAGACATTAGAAAATGGTCTGCAGCGAATAGAACTAAAAATGGATATGTTAATGAAAACTGTCATTCTTTTAAAACATTTTGTGGAGGACCACATCAAATAAAACATTCAATATCACTGTCCCACATGTACCTGTACCCCCTCTCCATATCCTAGTCAACTATCCCCAAACCCTCCCCAAAAAGAAAAACGTTATGATGAGACTTCTATCCCTTCATCCCCTCCGATCCATCATGTCCAAACCCCTAATTCCCCTGAATTTGTTTCAGTTTCTGCTTCCCCTGTCTTTCATACATTTTATATTTGTATACAATAATAAAATATTATGGGCCTCATTACACGGAAGACGGTAACCATGGCGCTATTAGCGACATGGTTGCCGCCGGTATTTTACCGAGTCCACCATGGTGAATGGCGAAATTACCGCCCTATCCCAAGGTGTGTGAGGACGGTAATTCCCCATTCACCATGGCACTTCCCCATTCCCAATTTTGCCCCCATAGGGCTCAATGGGAATGGGTAAGGCAGTAATTACGGTACCGCAAATGACGGTACCGTAATTACCTCCAAGGTCCCTTTGCGGGTCGCATCCTAGGGACCCACAAAGGGACCTCGTAGTAAGGCGGTAAGGGTTTACGGGCACTGGTAACCTTACCGGTACCAGTAAACCCTTACTGCCATCCATGTAATGAGGCCCTATTTGTATTGTTACTTTATTCCTCTGTGCCTTATTTCTTTTTAAAAAGGCAGTTGGGATGTCCGCAGACAGCGCAGGGGTCCGGGAGGTCCGCAATTAACCAAAATGGGGGTGTCCTAAGGACACTATACCTGTTTGTACTGTCCGCAATCAAAATGGAGGTGTTCTTAGAACACGCACGATGTCCGCCTGTCCGCAATTAACCAAAATGGGGGTGTTCTAAGGACAATATACCTGTTCGTACTGTCTGCAATCAAAATGGGGGTGTTCTTAAAACACACTCAATGTCCAGGATGTCCGTAATTAAACAAAATGGGGTGTCCTTAGGAAACTATAACTGTTCGTACTGTCCACAATCAAAATGGAGGTGTTCTTAGAACACATTCGATGTCCGGGATGTCCGCAATTAAATAAAATGGGGGTGTCCTAAGGACACTATACCTGTTCTTACTGTTGGTAATTAAAATGGGGGTGTCCGCAGGACACTACATCCGTTCGCATGTCCGTAATTATTAAAATTAAGGTGTCCTAAGAACATCCCCTTGTTCGGAATGTCCGCAACCAGAATTAATATGTCCATAGAACACATATCCCGTCCACCTGTCTGCAAAGTTATGACGCACATTTATTTTATTCTGGGACTTCGACACTGTCCGTAGAACACCTGCGCACATGCGCACCACACCCTTGGGTCCTACGAACATCGCGCCTGTCCATAACTGTCCGCCGCACATGTGTCGCACTTTTAATTAGTTTGGGGACTACAACACTGTCCGTAGAACACCCGCAACTGACCCTGTGCATTTGGGGTCCTATGGACAGTCATCCCATTCCCGAACATGTCCGCGACGTCATCATGTGACCGCACCCACGCTGAGGTGTGTCCTTATTTGCGGACACTGTCTGGACCCCTGAACATTTTAAAAGTGCTTTTTTGAGCAATCCAAGGTATGTTACAGTAAAAGTTCACCATTGCACATGTCCCAGACAATGTCCCTGGTGATCTACATACTTTTTGGAACTTTTTGAGCCCTTTTTTGGTGTTCAACGTGTCTGCGGACAGCACGGGTGTCTGCAAAGCGCACACCTGCTCCCCTATAAACGGCCACACCCCAGAGCTCATCCTCATTGTGCCTCTGGCTACCTGACAGAGCATTGCTCCTGACCTGCATTGACTGCATTGCTGGGGACTTCTGCCTGCTGTTATCCAGATGGCAACCATGGCTGCTTCGGCTTCATCACCACCCTCACCCTCTACACCACCACTACCTCCTCAAGGACCTGCAGAGGGGAACAGGCGTGAGGATGCAGAGGAGAGGGATGACGAGGATGAAGAGGTTGAGGTAGTGGAAGTCCCTACTACCAGCACTCATCGTGAGTCTTGGGTGTGGCGGTTATTTTCCACTCTTGATGGAGTGCCAAAGCTCATGCGAATAAGGTGATCTGCACTCAGTGCCGCATGGTGCTGAGTCGTGGAAAGCTTGGTTCGTATAGCTTTGGTACGACATCAATGAAGCAGCACCTGAGGCCGTTCCACGGTGGGGCTAATCGTAAGGTTGTACCTTGGGATAAATGTAGTAGGTTGAGTTCCCCTGCAGCATCCTCCGTTTCTGCTCCTGCCACCACAAGAGACACTTCTGTGGGACAGCGCATCCCTCCAGCTGCCTCGCAGGCCATTCATGATGCTGTCGACCCTTACCTTTCGAGGGTCACAATATTGTGCATGTACTGTGACGCAGTACTCTGCAGGGGGGAGAACTTTCAGAGTGCTTTGGAGACTGCGGTCAAGGAGCATGAGAAGGTCTGCTACCTACCTGAATAAGTACACAGTATGAAAGCGGTCTGCATTTGCGATAACTCAGCTTCAGAACACAATACTCCTAGCAATCACATGCAGAAGCAAACCATGGGAAACAGCTGTACAGGGCGAGTAGTGTGACCAATCAAAACTTCACCAGCATCAGGTTGTATGAAAGAGATACTATAGTGTGTGACCTGGCCTAGGGTCCCGCCTCTTGGTATGTATATTTTTTAAATCATGTTACTGGGCAGAATTTACTAGCAGGTCTGCAATACAGCAATCGAGGGATATGCTATGATACAGTAAGCTAAGGCCAGGCTGGTCCAGAGTCAGTCACGTTTCTGGCTGACAGGCGACTGACTTGGTATGCGCCCACATGATGTTTCACTGACATGTCACAATAGCTCACTTTTCCCAATAGTTTTGCGGCTAGAAGGATCATGAACACTTGCAAAAAACAACGACGTCTGTACTCGGCTTTGCTGAGAAAAGGTAATTGTACAGAAGCTGGCCTCAGGCACGCATGTACTCTGCTCCGTGCTTGAGAAAGATGTCCTGGAGGCATTTCACAATTGTTTCGGTTTGAGGGTGATTAAACTCGTAGGTGTCACATTGAATACTCACACAAGACATATTTCTCAAAATCATTTGCAAACTAAATTCTATGACAAGACTGGAGGCGAGCGTTATGTTTCAACTTCTTTATTCACTACTCTTCAGCAGTTTCAACAATCTAACAACAAAACAAAGAAAAATGCCCACAGTGGCTTTCCTTCTTTCTGAACTACAATCTCCGGAGTCTCTGTAGTCCATGCCCTCCTCTGCTCAGCTATGACCACATCCTGTCCCTTAGCTCCTCCTCTTCTTTTACTGCTCTTCAAACAGATAAATACCACTTCTCTCTCCTCCTTCTATTTATCATAAACAAAGTGATTTATAGCCCCAGCGAGGATTCTGAAAGCTAGATTTACAATGTGCATGTAATCAGCAGTTAGAATGTGGGCTAGACGTAGGTTTAGAAGAGAAGTTACCATGAGTTACAGAGTACGTGCGTAGAACGTAGGAACATAGTATGAATTTGTTAGTATTCGCATCGCTTTCTCATTGCACAGACCTTATCACTTCTGTGATTCGAGCTCCCACTGCATGCCTGCCCCGTGCCGCATAACCGGAACCCTGGGTGTTTCAGCGGCCACCATGGAGCTTTCCAGCCCTCGAAGCATAGAGGAACAACGCTGGAGGCCCTCGGCCCCCACCTTCGTGGTGGCGGAGCCAGTACATGAGCCCCAAACTTCCGCATCGCATTTGCAACGCAACGCAGAGCTGTGAAGAGCCAGGCCCGGCGGTGATCACTCCCACGTTACCCGGTAACGTTCAGAAAGGAGTTGGCAAAGCTAATCCACAGAGGTTTATCATATTACTGAAGCGCTCGCCGCTCCTGGCACGCTACATGTGGGGAGCAGCTATCAAGCTGACTAAGGAGCAAGAAACTCCCTCACCTACACGATACATGAGGAGATTGAGCCTCCTACAAAGACACAGAGCCCCAACAAGGGCGATCGAATTGGTACAGCCCATCTCTGTCATTATCAGCAAATAAGTCCAGTGCAGCCACATAAAAAGAGTAAAAAAGACAACAATTTTTTTTATTGAATTATGAACATCATCAGAACATCCATAATTAAGACTCTGATTTAAGCATCTGACTTGTGAAGTGGGCGTGCAAAGACACCTGCTGCAGGTACTCAGGCACACAGAACCCTCCCCGAAAATGTCAGAATTTGAATGGAGTGAAGAGGAGCAGTCATGGGACTTAGCTGCCAGCGTCAAGGAGGTGCTGGGGAATTCTCTAGTTGATGCTGTGGCTCAAAGGGTAAGACCCCTGCAGGAAAGGCTGGAGACCCTGGAGGCAATATGGAACCAGCCCAATGATAGCACCATGGGGACAGAGCGCACGCCCACCGAACCCTCTGATCCAGGGTCTAAGGGGAGTAATCAGGCCCAGAAGAGGAAAGCCCCTTCTGACCCCCAAGGCCCTTCCGATGGGGCAAAAGAAAAGGCCCTGGAGGTTGTCGACGCTTTTGCAAAGCTCAAGGAAGCATATTTGCAGTGCCAGACAATGCCGGACCTCACAACCCCCTCTACAGGGGAAGACAATATGGGAGTAGATGACCCAAGCTCGGAAAAGGAGCCAGCAGAAGGAGACCCGACCTCACAAGACAAGGAAGGGACAGCAGAGGAAGATGGGGCAAAGCCCAGCGGGGGTAAGAGAACCCACAAAGAGAAGGACCTTGAGGAGGATCAAGAGGATATGTTTGACCTGGAGAGCTTTCGGAACCCGAGGTCTTCAGACTGGCAGCCCTCCCCCAGGGTCGCACAATACATGACCGTGAGGCTGAGGAAAGCCCTCGATAAAGAGGTTAGGTAGCGCCTTCGAGCAGAGTGCCCAAGACTAGACCTCCCGGGAAAGTGGCAGAGATCCCCGAGTTAGACCCCAAGATGCTAACTTTCTTTTCCAAGACCAATAAAGATCTCTGCAAGGACATCGACCAATCATGGAAGAGTTGCCAGGAAAAAGTGCTAGACTTAGCGGGGTCGCTAGCTAAGATCATGGATCTGGCAGGGGAGGGCGAAGGATACAGGGGAAGAAGTAGACCCCGACAACTTAGCAGGCTGGACCCAGAGGGCCATCTGCTTACTAGGAAACGCTAATTGCGCTATTGCCTCAGAAAGAAGGAGAGGTCTGCTGTTGAAAATTGATCCTAAACTCAGCGACCTTGCTTCTTACGAAGCAGGATAAGCAGTGCAAGGTTTTCTCTTTGGCGAGACCTTCGGAAAAGAGATGGGCCACTTCGTTGGTACTGGTCGCCATAGGGGTCACGCGACCTGTCGAAACCAAGGAGGTAGAAGACCCCCCAACCCCAGGGCGCAATACTGGGAGAACAGGCAACAGGATTCCTTCTTCCCGGCCAGCGGACGTTTCCCAAGGGGGCACAGAGGAAGAGGATCCGGTCAAGGACAAGGATTCACACACAGTGAGAAAAGTTCATTACCCTCCGGTGGGCGGGAGGACTGGTATGTTTTGGGAAAAGTGGCACGCGCTTACCAGCGATGCCTGAATATTGCAAACCATGAGGGGGCTGCGACTAGAGTTTATAGAGCTGCTGATACAAGAACGCAGGCCTTTTCAGCAGCGCCTATCGCAAGCAGAGCAGAACTGTTTAGACCACGAATTAATGCAACTCGCGCAAAAGAAAGCTATAGAGAGATGCTCAAAGTCTCCCAACTTCGTGAGCAACATGTTCCTCATACACAGGAAAAAGAACGTCTGCCCAGTAATAATTCTGAAGGAACTGAACGGCTGGATAGTCTACCGCCATTTCAAAATGGAAGGCATTCACCAGCTCCGAGACTCTCTCATGGAACGAGATTGGCTGATGAGGCTAGACTTGAAAGATGCATACCTGACAGTTCCAGTACTAGAGGAATAAAGGAAATTCCTAGCTTTTCATTGGAAAGGGCAGCTTTGGCAATTCAGGATGATGCCCTTCGGTCTTGCGCCAGCACCCTGGGCTTTTACCAAGCTCATGAAGCCAGTAGCGGAAGCAATCCGGGAGAAAGAGATAAGACTGATCATATACCAGGATGACTTGCTGCTGCTGGCTGAAGACCGAGAGGTGCTGGTCTACCAGACGAAGTGGGTACAGGATCTGATCCGCACACTGGGGCTTCTAGTGAACATGGAGAAGTCAGACACCACTCCAGCACAAAGACTGGACTTCCTAGGATTTGTGCTAGACACCAGGAAGGCCACGCTAGAGCTACCAGCGTGTAAAATAAGAACATCAAAAGAGAAATCTGAGGATGTCTGCAGAGGCGAGTAGTTTCCCTCAAAGTTCTAGTGAGGATAGTGGAGATGCTGGCAGCCTCTATCCAGGCCATATTCCCAGGGCCGTTAAACTATCGGGCCCTGCAGAGGTTGAAGATACGTCACCTGCAACAAGGCTTGAGATATCATCAATTAGTTCCTTTGGATCAAGAGTCCGTAACAGAACTGGAATGGTGGTTGAAGAATATGGACGCCTGGAATGGGCAGGCCTTTTTCGGAGATCGACCAGATCTGATCATAGAGTCAGACGCCAGTCACCTGGGCTGGGGAGCGAGATGGGAGACATGCAGACAGGAGGGAAATGGAGCGAAGTGGAGCTTCGCCTCCACATAAACTGTCTGGAGCTGCTAGCAAGCTCTTTTGCAATCAAAGCCTTTATGAAAGGGAAGATGAAGTTGTGCGTACTGCTGAAGATGGACAACATTTCAGCAATGCGCTACATAAACCACCTCGGAGGAACAAAGTCCAAGATGCTAGCCGAGCTAGCAAAGGATTTTTGGCACTTTTGCCTCCAGTCAGAGACGTCAGTGACAGCAGAGTACCTGCCCGGAGTGCTGAATGTGGTGGCTGACTGGAACTCAAGGTACCTCACAGACTCCAGCGACTGGAGGTTGGATCCGGCAGTGGGCCCGTTACACATAGACCTTTTCACATCTCACCTCAACGCGCAGACAGCAGATTACTTCAGCTGGAGGTTGGGTCCGGGTGCATGAGGAATGGATGCTTTTCTGCAGGAATGGATAGGAGGGCCGCATTATGCATTTCCCTCCCTTCATGATGCTGAGCAGAGTTCTAGCGAAGTGTCGGAGGGAGCGAGCAGAGCTACTATTAGTCGCACCACTGTGGAAGTCACAAGTATGGTTTCCCATGCTGATGGATATCAGTGGACCTTCTGAGAATACTGCCGGAAGGAGAATGACTGCAAACGGACCCAGCTGGGTTGTATCATCCTCTGAGAGTGAGAGGGACAATCGCGCTCATCGTTGCAGGATATCAGGAGATGCTGGGTACTGCCAGGCATTTTGACGCAAGCTGCAGAGCTTATCACAGAATCCTGGGCCCCTTCCACTAGAAGGAGCTACGACGCGGCTTGGACCAAACGGACTAGCTGGTGCAAGGGGAGAGGTGTTCATCTCATTTCAGACCCTGCAGTAGTGATCCTGAATTTCCTGGCACAACTGCTGCAAGACGGCAGAGCTGTTCATACCATAGGAGTGTATATATCAGCAATTTCAGCAGGACACTTGCCGATTGAAGGAATATCGGCTGGAGAACACCCGGCAGTAGTGAGACTCATTCGAGGAGCGAAGTTTAGAATGCCCCCGGAGCCTCATTATGACAGTCTGGGACGTAATGACAGTGCTCCAACTATTGGAGGACTGGCCATCAGATAGGTATCTATGCCTCAGACAGCTGTCAGGTAAACTGGCCATGCTGTTATGTCTTATATCTTGCAAGCGTGTATCAGATTGTAGAGCGCTAGAGGTTAACAGGAGATCCTTTGGTCCAGAAGGAGATACTTTTGCTATAGCCAGAAGGACTAAGACAGGGACCACTTCGGTCCACTACCCATACTTCCCGAATAGAACGAAGTAGTGTGTGGCAAGTTGCATCAAGGAACATGAGGGCAGGACAGCAGAGTATAGGGCAGCTAGTACCACACAATTGCTCATAGCTCGCAGGAAACTGCACCACGCTGTATCCACAGCCACGATTGCTAGATGGGTTGAGAATCTAATGCAAGCAGCAGGTATAGATCTGGGGAGGTACGGAGCGCATTCAGTGCAGGGAGCAGTGGCTTCGAAGGCATTTACGACAGGAGTGTCATTGAGAGAAATCATGCTAGCAGCAGATTGGGTGAGCGATCGCACATTTAAAGAGTTTTATTTTAAGCCAACCAAGAGTTTAGCAATGACTGTATTAGGGAAGCTTAGAACAAGCATAATGCTCGCCTCCAGTCTTGTCATAGAATAAAGATTACCCTTGCTAACTGCACAGGGAGTATTAATTCTATTAAAGACTAGGAGGCGAGCATTAATTTCCCACCCAAACATGTATTGTAATTGATGATGTTGTATGATAATAGCAATACATGAACACCACCCTGATACGGCTGTTTTATATTTCCGCAGGGGAAGAACAGAAGAATAATTGAGGAGAGATGACAGACGTTGAGGTTGGACGAGAGGCCGAGAGTTTTGTCGGCGTGTCCGATTGCGGTGATTGAAGTCTTCGCTCTGTTGGCAGGACATAGTTGGGAATGTTCGGGTGACAGTTCAGAGCACGTTAAAGAGAGGATGAGGATGAGTTCAGGGACAAGATGTGGTCATAGCTGAGCAGAGGAGGGCATGGACTACAACGACTATGGAGATTGTAATTCAGAAAGAAGGAAAGCCACTGTGGCCATTTTTCTGTGTTTTGTTGTTAGTTTGTTGAAACTGCTGAAGTATAATGTGCGCCTCCTAGTCTTTAATAGAATTAATACTCCCTGCGCAGTTAGCAGGGATAATCTTTATTGCATAAGGTAAATGCAGGGGGTTGGTTGGGAAAACTGAATGTCAGTCTTACATTCGAATGGCAGATGTGAACCAATGAAGATATGGTTTTATCAGTTTAATCCAATGTATTTAACGTAACATGTATGGACATGCTCAGACAGCGGGAAGTTCAACAGCAGCCTAAGTACTAAACCAAACATCAGTATGCACACACTGACCCGGGACACAGCACCCAAGAACTAGGCAGCACTGGTTCATCGGCTAAAATAAACTTTATTAATTTCTGTCCCTCTCACCTCACATGTGGTCACATGACCAGGCTGGGTTCCCCGTGCCTTTCCGTCACGTGTGCCACTAGGGCCAATAGCACTATGAGACATTCTGTTACTGGGCCATTGTCGTGTTTGTGTGGTGTTCTGCTAGCAAATAAACATTGTACTCCAGTAAATAATTCCGTGCACGTTCATTTCCTGATATGTGACCTTTCAAGTATCGGGATATGTCCTCCAAGAGCATGAGACCTACACCTCCACAGCCTATTCCCCAGCAGCACCTCCTTAACATTGGATAGCCAGATGTCTGGGGGGAATGTCCCGGATATTCACACCATGCCCACTCACCCAAGAAGCTTCTTCCAAACAGTTGCATGTCCCTGTTTTAGGGAAATACTTAAAATCTCATCCCTTATCAACGTCCTTCTGATAACTGGCCAGATTCCAGATGCAGGGAAAGCCTTGCCTGGGGTATAGACAGTATAATATAAAAAGCTTCAGCAAAGGATGGAAGGTACAAAGACATAAATTACTTTGACGAATCAACTTCCGGGGCACCACTTTCCATCCATCCTCGCCGAGGGTAGAGGGCAGGAGCCCCCCCTCCCATCCCTGAAGCTGCTCCACGCACATGGAGTGCATTGCAGCACCATCGCCGGCACCACAGAAGGGCCTGCCTGACCCTGTCCTCAAAGGTGCCTGACTCCCGCATGCCGGGCGCCGCGCGGCACGAAAGCGAGGCTGATCCTCGCTTGAAGCAGTGTAAAACTGCATTCATCTGCCGGTAGGCGGAACTGCCGGTGGCCAGCACGAAGGCCACACAAAGGCCTGTTCCTGCGCCTGTGCCCCCATTCCATCCATCCTCGCCGAGGGTAGAGGGCAGGAGCCCCCCTCCCATCCCTGAAGCTGCTCCACGCACATGGAGTGCATTGCAGCACCATCGCCAGCACCATAGAAGGGCCTGCCTGACCCTGTCCTCAAAGGTGCCTGACTCCCGCATGCCGGGCGCCGCGCGGCACGAAAGCGAGGCTGATCCTCGCTTGAAGCAGTGTTAAACTGCATTCATCCGCCGGTAGGCGGAACCACCGGTGGCCAGCACGAAGGCCACACAAAGGCCTGTTCCTGCACCTGTTGCGCGCATGGGAGCGCGGCGTGGCCACCACCCGTGCTCAATTTAAACTTCCCCGACCGCCTTCCGCAAAGTCCGAGGCAAGCTATCGGAACCAAGTATCCAAATATCTCCATTCATACAAGGAGAACCTACTGTAAGTACTTTGCCCCGTCCTTGTTCCTATTACTGACATTGCAATGATACGACTCCCCCTCAGTCGGCTTATATCTGTACTCCATTTACTACGTGGACCGTCATTTCAAGGAGTATAATCACGCATGCCAGTACCGGGGACACTACTGTAGGCATGCACTCTGAGCCACTATTATTTGAATGTGTTTCAGGCCACCCTTGAAACTCTCGATCCTTAGCATATCATAAGTATTTTGTGCCTTTGGTCACTAGTAGACCAGGTTATAACTGTATTGTGCCTTATGGTCACTAGTAGACCACCTTATAACTGTATTGTGCCTTAAGGTCGCTTACAGACCATTTCAATTGTGTTGTGCCTTAAGGTCGCTTACAGACCATTTCAATTGTGTTGTGCCTTAAGGTCGCTTACAGACCTTTTCAATTGTGTAGTGCCTTAAGGTCGCTTACAGACCATTTCAATTGGGTTGTGCCTTAAGGTCACTTACAGACCATTTCAATTGTGTTGTGCCTTAAGGTCGCTTACAGACCTTTTCATTGTGTTGTGCCTTATGGTCGCTTACAGACCATTTCAATTGTGTTGTGCCTTAAGGTCGCTTACAGACCATTTCAATTGTGTTGTGCCTTAAGGTCGCTTACAGACCATTTCAATTGTGTTGTGCCTTAAGGTCGCCTACAGACCATCTCAATTGTAATGCACCCTATGGTAGCCCACTGACCACTTCAACGGTGTTGTGCCTTAAGGGCGCTTCAAATTGTATTGTTCCGTGCCTGACTTGGGTCACGTCTAATCTAGGTTTACCACTGCCCTGCGTGACAGCCTGTGATTACGCTAACCTAGGGCTGCCCTGACCTTTGCATTCCAGCCATTGGGTAATCCCTATCTAGGTGCCCAGGCTTCCAGCCATACCATAGCATCCTCACGCCCTTCCATTATCTCACCAGTCCCACTTAAGCAGACCCTATCTTATCCCTGTCAACAAGCTCATAGGGAACCTATTCTGGCAGCCAGCACCACCATCATGCACATCAGCGTGCGCCTTCTATTGCACTACCTCCTAACCACACACCTTGCCCTATTCACCCAACCACCCAAGTCAACCACTCCTACCTTTGAGGTTAATAACCTGGCCTGCCCTTACCTACGTGACCCAGCGTCACCCACCATGACTTTGACACCCTCAACGAGTCCTCCAGCAACTACCATTTACGCTCACCACCCCTGCAACCAGATTAACCAATACCTTAATGACCCAGCTCTCTGGCTCAAACACTTTGCCACAAAACCAACTCCTAACCAACCTTGCCCCCTCACTCTCAGGAACAAGAGACTAGGCACCAGATTCCTCATTCGTCCTTCCCGCACTAAGCAAGCCCCACACACACCACCCAGCCCGCCTTCGCCCACCGCCACTTGCAAAACTAAGACCACAGGGGTTAAATTGCCTGTGTTCAAGGGTGCCCTCATCAATGCTAGATCCCTCACAGCACACGCTCTTGACATAGCCGACCTTATCACCACTGCCGACCTTGACTTCATTGCCATATCCGAAACCTGGCTACATGCCGCCTCTGGCCCTTCTCTATCCTTGGCCTTACCGCCTGACTATGGCATTACACGCTGTGACCGCTCCTCTGCCCATACTAGAGGTGGCGGCGTGGCATTCATCCACAAAAACTCCCTTGACCTAAGAGTGGTATCCGACTCCAAACTCGAATCAGCTGAACTGCTGACAATCAAATTACTACTAACACCTAACCAAACGGCCACCCTTCACCTTATCTACATGCCCCCAGGGCCGGCACCCACCTTTGTCAGTGAAATTTCCACTCTTCTTCTTGACAAAACAAAAAACAACTCCCAAACAATTATCTTAGGTGACTTCAATCTTGGTCGCGGCGACCCTAAGGATCCTGTAGCAACTGATCTGGAGTATGCTCTTACTGACCTTGGCCTCACCTTGTACATACAAAAACCGACCCATATCAAAGGCAGGACCATCGATTGGTTAGCCGGTTCCAACTGCAACATCCAGGTCCTCAATAACTCCCCATGCTTATGGTCTGACCATCACATCATAACATTTAACATTGAAGCTACCCCGCGAGCCCCAACACCCATAGCCCCAGCCCTCTCCACCCGCAATAAAAAAAATATAACAAGAGAACAACTCCTCCCACTGTTACTCCCCTCTCTTAATGCGGCGACCAACGCCTGCTCTGATCCCACCTCCCTAGCAGACATCTACAACCACACGATGCTCACGGCTATTGACACTATAGCACCAATTAAACCTAGAAAGGCTAAACCACGAGCACATCTCAACTCATGGTTCACTCCACAGCTAAGAATCCTCCGCAAAGCCAAACGTTGCGCGGAAAACCGGTGGAAAAGCCACCCATCTGATGAGCATAAAGACGGCTTCCTCCTCGCCTCCCTCACTTATAAAGACGCCATCATCATTGCTAAAAAAGAATCGCTTAATAATCGTATCATGCAAGCAGACTCTAATTCCAAGGAACTCTTTAGAGTCCTAAAAGAGCTCGAAACCCCAGTCTCCCCGCCAGACACTTGCACGAAAGACAGCAAATGGTGTGCTAACATTCAAGCAGCCCTCCTAAACAAAATCTCTATGCTCCAATCTAAAATAAAAGAAAAGCAGGACTGCCTGAGGCGTGACAACCGCTCATTCTCCCCTACTAGGTCCACCCTCTCCAACTCTGCCAACATGAAACCTTTCACCTTCGCACCGCTCACTGTCACTGAAGTAGAAAACATCATCCTCAGGATGAAACCATCCAACTGCCAAGGTGACCCGTGCCCAGCTCCCATCATTAAGGACTCCGCCCATGACCTAGCCCCATTCATTACAGCCTTCATTAACTCATCCTTTGAAACAGGTGTTGTCCCGGACAAACTTAAAGACGCCTGGGTGATCCCGCTACTAAAAAACCTTCCCTTGACCCAAGCATACCTACGAACCTCCGACCTATTACTACAGTACCATTTCTGCTGAAGATACTGGACCGTGCAGCTTACCTGCAGATCCAAAACTACCTTGAATCAAACAATCTGTTAGGTCTACGACAATCCGGATTTCGGCCCAGACATGGGACCGAAACGGCTCTATTAGACCTAAAAACCCAGATCGAAGTCCTGAAGGACAAGGGCAAATTAGCAATGCTATTACTCCTCGACCTTTCCGCCGCATTTGATTTGGTTAACCACCAGATCCTTTGCAGGCACCTCCACTCTGCTGCCAACTTCTCTCCCTCCGCAGCGGCCTGGATGAAATCCTTCCTGAGCAACAGATCTATGAGGGTCTTTGCACCTTCCGCTGCCGCATTTCCCTCCCCTATTCATTGTGGTGTTCCTCAGGGTTCTTGCGTGTCACCTACTCTTTACAATATCTTTACGAAACCACTCTTTGATGTGCTTGATTATCTGGGTGTCTCCTACACCAACTATGCGGACGACACCCAGATACTCATTCCCATCTCTGGTGATTATCTTGCTGACACCAAGGCCCTCAATGACGTCTACTTGGTCATCCAAGCCTGGATGGCCCAGCACCAGCTATGTCTGAACGACGATAAAACGGAGCTACTTATCCTGGGCACATCACAACGCCTGCGCAAACTTGAGCCATCCTATCAGTCATTCATCATAGACGGCAACTCCATACAAGTCTCGAAAGACACTAAAACACTAGGCTTTTACCTGGATTCCACCTTATCCTTGTCAAGACAAACTAATGCAGTCAGGTCCACCTCCGCCTAAACGTGCAAACTCATTTCAGCCTGCAGACCATTCCTCACCACCCACAATACCGTCACACTAGCGAGAACACTTATCATGGCAAAATAGATTACTGCAGTGATCTATATTTAGGCACCAGCAAAGAAAAAAACCTGTCCAAACCCCAAACCACCCAGAACAATGCAATTCGAACGGCCCTGAACATCCCTCGTAACCACCACATCTCAGAATCCAGAACTAGCCTTAAGTGGTTACCCGTGAAGCAGAGAATCTCCCTAAAAACGCTTGCCCTCACGCACAAGTGCCTAGCCAACAAGGCTCCGATCTATCTCTGCAGTCGGCTTTCGCGCCACTCCACTGCCCGACCACTAAGAATTGCTCAGACTCACTGCCTTACTATCCCTAGGTTTAAGCTCCAAAAAGCGGGAGGCACTAGCTTCCCTGTCCTAGCCTCCAAACTTTGGAACACCCTCCCCGCTGCCATCAGAGCTGAAGACTCCTTCAACACCTTCAAGAATAAAACCAAATCTTGGCTCTTTGACCAGCAATAGTTGTGTTAAACATCTGTCCTACTTACCCAGCCCGCCTGTTCCCCTGCACGATCTCCGGTGCTACCTTCCCAACTACCTCAGGGATACTTCCTCTGCGGAGCCTAGGGACACTGTACCATGTGTAATATTTGTAATTATTAAGATTGTTATTATGCTGTATTGGTATACTTTTATTGTAATTTATCTCCCTGTATGTTCTTTTCTTGCAACCCTGTACAAATTGCGCCCTGATGCCCCCGGGCCTGATGGTTTGCGCGTTATAAATAAACAAATACAAATACAAATATACCATGGTCCAGGGATGAATATCGTTTTCTAAACCATTAATTAATTCCACACCTCTAGTACACCAGATAGGATCTGAACAGATTGAAATACAAGTGAATTATAAGACCTCCTTGTCCAATTTTGGTAACGTGGATGGAACAGCAGGCTTATCTCCGCAAGGTCGTGGTTCATTCCTTAGTTGCAACACAGCGAAAATTCAATTATTACCCAATGATTAAAGGGACTGTCCAGTCAAGTTTCTATAAAAATATCTACTTTATTACTACAACAAACAGTTCTAGCACGCTACAAAATACAACCCACACTGTAAAGGATCACAGAGGACAGACAGTTTCACAAGGGAAAGGGATGCACTCTGGATACTGTCAGACAGGTAGTCGGTAAAGTAATCAGTCCTACTGTTCAAGGTTATTCGGTTCCAGCATCAAAGGAGCAAAGGGTCATAACGGTCTCCAGGGGCCTTCAGAGAAGGACCAAGGGGGCAGAACCACAATGTACCTGGTGCTGAAGAAGTTCTTGGTGCTTCACAGCGTTGAGGCAGTTCCAGGTTGCTTCACAGCCATTGAGACCGAGTTAGCGACGGGACACAGCTGCGGGTACCAACCAGCAGGCAGTTCGGCAAGCAAGGCTGGATGGACATCTGCAAGCTCTCTGGTGCGGCTGCTCAGGGCCAAGAATCGTTGTCTCTGTTCTGGTTGGTGGATCTGGATTGATAGTCAAGGTGTCTTGGACGGCTCTGTGACTACAGCATGACAACAGTCAGCAGTGCAGCCCGATGCGGTTTGAGGACTCGACTGTCTCCAAGTTATCCTTAAAAGATGGAAGTTGGATGATGCTTGTGTGGCACTCCTCCTAGCTTCTTTGCAGGGCTCGTATCGTCCTTTCAAGGTGGACGGCCCAAAGCTCAGGAGAGTGACTCAGAACCTAGCAGGGCACGCTGTGTGCTGGCTGTGTATCGGTTCTGGAGCTGCAGGGTGGGTCCTCTGAGTCTGGTATCTCTCCCTGTTCCCTGGGAGATGTTTAGGAGAGGGATATTGCATCCCTCTTGGAACTCCTGGTCTTCCTTCACTGACAGAAGATGTAAGGTACCTTCAGATCAGATCCAAATGAGTCTTTCTTCTTACTCCTTTCAAAGTCTTCAGATGATCTGCTAAGTGAGGGGATCAGCCCTCTTTTAAAGCCAAATCTGCCACAGTGATTGATGTAGATTAAGCCCACCTTTATGAACCAATACTGGGCCCCCACCAACAATCTTCTCTTATGCATGAGGTGAAGCCCAGAGTGCTCTGCAACAGGACAGACAAGATTTGACAACATATACCGAAGTCCCACCCATCTTCCTGTCTGTTGTAGATCAAAGTGTCTCTCTGGTTAACTGAGTCATCTGTGACCCTTGATTAAAGCATGTTTCCCTTAAAGTATGTGGTGAGAGCAGACTTCTTTTCTCCTCCAAATCACATATGTCTCCCCTCTCCGGATTAGAGAAAGGGAAAGCAGATCCATGAAGCCTTTGATATTTAAATTAGGATGCTCATGGCTGGAGGAAGGTGGGCCTTCACCCTTATTGGAATGCTTTTATGTACCCGTGGCTGTCATATTCCAGCTGAATATGACAGGGGAAGACAGCACCTGTAGGCTGTGTCTTCCCGGAGTATACTTGACTATGCATTTTGTGCAGTAAACAGATGAAGTGGGTGAGGACTGGCCACACGCATTTCTCGGAGGTTGGTTTCCCATCATTCATTTTCATTATTAAAAAAATCAGAAAGCCCAGGCGAGCGGAATTTCCCCATGCAGATGGCCGAATTCCTCACAATTACTCCTCACATGACTTTAGACTGTTATTTTGAAAACTAATGCTGAAAGGAGGAAAACTCTAATCCACTTAGGGATTCTGATTGGTCATAATTTAGGACTGTGCCTTTGATTTTACTTTGTATGTTAAATTTAACACAATTTTACCGGTTTTTGGTTTGGAAAAGCGGGTCAACCAACCTCAATAAGCTATCTTTTGCTGCCACTCTCGTCATTCTACGGACTGTGCTATACTGAAGTCTACAGACCAGGAATGATAGGGACACTGCTCTTTTGGGAGGAGTCTTTACTGTAGATCAGGCATGTCACAGGAGGCAAGTAAGCAGTAGGGGAGGAGGTGGCAGATGGACACAACATGAGGAAGAGACACCAGGCCTCCTACAACCAGAGATGTCAAGATCTATCAGACATCACAGTCGCACATAGAAAAGAAGGACGGACTACTGACCCGAAGACTCTGTAGCTAGACATGCACATGTCACTCATCCAGGGTTCCATTCAGTCCGGCAGACTGGCAGAACAGGGCACAACACACACAACACATCTTCTCTCCTTGAAAAGGAGAAGGAGCCAGCATATGTAGACTGGACAAAGGGTAAGGCAAAAAATAGGACACATCAAGGGAGCATGCGTGAGAGAATGACATTGTAGGGAACACATCACACCATGGGATCCAGAAGACATCTACAATGGAGCACATGGACACAAAATCAAAAACATTGGTGTTTGCAAAAGGTGAGGGGGATCTTTACAAAAGAAGAGGGCTCAGAGGAGACATTGGAGACATACTGATGGGGTGAGAAGACACTACACAACAAGGAATCAGAAGCAGACATGCACTGTTTCCTCTAGGAAAAAAAGAGAACTGTAAAAGAATGCAGGTGACAAAGCATATTGGTACCCGGCGAGAGTCACGCAGAATGCAACACGCATTCTGATTGGCTCTCGACAGGTCCTTACACGGCCGAGAATCCTTTGATTCGCGGCCGGGATTCCAGCTGCCTTGTCCTTGGCGGGGGGCGTGGCAGCCCCTCAGCCAATGAGGATGCTCGAAGCGGAGCCATCCCCGCTCCGAGCCTCCCCACGGCTGAGAGGCTGCCTTCGCCCCCCGCTGGGTACTCAGGTAAGCTTTTTTTTTTTCAAACCCTCCCTCCTCCCTACCCGACCCCACTTACCTTCTTGCTCCTGCGTCCCTGGTGGGGGACGATGGCAGCCTCCAGCAGTGTGGAGACTCCGTGCCTCCACACAGCTGGAGGCTTCCACCGTCCCCTGCCGGGGACGCAGATACTTTTTTTTTTGTTTTTTTTCCCCTTCCCGTCCCAACCCCACTTACCTTCTGCTTCTTTTTTTCCGGGAGCGGACGCGCTGGGAACACATGTGTTCGCAGCGCGTCCACTCCCGAAGGCCGCCATGCAAAGAGAAAACTGACTCTTGTGCAGCCATTTTCTTGGTCATTTTGGGACAGAAAAAAATGCTTTTAGTGCCCCGGTCACGCATATATTGCGGACCGGGGTACTAATAGCAATAGGACCCTCACGGCGGTGGCATTACCGACTCAGGCCTATAACTATGGGTCCCGGGGCATTACCTGAGTAGGTAATGCCCCCGCCGCTTGGGTCATATTGCTTAAATAACAGCTGGTACATGGAACTAACAAATGTGCAAAATAAATTAACATTCTAGAACCATGGAATACGTACAATTATGTGCCTGTGGAAAAGCGATTGTTAGAATGACACAAATAGATATAAAGAACAATCCTAACAGTTGGAATATAGAGATTGGAGAAATAAAATCACCCATTTAAGCAATAATCCCTTTGCTGGGGGCGGAGGGGCATTACCGAGTCAAGTAATGACCCGGGGACCATACTTACAGGCCCCGGGGCATTATCTGACTCAGTAATGCCCCCCCAGTTCGGGGATTATTGCTATTAGTACCCGGCCCGTTGGTCCGGGGTACAAAAAGCTTGTTTCTTCCTTTGCAAAATGGCATTTTCAGGAAGGAAGAAAAAAAAAGAAAAATGGCCACCATAGAAGGGAAAATGAAGTCTGTTTTCCTTTTCCATAGCAGGCAATAAAAATTATTTTAAAAAAGTGAACAAACAAAATGGCCACCATCGGAAGGGAGAAGAGACTACACGTAGTCCCTTCTTCCTTTCCATGGCGGCCTGTCGCAGACCGGGAGTGTAGCAGGGATGTCATTTAGGAGTCTCCCTTTCTACACCTGTGATCTCCCATGCTACCCCTAAACATTTATTTTTCAATGGAAGCACCTGGGCTGGGGCCAGCATCATGTGGCTCTTTGATTCTGAAGTGGCTGGCTTTCTTGTTCAGGCCTCTAAAAAAACAAAAACAGGGGGTTCCACAAGTGTACCACTTTGAGCCATGACCCTAAATAAGAAAGAATAGGAATAACACATCATTTGTCTTTCTGGAATTCTGTACAATAATTGCAAAAATCATTAAAGGCTTATTTCATGTACGCTTCAGGTGGTGAGTTAGTGATTTAGTTTTTTATTAAAGACCTCAAATTCACAATGCAGAGAAAAACGTCCTAAAGCATTTTGCGTAGAATAAGCATCCATTTTGGACTATGTATTTTGTATTTTTCAAGTTGCAGTTATAGCATGTATTATTTTCTGCTGTTGTCTCTGTTATGATCATCACAAGACATTCCATCTTGGTGTCCTCGGTCACTTGACAAAATCCTTGTGCCTAAAAGCTTGTGTACAGTTTAGAAATGGTTGACCATAGCCCATAAAGTGGCCCTTGAAATGATTGTGCCACAATGAATGTCTTGTTGTAATGTGTCTATCCTTCCTATCTCCATGGCATGCTGTTCAGGATGTTTGTTTGCATGTATGATATGATATGATACATGATATGACGAAGATATGATATACAGCATTTGTAATGTGCTTATACACAAGTGTTTTCAGGCACGACGAGGCAAGGAAGGGGGAACAGAGGGAGGACAGAGACAACGATCCTACTAGGCCAAGTGACATTGAGGTTGCGCAAGTGCAGGGGAGCGGGAGGGGAAAAGTGCCAGGGGAAAGGGGAGGGGGCAGTGCTGTACATGGGATCAAAAAAATAACAAAACAATAACAAGAAGTGTGGCAGCAGGTTGCAGGTGCAAGTTTAAGTGCAGACAGCAGGTGTGCAAAGTGCATGCAGGGGGACTGTAGTGTTACAGATACAGACCCAAGTGCAAGGGTTACTGGGAGGCAGTGCGGGTGTGCAACTGGGTGGGTGGGGACCTGAGCCCAAAATCAGATTGTTGCCAGGCGACCAGTGCAGTATCAGACAGGAAATCAGCAGGGGAGAGGAAGAGAGAAGGCAGAAGCAAAGAGAAAAGTCTTGGGGTGCTTCTGGAAACGGAGATGGTTCTGCTCAAGTTTTAGAGAGGCAGGGAGACTGTTCCAGAGGGAGGCCCCACCTGAAGAAAGAGATCTATCACCAACTCGTTGCTTGTAGAAGCGACTGACCATGAGGGAGTTGGAGGCGGATGAGCGAAGAGCTCGAGAAGGAAGATATTTACAAAGAGAGAGTTTGATGTATTGCGGACCCAGTCCCCAGAAGGCCTTGTGGACAATGCAGAGGGTATTGAACTTAATCCTTCAGACACTGGGAGCCAATGCAGAGATTTCTGTGCTGGAGAGATACGATCCCTTGGCTTGAGGCCAAGGACAAGTCTTGCAGTCCTGTTCTGGATGAGTTGCAAAGGGCGGAGAGTAGAAACAGGAAGATTTAGAAAGAGGGGGTTGCAGTAGTCCAGCCTAGAGAGAACCCGAGCTCTGGCGACAGTGAGCTTCTGGGGGAAGGAGAGGAAAGGAACAATACCTCTGAGGAGGTGCAGTTAGTAGTTTGACTTCTTAGAGACATCAGAGATGTGAGGAGAAAAGGAGAGTGTGGAGTTGAAGATGACCCTTAGGTTCCTAGTCTCAAAGGTGGGAGCATGAAGAGGGCCACCCAGAGAGTGACAGGAAAGGAGGGTGCAGGTGTGCCGATGAGGAGAATCTCTGTCTTACTGGCATTAAGCAGAGATCATTGGTGGCACACCACTCCGGGATAGCAGACATACAGAGTTGAGTGAAGGAGAAAAGGTGGCAGAGGGGAGCCTGAAAACGAGCTGAGTGTCATTTGAATAGCACTGAAAGTTGAAGCAGAGAGCGGAAATGCTGTGGGTGGGAGGTGCTAGTTATTGGTTGACCAGCCAGGGGGAGAGATTAGACCCCTGGGGAACACCAAAGGTAGAGAGTGAGATAGAGGAAAGGAAGGACCCCATTTGGACCTTGGAGGATCGATCAGAGAGGAACGATGTCAGCCAGGCCAGGGCCTGATCAGTGATTTCTAGGTTATCACAGGGACGATTGAGCAGAATGGCATGGTTGACCATGTCAAAGGTAGAATAGAGGTGGAGTAAGATGAGGATAGAGGGAAGATTAGAATCAAGGTTAGAGAGTAGTCCTTCACGGATGTTCAGGCAAGCAGTTTCCATGCTTCCGGCTGCTCTCCTGTGCCAAGTAACGAGGTAACAAGTGCCCAGAGTATGGTAGGTCGTGTGAGGCCAAGCTCTGAAGCCTGAAAAGTAGATCCACGCATGCTTAACGTGTGGCCAACCTTGCACCAGACCTGCAGATGAACTGGCCTGCTGTTAAATCTGTTACCAGTTTAATGGTATCCACTACAGAGTGTAATCTGCTTTCTGACTTTGAGAACATTCAGACATGTAATTGCTAATTTTGCTACAGCTGGTAAGATAGCTGTAACCGGTAAGATAGCTCTGTGGGTTGAGCGCTCAATGCAGTGATGTGTGTGTGTGATCGGCAGGTTGCAGGTTCGAATCCCAACAGGGCCACCTTAGCCATTTATCCTTCTGAGGTTGATAAATGAGTACCAACACAGGTTTGATCTATATAAAGCGTGTAAGCGTGCTATATAATAACACATCATTAGCATTTGGCCTTGAATGTCTGCTTGCATTCACAATAATTTGATAATATGGGCCTATACACACTGATATTAATGATACATATGGTGATCTATTCTTGTATGACATGTATATCACATTACAGAGATATCATAACCATATTTTTCCTAGTGTACTTAGGAACAATGCTATGAGATGCCACTTCCTGTTTTGTCAAGGGGTGACAGATCGTGTTCCAATGCTTCCTTTGATGTCACTTCGGGGTGGAATCAAATGACATCAGTTCCTGTCGTGTCATCAGAGGTCAAGGGTTATGTGATGTCACTTCGGGTTCCCTTGGCATTTTGGTGAAATGATGTCCCTGGAGCAGACGCGCTGAAGACAGAAGTGTTTCCAACGCATCCGCTCCTGAAGAGGAGCAAAAAAGCAGGTAAGTGGAGGGAAGGGAGGGAGGGTAGGGAAATATGTGGAGGGGAAGGGGGAGAGGAGCGGAGTAGTTACCTGAATCCCCAGCATGGGCAGATGGTGGCCTCCAGCCATGAGGAAGCTCGGAGCAGGGGGATTGCCATGTGGTAATTCCCCGTTCCGAGCGTCCTCATTGTCTTGGAGGCTGCCACACCTCCCCCCGCCAGATACTAATTGGAAATAGGGGCTCAGTCTGAGTCACACATTTCAATATTGGGGCTTCTGCTACGAGTCACCACCTGACCACCTGTAAAATCGGAATTGAAAAAAGTAGTACCAATTAACCTATATTTACTTTGTATTTTTTTTTGTAATTCTCAAGTTCAATATTGCAGTTTAGACATAAGTAGGTTCATTAATCATATTGTGTTCTTATAAATCATCAACAAATTAATGAGAAGAAATGAGTAAGGACATCTTAGAAGGTAAAGTAGATCCGGAGAGAATAGTAAGCCCTGAAACAGTGCCAAATATTTACAAGTAAGACAAGGAAGGTTGTGATGTTGAACGGAAAAGGGAAAGTGAAATACGTTTGTGAAACAATCAATAGACAAAACGTGACACTAGTTTAACTTGCGATGCAAAAGTTTCAAAAAGTGCATTGATTCACAGGGCATTTGTTGTAAGGTTTCCTTTTTGGAGTAATATAGAACACATTGCTTTCTAATGTTCCTCTGTTGCAAAATTAAACACATATGAACTTAGTCGATTCATTCCTTCAAGTAGTGAACACAATCCTAACGAACCCTTAGAAATATCTGGAGATAAAGGAAAAATAAATCATTCTGGACATTCAGTGCTAAGTCTGATCATAAAATGTTTGTTGGGTCTCCAAATTGGCAACATTAGGTAGATGCTGGGTATGTTACATGCCATGCGGCTGCTGCATAGAGTCATAGGCATTTGTTGGTGGACTTTGCAACTAGCACAGAATAATTAGACAATACACGTTTTGGCGGTAGAATACTTATTGGACCACCTTCATTAGGGCTGAGTACAGAACCCTGCAATGTAGAAACAGATATCATTTTACTAACAGGCATACTATACAAATGATCTGTAATATGTTCTCTTCTGGGTGAATTAAAATTACCCTATTTCAGGACCCAAAACAAGCTGGCCACAAGGGGGATGAGGACAGTGGAAGAGATGATACCCTGGGCTTCATTTATTATGAATCCCTGATCTGGAATGGATACATGGTCATATACAACAAAGAAAGATGTTAATCTGTGGTCACAAGATGACTATTGATATTGGCGGGGTGATAAAATGACCACCATGGTAGCTTACCGAGTGTTGAAAGCCACTTTGAAAATATCACATAGAACTCCTTGTAAACAGAGGCAAGGCATATGGCATCCAGTGGTGTTAGGGAATAACTAGATGGGCTATTCGTGAGAGTGAATATAGCTTCTGGAGGCTGGAAAACAAAGAGTTGATGGCTGGAAGGTTTAGACTGAATCTTAACCACTGGCATTGCTCAGGGCAACCCTCCAGACCATCGTTCTTCGCCTGCCAAGCCATTACAGAAGGGGAAAGACTGTATGCAAATCAGGCTTGGCCCCACCCCAAAAGGGGAAGTCCAGCCCGAACTGCTAGGTCACATCCCTTCTGCACGAGACCACAAGCATCCCCAAACATGTTTCACCCTTGTTGGGGCTCATCAGTGAGGAATAGCTTGGGTCTCTAAGCCCAGCAGGCACGGGACCCACGTCTGGGCATACCCATCCCACTCGGGGTGACAAAGCAAAAACAAAGAGGTGATGGCTGGAAGGTTTAGACTGAATCTTAACCACTGGCATTGCTCAGGGCAACCCTCCAGACCATCGTTCTTCGCCTGCCAAGCCATTACAGAAGGGGAAAGACCGTATGCAAATCAGGCTTGGCCCCACCCCAAAAGGGGAAGTCCAGCCCGAACTGCTAGGTCACATCCCTTCTGCACGAGACCACAAGCATCCCCAAACATGTTTCACCCTTGTTGGGGCTCATCAGTGAGGAATAGCTTGGGTCTCTAGGCCCAGCAGGCACGGGACCCACGTCTGGGCATACCCGTCCCACTCGGGGTGACAAAGCAAAAACAAAGAGGTGATGGCTGGAAGGTCTAGACTGAATCTTAACCACTGGCATTGCTCAGGGCAACCCTCCAGACCATCGTTCTTCCCCTGCCAAGCCATTACAGAAGGGGAAAGACCGTATGCAAATCAGGCTTGGCCCCACACCAAAAAGGGGAAGTCCAGCCCGAACTGCTAGGTCACATCCCTTCTGCACAAGACCACAAGCATCCCCAAACATGTTTCACCCTTGTTGGGGCTCATCAGTGAGGAATAGCTTGGGTCTCTAGGCCCAGCAGGCACGGGACCCACGTCTGGGCATACCCGTCCCACTCGCGGTGACAAAGCAAAAACAAAGAGGTGATGGCTGCAAGGTTTAGACTGAATCTTAACCACTGGCAATGCTCAGGGCAACCCTCCAGACCATTGTTCTTTGCCTGTAAAGCCATTACAGAAGGGGAAAGACTGTATGCAAATCAGGCTTGGCCCCACACCAAAAAGGGGAAGTCCAGCCCGAACTGCTAGGTCACATCCCTTCTGCACGAGACCACAAGCATCCCCAAACATGTTTCACCCTTGTTGGGGCTCATCAGTGAGGAATAGCTTGGGTCTCTAGGCCCAGCAGGCACGGGACCCACGTCTGGGCATACCCGTCCCACTCGCGGTGACAAAGCAAAAACAAAGAGGTGATGGCTGGAAGGTTTAGACTGAATCTTAACCACTGGCATTGCTCAGGGCAACACTCCAGACCATCGAAAGCCAGAATCGAATACCATGAAGATGTGTCTCATAGGATGTGGCACAGTGAGAAGAGTAAAGAAACTGTGGAGAGGGGACGGGGCAAAGGAGAGGTACCTGGGGAAAAATATTGTATCTGCCTCCTGCTGTCACCAAAGTTGTACTGAGTGGCAATGGTTGTGACATGCGCAAGGCGTTGTCATGGAGCTGAATACACAAGCGTGTCTGAAAGTAAATGAAGAGATTGGTGTAAGTATTGCTCTAGTTGTCTGGGGGTGGTTGGGCGAGACCAGCAGCGTCACAGTACAGGTGCGTAAATACATGAATGCATTATAATGCAGTAGCTTGCATAATGGGACAAAGTTACATTTGAAAGAATCAGTTTGTGACATAGTAGACTGAGTGATTATGTGGAGTTAATGTGCAGAGTTGAGCCGTTAAAATGATCTCTGCAGTCTCAATGGCAGTCTAAGTGTTGTGCCACGCTAGCCCAGGTTTGTAAATCCAAGGGGGAAAGAGAGCCAAAACAGATAGAGAATGGGAGGGCAAAACATCCATGTCTAGTATGTGTTCTGACCTGATGGAAAAGACAGTTTGTCAAGTTTAAACGTAGTTACACATTAGGTCTCAGAGAGTGGCAATGGATGAGCACACAGAACATCCCACTGTCCTGGGAGTGAAGTAAAAAGGTTACCCTGATGAATGGGGGCACCTAATCACAAGATTTAGAACATGGGTACAAACTGTTCATTAGGTCCATGGTTATGGGAGTTAAGTCAGTGTATC
Source organism: Ambystoma mexicanum (assembly GCF_040938575.1). Taxonomy (NCBI): domain Eukaryota; kingdom Metazoa; phylum Chordata; class Amphibia; order Caudata; family Ambystomatidae; genus Ambystoma; species Ambystoma mexicanum. Next base: position 115,687,348 of record NC_090932.1, on the reverse strand, counting down.
CAGTGGGTCTCTTTCTCTAGTAGGCTCCAATGTACATTGGAACTTCCTCTCACCACGCCGAGAACCCACCAGTATAACTCATCCTGTGTGTGCTGAAACTCAATGTTATGGTCAACCAATAGGACCATTGTATTTCTGCACCTTATTTTATATCTATGTACATATATGCGGGTATGCATGGACCTTTGTCTGTCCTATGTACCTGAGATCGCAAGTACATTGGATGCAGAATATAGCCTGGCTGGTTTTGCAATTTGTCAGGCTGCGAAGTTCCCACTGCCCCTCACCAATCATAAATGTTTTCATTTCAACTTACACCACACAGTTCCCCCCGGGAAATGTCCATTGGCTGCTTGAACATTCCATTGCGTTATTTGAGGGATTCTTTGTTGAATTGTGAGTGCACCAAGTGCTCGCATACATTTTTGGAGTGTTTCAGTGCAAAACAGGGTATTGGTTCAAACAGTAATTTGAGCTAGGCTAAGTGCCAATATTTGTGTATCAATTTTTTTTATACCTTAAAAGTGTGAGGGCCATGTCTTACAACGCATGCCAACTTGTTCTATTCAGTGTTAATACTTTGATTTTTGGAAGTAGGCAGAGTTTCCCTGGGTGTAAACCATGCACTTTTATTAGATTTGCTTATTATTTTTTGGGGGTATCCCTGTATTTATAATCTTTCATCCAGTTGATTGGCATGGGTGTAAAATTCCTGTGGGGATGTGCAGTTGCATCTAATCTGCAAGTATTGTCCATAAGACAAGTTCTAATTAACGTGTTTCGGATGGTTACTTTGAAAGTGCAATAAGGTGTTCCTGTCATTGGGTTTACGATAGAGGGTGCAATCAAGGGATTCCTGCTGGTGTTGAATGATCAGGTCCAGAAAGGGGACCTGTTGTCAGTTGCATTCCATTGTTAATTGGATGTTATTGTCATGGCCATTCAATAATTTTGAGAAATGTACACAAGTCCCTCTTCTTGTCCGTTCCAAATAGAAATAACATCACCAATGTAACATCACCAGGAAACAATGTTGTCCTTCAATGGGTTGTGATCGGATGCTAGGTGTTCAGTCTCATAGGATGCCATGAATAGAATTGCAAAACTGGGGGCAAAAGCTGCACCCATACCCGTGCCTCGGGTTTTAAAAAAGAGTGGTTTGTCAAAAACAACAAAGTTCTTACATAAAGCTATTGCTATTAATTCAATAATGAAATTGTTGTGAATGTAGAGATTGGACAACATCACAAAACATAAAATAACATACACCTGTGAAAATAGCATAAAAAAGCCACAGTCAGGTTCTTGAGACCCATCAGCCAACCGATGGTGAAAGCACAAGTGTAAAGATACAAATAATTTTATATATATTTTAATAGGAGCCTTACTCACACTTGTAGCTGGTCGGAACCAGTCCAATATGGGTAGGTGGAGAGAACATCTTCGAGGTGGTAGTTGGTGGAAGCAAGACTCCAAGAAGTGATGACTGAGTGAGGCAGCAGAGGACTTCTACTGAGGGAAAATGGTGGGTTACCAACATTTCTGTTGGTGTTGGAATGTTAAGTGTGTGAAATTGCTGTTGGGCTGGTGTTTACCATCCCATAAGAGAATAGGCAGAGAAGGCCTGTAGTAGGTTGGTCTGGTTGGAACCATAATCCCTGTTGACATAGGGACACCAAAATAGCAAAATTGCTGATGAACTGGTATGCATGAAGATGTTACAGACTGGGACGGGAAGTGAGCAGACTCCATAAGGTGGCCAATGGGGGTGGCCAATGGGAAATAGTAGGGGATATGCTTATGACGGCTGTGACTTCAGCCTTTGACTGGTACAGTGAGTGGAGATTTGCCGTCTCACTCAATATGGTCGAATTGACATACATGTCCACTATCGATTACATTGTTATCATTGGGTTTCATGAAAACTGCCTGAGTCTTGAGGTCATAAGGACAGAGTTAAGCGATCATTCTCTTTTAGTTGCACTCTTCGGGGTATATGAATGCTACACTCAAATTGATGAACACTATGAGGCTCAGAGAGCAATTAATTTGAGTTTTTAGCATGGTCCCCAGCTTTCGCTCATCGGGTGAATGAGCCTTAATTCCTAGAGAGAGGCAGACTTAATTCCTCTCAGTCAACATTTTGAAGGTTTTATTATGGATATTTTTTAATCTAGCGCCCGCAAGAAGGGAATTCACAGGTGTAGTTTAAGGACCCATTGCCATTCACACAGCAAAGTTTTGGTGCAACAGAAAAGAACTCTGCTGACCCTCTTTAGAGAAATATGAAAGAACATTTTATTGACGTATTCAGAGAAAAGCAAGCAGATAAGAAGAGCTCACCAACAATATAAAAACTGCTTGATGGCATATGGATTGCATAGGCTTTAACAATACGCAGAACGTATGCTATCAACCGTATGTAACAACAATTCCCAGGCTTTCTGGTTGCTTTTGAATAGAGCGAAAAACCAGAAAGCAGCCAGGTTAATGAATGCAGTCTGGGGAGAAGACTGGGTAGCTCATTTAAAACATGTATTTGCCACTCCTCAGATACTTACTAACGACAATCTAGAAGCCTTTCTAATTATAGATGTTGGTAGTGAGTCGATCTTAGAGATGATAAAGTATGTGAGTACTACGTGGGCACCTGGACCAAACCATTTTTATTGAAGTCTGACCCTGAGATTTGGTCGACAGTGCTCTCTACTCTATTCTCTCAGATTGTTGTGGCAGCTAGATTTCCTGTCACATGGGCCCAGGCTTATATCATTCCTATATACAAGAAGGGCGTCCGCTCGGACCCCAGTTATTATCGGCCCATTGCAATTTTGGATGCTGGCAGTAACGTGTTTGCCACCATACTTCTTCAGCAGCTGGTTGCATGGGCCGGTGACACTGGGCGTTTCTCAAAGTGGCAGACTGGATTTAGGAAGAATATGGGCACAGAGCTGAATGGACTAATGATGAAATGTATTCAGAACTCAACCAGGGACAGGCAAAATGCTCCTGAAAAGGAAGTGTCAATTATCGCCCCCACTTCAGTTGCCCCCTCCCATTGCCTATTGAGTTCACACCAAAGTATGTGACGTATGAAGGACAGATAAATCAGCAGATAGCAGCACATGGGCTCTGACCTGTACCTATCAGAGTTACAGCACCTATTAATATACCGATATCTAAGAAAACCTGGACAGTAAGGTATCCATTGAAAAAGCCATATCTACATTCTAGACAATATGATAATTGTTTGAATAAAATACCTGAAGACGTATGGTGAAGTCATAAGAAATCAGACTGACACACATATAGAAGATATAATGACCTGAGATTACTGACAAGAGGTGAAATATAGAGGAGATACCACGGATAAGTCACATCTTGGGCTCAAGATGAAGAAACTTATGTCACATATATGATGACGATATTTAGTTAGTTTAAACATATACAGATGCAAATAACCGCAAGAGGCAAAGACATTGTGAAGCTCGCTATGCTTAATAGTCAATAGATTGCGGCAAGCGCCAACGTTTACAAGTATATACCTCAAGAAGCACTTTATGTATGAATGTAAGTCCACTACACATATGAGCAGAATTGAACAAAGGTTACAAAAGGCCTCAAATGGAGTGTGTTGCAGCAAGAAAATCAAGAATTGAGACAGAATAAAACTCAGCGAAGAATGACCATGCCAAGAAGCCAAGGTCATATCTGGGTGGAATAAGCCAACATTGGATACAATTCAGGAGAAGAGAACTGAGGATCCTGCTCAGAAAGGTCAAGATAAGCCACAGACGTCAGAGAACTGGTAGAATTAAATCAAATATAAGAAAAGACATGGAGAAAAGCCGATTTCACGGTGTCCAGTCACGTGACAAGGCTGGCTGGAAGAGTGAAACTTTCACACCTACGCATGGATCCCCGCCATACCCATACCTCATAAAGGTTCTCAGAGCACTGGAGCAGACTCAAGGCCAAACTACAAGGAAGTCATTGACAAATGACTACTGAGGTGATGATTGATTGTAGCATAATTGGTGGGAAGCTGGGGTGCAGACGAGCTTCTCTGCAGCTGGATGTTTTTTCTGCGTGCTGCTAGACATAGGTGGAAAAGTATGAGTGGGGTTGATGCCAACCCAATCATAGTGGACCATGTAATCTAGGGTCCTATAGTGAGTAGAGCCAATCAGACGTCATACTTTTAGTGGCGTTCATAGTTGCCATTTTGAATTGAGGGCTTAGTTGCCCCACCTGACATTAATTATCCAATCCCCTCTCACCGCTGCCATATTATGTTAAAGTCACCTTCCTATAACCAATCACGTTGTATGTTAGATTTTTTAAGGTAACCACGTAGAATGACGTTAGGAAGTGCGCAGGTTTTACGTCAGCAATGATGAGTTTTTGCTATAAATGTTGTGTTTTTTCTAAAAGTAAAGGGAGCAAGAAGATCGAGCGATTGCTGATGTTCATTATAATCCCCGTTTTATGAACTTGTCATTAAACTGACTCACTTTGTCAAACTATGGGCCTCATTACACGGAAGGCGGTAAGGGTTAACGGTCACCGGTAATTTTGCAGGATTTGATGCTGTAGAGAGGAATCTACTTTGGTGAAAATTGCAGGCCGGAGTATCCCGGCAGCATTGTTGAGGCTGATAGAGGTGCTTTATGACCACTCAACCATCCAAGTCTCGCTGAATCTACAAGGACTGTTATCTCGACCTATACTGACCTTAAGAGGTGTAAGGCAGGGGTGGGTTGTAGCCCTCTGCCTTTTCAATTTCTTTATGTCAGATGCAGGTGACTATTTGCAACCAAGGGCCATGTTGATGCTGAAGCTCCAAAATATAAGATCGCTGTGGTTAGCAAATGCGGACGATTTTCTAATCTTTAATAAGACCTCTATAGACCTTCCACACCTTTTGGAAGGATTCTCCAATTTTCTGACAAGCCACTCCTTGGCCATTAACACAAGTAAAACATAGGCAATGGAACTCTCCAATAAAAAGAAAAAAGTATCCTTTAAATGGCATATTGGAAGTAAGCATGTACAGACGATTGACTCGCTCCTACATCTTGCCTTCTTTATTTGCTCCTGAAAGTGTAAAAGCATCATCCAGCTTGGTTCAGAACTAAAGCTGTCAATCTGGCAAATCAACTGTCCAGAACAGATGCAAGATATGGCCAATTTTCGCTTATAGTGGCCCTTCGATTTTATGAAGGGAAATGTGTTCCAAAGATCATGTATGGCATTGTAGTATGCGACAGTTCCATAGTTGATTATCTGTTAGCCATAGAAGCCTTGATTTGTAGAAGAGTCCTTGAGTGCCTGGCACTATTCCTCATACAGTATTGCTTTAGGAACTGGGTTTGGTGTCACTGAAAGACAGGGTGGTTTGGCGATCCATGTCGTTGTACAGGAAAATAATGGGAATTGAATTGTAGCTTTATGTACTGACCTGTTGTATAAATGTGGCAGTGAGATGGTGGAATTGATCAGTAATCCATGTAGAGTTAAACGACCCCTGGGATTTGCCCAGTACAGTGGAAAAATGTCATCAGTATGTCTCGATGCGACATCTGCATGGTGATCACAAAAGACCAGGAACACTGGCCCCTTTTCTCTCCATCAACACCGACGAAAGCACTCGTCGATTTTGTCAAGATATAGAGAAAAGGGAAACAACAGAAAATTTGCTTTTACATTGTGCGGGGTTAAGGGGTATATGATGAAATGTTTTTAAGAAACACGTATCAAAATTCATTAACTCCAGCCTTGAAAGTATGTGGAATATGTGCTTATCTGGTTCAAATTCTTCTATCGTTATACAGCAGTAATATTTTTTAGAGAACTGAATTTGGATATTAGGTTTCACGATTCGGTTTTATTATTACCCCAACATATTATTAGTTTATTGAGTTTTTTTATTTGGAATGCTTTATCATTTTGCATTTTTTGTCCTTCCTTTTCTTTTTTTCTCACTTGTAAATGTTGTTAAATGTTAAAATTGTATTAAAAAAAATTAACCAATAAAACAAAAAAAGCATGTAGGCTCAGTGAAGAATGAATGTCTGTATGCAACTATCAGAAGTAAATTTATTTATGTTTTAATGTATTTATTTTTCGATTGTTAGGTGCTTATACAGCAAGTACATACTCTTTCAAAGCACCCACAGGGCAAAGGGAGGGAACAAGGGGGTGATACATAATGAATACACAACAGAGGAGGGGAAAGGAAAAGGACACACCAACTGTGCCTTGTGAGTATTCAGAACGTGCAAGTGCAGCAAGGACAAGGACAGAGCGGGTAAGTGCTGGGGAGTCCATGCTCGTGAGTGAGCAACTGATGAAGTTCATGATGAGGTAAGTGCTACACAGCCTGGAGCAGTGTCGGGTGTAAGTGCGAACCTACAAGGCAGATGGAGTGCTAAGGCAAGTGCTGAGAGTAGACAGAAGTCGGGGCAATTGGGTGTAGGAGGTCAGCGGCCCCGAGGATGCATAAAACCAATAACAGAAACTGTGCGATTAGCAGAGGAGAGAAGGTGGGAAGGAAAAGGTAAAGAGGAAAGTCTTGAGAAGCTTCCAGAATTTAAGGATGTCCTGCTCAAGGTGTAGAGAGAGCGGGAGGCTGTTTCATAGTAGGGAGCCAGCTGAGGAAAGTGATCGACCACCTGCCCTCTGTTTAGCAAAGCGCTTTACACACAAAGAGTTGGTGCCAGAGGAACATAGTGGTCTGGAGGGGGAGTATTTAGTGAGATAAAGTTGAAGTTAAAACAACGTATGTATGCATGTAAGTACATGATGAATGCATTGGGAGTGAATGGAAACCTGGTGTGTGTACCACAATTAGGTCTATCAGTTCAATTGGGGTGCCAGATCAACAACTCAATATAGAGGTGAGCATGAACGATGACTGTGCAAGAAGTATGCAGTGTGTGCCACATGATATTTGAAAAAAAGTAATATCACCTTCATTATCAGTCATCCTGAAACATTAAGCTAGTTGAGTGGTACAATTCCTAACATTCAACATCAAGTCAACAGCCATTTAGAGGACTAAATGTTTATCAAGATCACACTGCAATAAACCGACAGAACACTGACGCGAAGCCACCAAAGCACCATATGCACGTCACCCACCCATGGTTCGATTCACTTAGACAGACAGAAAGAACATGACATTAAAGACATACTGGATGAAATGAGGGTGTGATGCCAGAAAGAATTCACTCACTAAGGATGCCTTTGTAACCTCTTAGATTGACTCCATTCTTAATGCCTCTGAAGTAAATGTGCTGATCAATGGCAAGTTGGACAATCGGAACACAACATCTACTGGCCTGCCTGGAATGATCCCAAAGAGCAACAAGTATTGGCATTGCAACAGTTCAGACTTTTGTGTAGGCATGGAAAATGCATTTGCCATGCACAGCCACAGTGGTATTAACAGGCCATCAATGTTAGCACTTGCAAAATGGTGTGAATGCCTGGGCATATACCAGCAGTGCCTGACAAATGCATAAGAATGGGAAACACATTTTCCAGGCACTGCCATAGTGATGTTAACTGGACATTGATGTTAGCAGCTGCAAAATGGTGTGAATACCTAGGCATTTAATAGCAGTGCTTGGTGCATGCCTAATACTATGCACAAGCCAAAACTGTTGGCTTTCTCAATGCTTGTTTTAACAGGACTTCAGTGAAGGACCCAGATTGTGCTTTTAAATCGAATGGCTGAAGGCAGACCTGGTTAGGAAATGTGTACTACACTAGTAGCACGTTTACAGATCTAATTAAGTCATTAACTATCAAAAGACAGTTTTGGAAAAACACTGGCAGGCACTTGAAGGTTAGGCTTGGTAAGCTAGCCCAAAGAGATCCCAGGAGGATGTGTTTTGGGCGGGGAGGGGCAGGAAGTAGGTGGGAATGGCCATAGGGATTAGCATGGCCATGGGCGGTCAATGGGTGGGTAAACAACCAAACTAGACCTACAAAATTTGTCTCCCTGCACATCTGCAATTTTTCCAAAGCTGTACTCCAATGCAATAGTTTTGGCTTATAGGTGGAGTTTTAGCTCCACCTTATAGCCAAATCTAAATAAAACAGAACTTGCAACTGCTAAAATGGTGATAAAATGTGTGTACTGTAAAAACATTTGCTGTACAAGAATTACATTTTATTTGCCATAACTATCTGGTTTGCTGTTACTAAAATTTGAAATTATATGATAGGTTATTTTTAGTGTGCTTAATCAGACGCGTTGCTAGGGGGGGCTGAGGAGGCTATAGCCCTGGGTCTTTTGGTTGTACCCCCGGATAGAAGCTCAAGGGCTACAACACAAAGGCTATAGTTAGCCCACAGTCCCGCCTGTCCTGACATTAGCATAGCCCCTAATCTTTTCCAGACCTAGCAACACCCCTGCGCTTAATACCCAGAGCTTTCTAAGTGCGGACCCGGGGCTTGAACCTGCGTTGCTCTGTGTCGTGTTGCTTCCAAGACAACCGTTTTATTTAGATAAATTAATGTAAACAGTTAACCAAGTCAGAACACCAGTTACCCCCTTTTCTTCTCGTATGAAATCCTTGATTTTCTAGTTACCATCTGCGCCCGAATATGGTTGATTCTGTCTGGTGTGCGCAATAAATCATTCAAAATCAAAATCAAATCAAACCATGTTGCCGCTGAGCTCTCCTCCCGAGACAAAGGATGCAAGGCTGAGTAGGCCGTTCTAAGATTTGAGCATACAACCTTTAGCATACACACAGATCAACACCGAGGGCACTCCGACATTCCGAACCACCTCACCGAGCAATAACAGAAGTCTTGTACCATCTAACCTGAATATCCTAGAATAGCGTGTAGTGATGCACAGACTCTGGTACTAAATAATATAGCCGAGGTAACAATTTCCCTCCGAGGTCTCTGATGTTCCCTACATTACCTTTGCAACAATAGCTCTGCTTGCATGACCCTTAGAAACCGACCCAGGAGCCGGATTACATCCACAGCGTTGTCTCGCTTCATGTTATACTTGTTTGCCTGCTACTTTCCACAATAGGATAAAGAGGCAATGATCTGTGTTTACATCATTTGTGTTTATAGATTAACCCCTTAAGTGCCAGGCTATTATGCAAGTCTATGCAAAAGGGACGAGCATACCCGTCCTTGACACTTATGAAAGATTCAATCAGTCAACAACAACAAACTTTTATTCGGCATTGTGCCTTAAAGGTAAGACATATTACAATTAGAAAAAAATGAAACACAGTTAATACAGAGAATATAAACAACTCATAAGTAAAAGCAAAGAGGAAAAGCCGGCTCGCAGCCTCGTTTGAACAGTTTACAAATTTGTAAGGGATTATTCTATAATTGGTACCTTAAAATGCAATTAATAACACAGATGGGAACCCTGCTAACAACCTAATAGGCATTTCGTGTGGCCATAATACTCAATTAGAACTTGAAAAAGAGGGGTGTTTGCTTCCTTTCTGCGCACTTAAACAAGAGATAAATGCCAAGTTCAGCTTGTTTGTAATTAGAGATCACAACAGCCTAACACGTGTTTCGAGCTTCAAGGCTCTTCATCTGAGGCTGCATATCAGTTATACACACATGTATTTGGGAGTACAGTTAGTAATTCATTCAATGTAACCAGTAAACAAAGGTTCCCAAAGGGCACAGAGGGGGTTTAAAGAAGCATTCGGCGCACCACAAATTGTTTTACGTATGTATAATCCATTCAAATTACATTGCACCAGAGAGCCAATAACAATAAAAGGATATTTCGTTGGACAGGCATTGTTGGTAGATTTCCAATGCGATATAGGTGCAAAGTACATGTAGAGAGAACAGAAAAGAATTAAGAGGAAAATTGATTTAGTTGTAGTCCAGTACTGGTCATGCATTTAATTTCATTTTCTTTACTCAGATTGAAAGCACAAGAATTGGTATAGTACCTTGGATGTCCTATGAACCGTTCAATTCACTAAAGAAGGACATGATCATAATGAAAGGTTACCATGTTGTCAATTAATCTGCTGTTTACTAAGTATTAGCCAAGTAGCTGTGGGCCACTTACCAATGGTAGCAGTTCGAGTACTGATATGAATTGTATATCTGGGCTCCACTGTAGGTGGAAAAAAGTAACTATTAACATTGAACCAATTGGGGGATTTGCCGCCGTACATTTCAAGCTTAAAAATAAAATGTAAGCATTTGTATATGACATACCTATATAAACGCAGTTGCGAAAGATTTCTACGGGTCACCAATCCAAAGTAGCATCAAGGATTGAAAATGATTCATGACAGCATGGCGGAGGAAGCGGAAAGAAAAGGACAGAGGCGCTAATTAGCAAACTGAAATTAATTAGAAAAAATCAAGAGGGTCACATGCGCTGGCCCCTTGCCTAATGATTACAGGCAGGGTTATGCGTGAAAGACCCTGCTTACCGGCGTCTCAGCATGAATGAGGAATCTGGAGCCGTGCGTGGTGAGAGCTAGCAGTTATTTAAATCTAGCGAGCACCGCTGAAGTACCCATTTGTACTAGCTTCAGTCTTAAGGTGGGCGGCCATGTTAGGTGTATACAAATAAGGAACCACATTGAATTTACTCGGCAACAAAGGTAGTGCGAGCAAAACTTGGGTGACATTAGTAGTAAAACTCGTGAGCATATAATGAATTGATCGCGCTTGCTGCCCATGTTTATTAGAGTCTATAATTATAATATGGAGAGTGGTGTTACATAATCATTTTTGATTTTTATAAAATTGATAACATTTATTTATAAAAGAGCAAGTCTGCAATTAAATAGAAATGCTCTTGCCGGCTGTGTTTATCGGAACCAATGTGTATAATTTAAATAATCTTAATTAGCCAAATTGAACCTTCTACAGTCCCCCTAATGATTAAATGCTTAATAATTTGTGACATAGTATAGTTGGTTTGATAAATGGGCCAGACCTTTAGTGATCTAAGGAAACATCATGCATGACCAGTTATGGATAAGATGCATATACACTTTAGAACATTAGAAGTGTGCTAAATTTGTGAAACCACAACAATGAAATATGTCAGCTTTACATCAGTTCATAAGAACACAGATAGTTTGTGGTCAGTGTTGAGTCCATGAGCTACAGTGCGATATTGGCAAATTAGACAGGCTTCCAGTTGTCTGATTTTGAGGGCAAGGATGCCTCCGCGTTGAGGTAAGGAAACTTTTGCATTGCCAAAAATTCTCAAACATGACTTATTATCCAATTGGTGAATTGTTTACCAATGCGTAAATATAATCCTGATTGGAGATGGTAGACAAATGTTGATGTATTCTAATCTTTAAAGGCCGGATAGTACTGCCAATATAGCACTGCCCAATTAAAACCTGGGCTCAGAGACTTCTTCCTTGGTAACTAAGTCCTGTGAATATTGCGTGGAGGCCCAAACAGCACATATGGGTCTGTACTTTGCCTCAGAAACGTAATTGCTGCTTCAGTGTCCCTAATTCCACCTGCCTCAATGCTGGTCTCAAATACATATGCTTTAAGTACTTGGATTTATCACATTACAACATAAAATGCAGCACACTTTCTTTTGTCATCCCGCACATCCATGACTGCGTGAAGATGGCCACTGGGAGAATGGTGGCATATTCTTAAATGTAGGTATAAGGACTTTTCGTATGAATGCCAAATGTAATCCAGATAAGGCTTACTACCAAATGGGTTGAGCTCAAGGTATGCCAAGCCCAGTTTTAGTTTCACAGCTCCATTAGCCAGTGCATCTTTAATTCTTTTCTTTGTGCCTGCGGGCTGGCATTCAGGATTAACCCACAAATTGCCATCCCACACATCATAAAGAGATTGTTTTATATGGCAAATCCAAGCTATTGATTTCACACCATTTAATGCCATGAGGTGATTCAATACTAGCCGAGAATTGTCCAGCTCCTCTTTTATTCACAGCTTTAGCCAAAATAAAACAGGTCTGAGCTTGAACTGGGTGACCACAAGAGTACCATTGAGTTCTGAAAGTACCAAGGCAGAGGGAGCACTCTTAGGTAGTAACACCAACTCATTTTAGAAACTTATGCTCACTCTTTATAAGATCTTTTACATTGGCATGTCCTCATAGTTCGGCCCCATACAGGGCTGCAGGTAAGGTCTGATTTCCATATAGGTTCAGGACAGGAGAAATGGCGCCTTCTCCATGTCCAACATGAAAGGACTTGATTGACTCACTAAGTTTCTCCATGGTGGTAACAGAGTGTCTCACCTTCTCAACCCAACCTCACGTCTCTTGGAATCTCACAACGAGATAATTAAAGTATTTTACTTGGGGGAGTTGTACTCTGTCCACTTTAAGCACCAATGGTGTATATTTTGAAAAACAGGACCTAAACACCAATACTTTCGATCTATCTATGTTCAATTCCAATTGTAACTCCTTATATTTGGATGTGAAGACCACCAAATATTTCTCCAAACCTTGCAGAGTAGTAGCCAATAGCACTGCGTCATCCAAAAAAATAGTGTCAGATATATATTTGAGGCCATTTTGGGGTAATCCCGGCACCCCTTCAACAAAGCATCAATAACTTCTTGTATATAAATATTGAATAAAAGAGGTGCCAGTTTGCAGCCTTGCCTTACTGCCTTGTTAACCGCAAAGGCTGATGGGTTCCCCTCCATCAGCCCACAGAGAACAGAGGCACTATTTCCGGAGTATAACAGACTGATGATCTTAATCAAATTAATTGGGGCTTTACGAGAGATGAGAATGTGCCACAATCCTTCACAGGAAACTGAGTCAAAAGCATTCCTAAGGTCTAGAAATGCTGCATCCAATTTCATTTTTTTTATGACTACATATTTCTGGATTAACTCGTAGAGGAATGAAGCATTGATCAAGAGTGCCTGTCTTTCTTCTGAAACCGGCCTGTAGGTCGGTGATTACATTATTACTATCAGCCCATTCTTGGAGGTGTGTGAGAATTACTTTCCGCAAAAGTTTGCCTGCGCTGTCCAGGGGGGAAATTGGGTGTTCAGGCCACCATGTAATGGAGGTGCAAACTGTGGGTGGCCATTGATGAGACAGCTAGAAGATGGCTGAGGGCACAGAGAAGGATCACGTGTCTGAGTGACTTACTCAACTTGTTTTTCTTTTTTACACTGTCTCCAGAGCTGCTGTGCAAGTAGAGGGTGTATATGACAAAGCGCATCACGCTGGAGCTGAGGAACCAGCCTCCGGGCGAGGCTGCAGAGTTGGTACTTGATAGCGGTCGTTGCAGCATTGGGGAAATCGAAGGGCTTACTGAGAACATCAAAGAACTTGAATTCCTCAGCATGGCCAGCATAGAACTGATTTCCCTGTCTAAGCTTCCAACTTTGAGTACACTAATAAAGCTAAAACTCAGCGATAATGCCATTTCAGGTGGACTGAAATTCTTCGTGGAGAAATACCCATATCTTGCTTTCCTTTACCTGAATGCCAACAAAATTAAAGAACTCAGCTGAGTTGAAGCGCTACAAACCTGAAAAACCTAAAGAGCCTCAACATGTTTAACTGTGAGATCACAAATATGGAGAACTATAAGGAGAGCATTTTTGAGCTTCTCCCACAAATCACGTACCTTGACGGTTTTGACCAGGAGGACAATGAAGCACCAGACTCTGAAGAGGAGGGGGGAGATGTTGATGAAGACTAAGATGATGATGACGACGAGCCTGGTCCACCGGGAGACTCTGAAAATGAGGATATTGTGTCTGAGTTGGGAGAGGAGAAGGAGGAAGAAGAGAAATGTGTTGGACTTTCTTACCTAGTGAAGGAAGAGATTCAGGATGATGATGAAGATGACAAAGACCATTAAGGAGAGGAAGATGAAGAAGAGGCTGATGTGAAAGGAGAGAATCGAAAACGAGATCCTGAAGATGAGGGTGATGACGATGATGATGGAACAAACTGACACTTTGGAAAGGACCAGGCCCTTTCAATCTCTTCACAATAGCGATCCTGCTCATCTGAAACATGTACCATAGGGACTCTGACTGAGGACCAATCTGTCCTTATAGGAAAGGCGTGGTTCTACCCATGTATCATTCCACCTAGGATGTGATTGCATGCAAGTAGGTCACATGCATAGAAAAATGATTTCTGCCTCTTTCTTGTGTGTGTGTTTTGGTCCCTCTCTTTACTCTTTTAATTGCTTCATCACATTGAAGCCATGCAAGTTCAGTGTTCTCAATGTTGGCTCTCATTTGTGAGGCTTTGAACATTATTTATAAAGTAGCTGTGCATAGTAAAATTGTTGTAAGGTGGTGGAATGAAATGGCTACCCTCCTACGGCTTTGTAAAGTCAATTATTGAACATGACATTGAATGACCCTTTAATTGCGTTATGCCATTCTTTTATAATGGGAGAGGAGGTGGCGTGACAGTTTCTATTGATAAAGCTGTGGGTCAAACAACATAATGGGCCTCATTACGAGGTTGGAGGTAGCCTTGCCGGTTTTACCAGCAAGGCTACCTCTAAACAGCCTTTTCCGTGTCCAGACCCGGAAATGGACAATTACCGAGCTATTCTGGGCCAGCCGGACCCGGTAATTGCCTTTTTGCGGGTGCTGGGCCCGGTACATCCCCATTCCCATTGAGCCCCCAGGTGCTCAATGGGAATGAGGAGGGTGGTAGTACCGGTACCGTTAATAACGGTACCGGTGCTACCATCATGTTCTGGTCGTGGGTGCTGGTACGGCCACCAGGTCAGGCCTGGTGGCTGCAAGGGCTCCCGCGAGCAGATCTCCTAGTATGGCGGTGAGCTAGCAATGGCGCCATTGTTGCTTTACCGCCATACTTGTAATGAGTCCCAATGTTTCTGATTCAGGACTATAAACTGCAGCTACATTTTATAAGGGATTTGAAGTGTTGATGTTGGCCAGATATTGTGGTTTGGTCTAAGTTTGTTTTTTAAATGTGTATTAAACTATTTATAAAAGTTTTTTTTTAAAAATCCTGCTTTATTAGGAGCAGCAAGCAGGGATTATTATGAGGACATTGTAATATTGAGTGACTTAAATCTAAAAGGGGTGGCAGCAGTCCTCTTGCATAAATAATGTATTTACAGCATTTATGTTGTAACCCCCCCACACCCACACTATGAAATCCCCTTGAAAACATGCACTGGCATAGTTCGTTTCCTGCTTCACAAAACTGAGGCGACCCCATGCGTGGGACGTGAATGTGAATGTATGCAGAAGCACGTTCTCTATACTGGCCACAGTCTGAATCCAAGCAATTGGCGAGAATTGTTCACATCTCACAAAGTCAAATGATGCTGCTAGATAGCTGATACCAAGTGTAAGTATTTGTCTGATGTCATAAAACATTCCTTCATGCAGGCATGGTATTTACACCTGTCACTTTGAACATTCGGGTGAAGTATGAATAAGTGGTCAATCATAAATGTCTTTTCCTCCATGAAAAATCCCTTTGTGTGATGAAATTGCCATATCCCTTCGCTCTCAGCTCCCCACCCACTTGTTTCTCTGCTTCTCCTCACCATGTTCTTCCCCCCCTATGATTGTAAAGTGCTCAGCTGCTTCCTGAAGCTAGGTCAGCACTCACTTTGCGACTTTAAAAAAGCCACTATTTAACTAGCAATGAGTCAACATGTGCTGTGCCTTGTCCGCAAGGATTTGCAGGAATAAACAAATCTAAATTCTAGAAAAAGGGATATCCCTCATTTTGATGAATTGGGCTCTGCTCCGCAGGAGTGCAAGGATGAGTAGGGGTACAATGACCCAATAAGCCCTCACATTTCAACAAACCAAAACCCAATGCAATCATAAAGGTAAAACAGGGACATTTATAAGATGTGAATCCTTAACCTTTTCTGGTAACATGGGCCGAGGGAAGGCTATGCTTTTAAGAGGGGTTGTCGAAGGTGAACTTGTAGTGACCCAGACAACACAGTACCACAGTCTAAAATAAAGAGAATGTCTAATTAAGATTCTTTAAAAGTATATATACCATAATCAAACACACCATCTCCAGCACAATGAATAGAAAACACTGTACAGAAATCCACCCCGAAAGAAGAACAGAGAAGATGTGACAGACTGGGGAAAATATCACTCTGAGCGTAGTTCCAGGGGTTTCAGGTAGGTCACTAGGCACAAAAAAGGATATGTCTTCGGTGAAAACAGAAGTGATCAAACCTGGCCAGTGTCTAAGGCCCAAGTGGACCAAGGGGGCAGTTCAGGGACAACAGTACCTGGAATCATTTCTTGGTGGGTTTGACAGAGTCAGACCCGGTATCGAACATTAATGCCGCGGCTTAAACTCAATTTGGGCAAAGTAGATTTTGTAGGTCCATGCAGGATGCAGGCATTAAGTACGGGCGAATGTGCTTGCTCTGTTAGGTCAAAGGGGGACTCTCAAGGATGCATGGTTGGGGCAGTCCCAGGATCGCTTCACAGCTGGGCCAGGATGAGTCGGGCTGTAGACATCCAGAGGGGTCAATTGGTTATGCTCCAGCAGTTCGGGTCTGCAAGTGACTGTTTTAGAAGTGGTGATCTTGGGGGAGTCATCGTGCAGTTCGATGAGGCGGACGTTCAAAGGCCAGCTCAGTCAAGCTGTGGTTGTAACCCTTGATCAGAGTTGCTGTGTGTTTCGCCAGTGGTTCAGATAAGGTCCTGGCATCAAACAGTCGATTCGGGCCCAGCGGGTGACATGCTTACCTAGGTCAGGATGCAGCGCCAAGTTGGTTCGAAGTGCAAGCAAAAATTCCCAATTGGTGGAGGAGTGCAAAGGCCAGTGCCAGCACCTTCTCTCTTGATTAAGGTGCAGTGAACATGGGGTGACCTGTGTGGTGTGGTAGAACAGGGAGTTTTGGCTGGTCTGGCCCTCTGGCTGCTGTGTAGCCCACTCATGGGGACTCAAGGACAGGATGGTTCGGTTGAGGGTGTGCTTTCCCAGTTCTAGGCAATTCAGGTGTAGAATGGTATGTCCTGGTCAACAGCAAAGGTTACTTGCAATGTGCCTTGGAAGTGGGTAGAGGACAGATTTTCCTTTTGACTTGGAAGGCTGCTTCTTCACCTCTGGTGAAGGGCTTTGGAAAGCACAAGGAAGTCCAGTGAGTACTTGCAGAGCGCAATTTGCGGGTCTTGAGAGGATATGGGAGGATCTGGACTCTGTAGAGAATCTGCAGAACGGGTGGGAGGACCCATCCTATAATGGCAGAAGTCCTCAGGTGATTACCCAAAAGCTATCCTACCTTAGTGATCCAAGCAATGCTCTTAAATAGATCGAACTTTGACCTTCTGATATCACAACCAAAGTACTTTTTTCCAGTCAAAGTGGAGGGGAAAGGATGGAGAAAGGAGGACAGAGAGAAATAAGATGCACCCCTGCCTAATCTAATCCCACCCCTTTCCCTTCCTACTAAGACCAAAGAACCTTTAGAGATGCAGCACCCCACTGTTTTAATGGGTGTGCTCCTTTGAAGCCAGGACAGTTGCCTGATGTGTGGCTTTCTCTGGCAGAGAGTGTACCTGCCCCCACAAAGAGATCAAAGAAGAGGCACTGTCCTCCAGGTTCCTGTTCTGCCATTTGGCAGGCTCCACCCAGCTGAACAGAACATTGTCTTGCCCAGCAGAGCTAAGTCACAGGAGCTAAGTCATGTGCGATATCAATTTGGATGTGGCAGCCATGATTTTACGTCATACCTTGCACCATGACTAAAGTTAGCCTGCCACCAGCATCCGTTACCTATGTTCATCGTAATTTTGGTACAGAGGGGAATATCTCAAATGGCGCCGATTTGCTGCCGAGACCTGGTTGTCATTGTGGCTGTCGAGCTGGCATTTTGTGACCTTTGATCCTCCTCTACTCCACAAATAGGGCAGGTGCTGCAGATCGTGCTCCTGATGCAGCAGGGAACAAGTACGCTATGCCTTTGGCATGGAGTTGATCAAAAACGGGAATCTAGTTAACAGATAACCCTTTTAGAAATGGAATTACCTGCATCATTTTATGTATTAATAAATAAAACAGGGCTTTCCGCCTTTGCCAGATGGACTTCACACGCAGCAATTTGAATCCATTTTTGAAAATGCAAGGGTGGTATAATACTGAGAATCAAAATCCTGTTTTTTTAATGACTGACATTGTCTGTACTGTGAGAGCATACATGATCTTGAAAAATCAGTGAGCCTGTAACGATCATTCTACCAGCGGCATGCCCTGCTGAACACTGTTTGAGATTTTGTTGTCTATTTGCTGTCCCTGAGGAGCACTTTTCTCATCCTGGCTGTTGCCTAATGCATGGTCTAGCTAAATCCACACACATTGGATGCTGTGTTTGTGTAAAATAAAGCTGTGTTGCCTTCTATGCCCAGTGTGGGAATGCTACATAACATCTAGAAACCAAAATGTGCATCAGAGCCGTGCAATTGATGGAAGAGCTGCAATACTATGGCTTCCACCACCGCTGTGGAGGGTGGACATTGCCTTTAATGCCCCCCAGCCTGAGCGAAGCGAGTGCCTCACCGAAGGCTGGGGGGCTGTAAAGGCCAAGTGTGCCCCCCCACAATGGCCCCTGAAAGTAATCCGCACACCAGGGTTTAATCGGGTTGCACATGGTTTATTTTGTTTTTCTTGAGAGATTAGTGCGCACGCCACGCCAATCTCCAGAGCAAAAAAAATAAATAAACAAAGATGCCCACTGCCCTAGGGAAAAGGGACTAAGTCACTTTTCCATTTCTATAGCAGCGGCTGGGAGGGAAAGGAGCGCCAGTCCAGCAGGTAATTGGGGAGAGAGGGTGGGGAAGAGGTTTGGATTGTTTTTGGGTGGGTGCAGAGGTGGGAAGGCAACATGAACTCCTGTTGCCTTCCCACATACAAAAACAACAATTGGTGCTACCCAGAGAACAGCCTTGGGTGGCTGGAACAGCAGGCAGTGAATGTGTATTCTCAGCCCCTGTTCCAGCCACCTAATTGGCTGAGCGCCCTTTCCCAGGGCGCAAATACCACTTCTCATCCCCTTCACCACAAAAGGCAGGATCACATCCCTCCAGCTCATATCTTCTCCTTATCGATTGCATTTACCAAAATGTATTGTGTTTAAATCCCTTTGCATCCTTCATTCTGGTTTCTACAAGTTTGAATCCCTCCCTTCTCTAATGAAAATCCAGTCAAAATATTCCTACCAAAAAGCTTTACACCTCAACCAGATCCCTCTTAACCCCCCACCCTCACCTGTAATGGATCCCATGGGTAGATCGTGCATTCACTGTGTGTTGCCTCATTAATCTGGAACTACCTCATTAATGGATCAAGAAAATTGTTGATTGACACAAACATTCAGGACCAGACTTTGAGTACTCTGGGGGGTGCGGGGGGTTGCAGACTTTTCCCAGGATGGTGCCATACGCAGACTAGACGGAAAAGCGTCTGGAAGAGAAGTCTGGTGAAAAGGCAAAGGTGAGCCTCACAGCTCACTGCAAGGCTGCACAAAAGAAGGAACAAGCATTGGCAATGCAAGTCGTTTGGGCTTTTGTGTCTATCCGTGCTCAAATACAAACTCGGTGTTCCTCTGTCATATGTCATTCCTCCCTATCGGTACTCCAATGCTATATTTTTGGCTTCTAGGTGTCGAAAGCGAAACCTAATAGCATTAAGTAAAAAATCCAAATGACATCAACCAAAGAAGAGTTGGACTGGTCACCAGATCATACAACCACACAGATCCCAAAGTTACTCCGCCAAGGACATGTTTACTTAAACGAGATACCCAACATTACCATGTTTGCTCAGTACACATGTTGTGGGCATCCAGAGTAGGTAAACCTGATTTGCTTTCTGTTTAAAATGATTCTGAACAGATGCTAAATAAATGATTTCGAGGAACATTGCAGGAATGGAATGATATTTGAGTGATGGGCATTACAGAATGGCAGCATGGGAGAAAGGAATGAAAAATTCAATGAAAGAGCAGGAACAGGAGCAAACAAGAAGGGCAGCATGGATGAGCAGAGGAGAGAAGATTTACCAACTTGGGGATAGAATGGAAGATGACAGCGAGGTGCCTGGCAAATGCCTAATACTTAAACACAACACAAAGCTGTTGGCTTTGCCAATGTTTGTTGTTGACAGGACTTCAGTAAAGAACATGCAGAATGCTTAAAAATATAGCGGCTGATAATGTCCCTGTGCATTGCCTGCAAAAGCATACCATGATTTGTACACCATAAAAATGGTATCCAAACAGGACAAAATCAGTCTTTGATTGACAAGCGTCTTTGAGAGATAGTTACATTAGGCTAACAGAATCAAATTTAAAGTTGGGGATTTATTGCTCAGACATCCCATTCAGGTCTTATTCGCTGACATGAAACCTAGCAGTCCGGAAATAAGAGTGCGGTAGCAAAGTATCGGCACTCTTTCTGGACCGCCAGACTACGAGAATGCCTGCAGGGACCGGTGTTAAATACAGGTCTGACGTGCTGGAAGCACCGGCCCTGGCAGGCGTGCTCTTCACTGAAGCACAAGCACTGTTAGTAACAGTGTCGGTGCTTCTGTGTCCCCATTCCTGTGGAGTCCTATTGCCTAATAGCCCAAACTAACTACATATATTTCCGTGCTTTACTAATGAATAACCATATCTAGTCCCCCAAATTATTTTTTAAAAACTTCAGCAAATCAAAATCGGATTAAGAGTTCAGGGAGCAGAGAAAACTACTTTTACCAGCTGCTCTGGCATGATCCTGGACTACTGACAAGTACAATGGCAAATCCAAATAGGGTGTGGAAGGCCCAGAAACATGTGAACCCATAGGCCTCACAGAGAAATGTGTGGCCACAAGTCTGAGGTCTTTTAAGCATCGTGCACTTGAGAAACTGCGTTTGGCTCACTTTGAAATCTACACTTTGTGTAGAGGTATTTAAAGAATGACAGCATAAGCGACCTTTTTAAAATATATATCACAATTGGAATAGTGGAGATCAAAATAGAAATGATGCCTGCTCATTGTTTTGTGCCTCAACACTTAACACTGAATCTAAGCAGTTCTTCCAGCCACCATCTCTTCCACTTTCAGCATAATGTGTGCCAGTCGTCTCTATATGGTGCTCCGTGCAGGTGAATCCTCTCACTGGCCAATTCAAATCTTTAGTGAGCCCCAAGAGTGGCCCATCTTATGTGCGTACAAGCCAGGAAACCCAGCTCTTCCTGGCCCAGACTTGTTGAGTTGGTGTTGGCTTATTCCAGAGATGCTCGCTTGCCAGAGCTAGTGCCCTCGCTTGCCAGAGCTAGTGCCCAGTCTGCAGACAGTGAGTTAAAGGGATGGAGGGGCATCATAGAAGAGGGGTAACGCCTGTCCAGAGCATCCTAACTGCTTGCAATATTTGAAATGGGACAAAATGTGAGCTTTTCATTCCGCTAGCAATGACAGAGCTACTCAGCAATGCACGCCATGCCATCCAGCACATGCCTCACAATAATGCTATTTTCAGTAATGCACCACATCTATTTGCTGTCTTTCATATTAGTGGTGGATGCAGAGAAAGGTAATCGAACTTGTGACTGTGGTCGAAGCTTTCTAATTGGAAAAGACACCACGCTGCTTGAACTCAAAGCTAGGCTCATGGACTGGATGGACAGGAATGAAGCATCTGTGCTGTTGCTCCTGAACTGTCGGCGGCCTTCGACCTGGTGGACCATTCCATCCTGGTCATCAGGTTGAGGGCGCTTTCTAACTTCTTGCTGGCAGCAGCCCAGTGGACATCTTCATTCCTTAGTAACCGCGAGAGCAGAGTATTCTTTGAGGAGGCAGTAGCACCACCCTTGACCTTGAAATACGCTGTACCGCCGGGTGCGCGCATCTCCCCATGTTTCTACAATATTTGACTGCTCGATTTTCTGCCCTCCTGGTTCAAGAAGGGGTGATGTTTACAAATTATGGGGAAGACACGCAATGTGCCATCCCCATTTCTGGGACTCATCATATTGATAAAGTGCAGCTTAATAGGATCTACGCCATTATTGAAAAGTGGATGGCTCTTAATAATCTGGCCCTGAACAGAAATAAGACCGAGTTGATTATTGTTGGAGCTCCTAATATGATCAAGAAAGTCGGCCCTGCCTATGAACGCTTTCATATTGGCGACTCTAAAATAGTTCTGCAAAAGAAGGTCCAGACACCAGGTGTCATACTTGACCAACATCCCAGCATGAAAGCCCATGTTGGGAGCTTGGTATCGTCATCTGCCTACTATGTTAAGCTCCTTTCTCATCTTTGGCCTTTTATTACCAAATCCAATGCACAAACCATTGCGGGAGCAATTGTGGGGGCCAAATTGGACTATTTTAGTAGCCTACTAGTGGGTATTAATAAAACAGACTGCAATAGACTACAGGTTGTCCAGAATGGGGCAGTGTGTGTGGTGGTGGGACTCGGAAGAAGAGACCATGTCTCAGCTGAGATACAGGCTCTGCATTGGCTCCCTGTTGAGTCAAGAATCTGGTTCTGTTTGCTAACTATCACACAGAAATGTCGATTGGGTCTTATGCCGGCCTACCTGCAGGATCTCCTAACTGAAAAAATCCAAAGGAGAGTACTGAGATCTAACAACCAGGAGCAACTGACTGTTCCTAGATGTAGGACTGTGAAAGCCTCAAAGAGAGCCTTTCATTTTGCAGCCCCTACGGCTTGGAAAGTTTTACCACTGGAACATATGTGTCTAAAGTCGACAGATCTATCTAAGAGGAAATTAACAACTCTTCTGTTTACCTAAAGCTGTTATATATAGCTGCTATAGTTAAGAAATCTGCTCTATAGTTCCTGCCCATGCTTGGTCTGTTTGTTTATGTGTCTGTTTCGCTCTTAAGCCTATGGGTCCATGGACTGCGCAATACACATATTTTAAAGTAAAGTAAACATAATAAACATGCTTGCTGGCACTCAATTTAGGGACAGTCACTGTTTGTTTACATTTTCTTCATGGTCATGGAGGTGACTGCAGAGATGGCAGTTGTTGTGGATTGTGAGGGTCTGCCTGTGTTTCATTTGCCCGCTAGAATTCCCAGGAGGGCGGTAATGCAAGACTCCCGTCTCGGTGCTAAAAAAGACCATTAGATCGAACAGTTTGGCATAAGGAGCAACCATCAGCTGGCTGAATTTGTAGTGTCTCTAAACTGTGCCACTGGTTATAAACACGAGCTGGGCTTCCACAAACAGCACCCTGTCAGGGCACCCCACCAATTAGACTGGATCTAATTCCCCACTCTGATGCTCCTGTGTTTGAATCCACTCCTGGACAGCAAGTTCACTTATGATAATAATGTTTTAAAAGTCAGACCTATTGGCCTTGGCAACCTTTGTTTCATGAGTGTATACACTGACTGGTCTGTGCTGTGGAGATTGAAAAGCCAAATTTAAAGAAAATGAACAACCTAAATCAGACAGAGAGAGTCAGTACGGAACAAATTCCACATTGTATGCTGTGTCAATGTAGCTTAATGTCAGACAGTACGTTTCAGTTCGTAAATAAAATGCAACATTGATTACTTGACAGGATGAATAAATACTTTCATGATATACAGACCTTGGAGGTTCAATTACATTATGTCCTGAAGTGCATTCTAGGACTTGTAGTCTCAAACCACTGAAGCTGAAAGCAATGCTTTTTAAAACCATGGCCGATGAACCCTCCCCCGCGATCTGATAGCATAGCTGTATCACAGACCAATAGTTGTCAGGCTAATCAAAGGACTCCATTTGAAAACCTTTCAGCAAAAAACACACATTATCACTTCCTCTCCAAACAAAATCAACCAGACTCCCTTGCAGCCCACTTTAATCAGATATGCGTTAAATGACTGAGTTGCAAAGTCCGACCACAAAAAGTCCGTCCCCCCATTTGTTTGCATATATATGTGGAGGGAGACCCACCACAGCCCCCCCAACTTACACCTATACATTTTCGATTAACTTTACCCCCCCCCCACATATACATATGCGAACAAATGGGGGTCAGACTTTTGGTACTCGGACCTTTTGATGTCGGTCATTTCGTCCTATTCCCTTTAATCAGAGTACACAACACACCCATTCGTCGATTACACACTGGACTTTTAGTTGCCCCAAGGAGTGCTGACTTAATGAGCAACAAAGAAACTACTCTGCCTGTTTTGAGACAGTGGTGTCTACTATTCGAAAGAGGAACAGACACTAGCAAATCACTTTGCCTCCTCCTCATCACTTCTGTTACACGTTTTGATGAACAGAGTGAGAGCGTCACTGTATCCCAGCAAGCGGACACCTCCAGCCACTAACCAGGATCTGGACCCCTGCTTGAACGTCTTCTGGTGGCTCCAGTACAATTGCTGGTGACTCATCTTGTTCTTTTTCGATGTGAAATGAAAAAGGCAGAGCCCAGTGTGACATAATCAATTCTGGGAGTTATCGCCTAGTTTGTACAGCACAGGCAGGAGTTTCGACTGACTCTCTCGTCGGCTCATCCTGCTGCTGTGAAATAGGGCCTCAGAATACTCAGAAGATGGCGTCCATTAGTAATGCTATGAGATGCCACAAAACAGGGCTTCAGAAAAAATTATTTAAACTTCACGTGTTTTTTTTTTAATGATTGTTTCCTTTCGTGCAAATAATTTTATGAATAAGTAATTACATCAAGCACACAATAAATTAATAAAAATAATACAATTCTCTGCTGCAGTTCGGGGCACATGTTTTAACACAACAGAATTCCTCTTTTGTGAGACAATCTTCATTATTACATCCAATAATGGATTTAAAGAAGTATGTAAGCGGCTGCATGGAAGTTACCATGCAGTGTGCATGTGTGAACTTAGTCCAACATGGCTGCCACCATGGAAGAGCTCAGAGCTCAAAGAGTTCGGAGATAGGCAGGAATGGGTGGGATTAGCCATAGGGATTAGCATGGCTAGGTGCATGGAATGGGAGGGATCAATAACGAAACACAACCTAATACACTAGGTGTCCCTCCTCAAATGTCAATCTTGTGCACCCCTTGTCCAAAGTCCTCTTCCCTATGTACACATGATTGAGTATTGGAATGCAACAGTTTGGGCTATTATAAGGTGTTGCAAGTGACACCTAATAGCCCCCACAAAAAATGGCTAACAATCAGTACTACCAGTTGAACACTGCCTCCACCATGGACTGGGCAGAATGAGGACCAACTACTTTATCCAGAGATGATGTTAAACATCTGCGAGTGCAGTTCACAAACAAAGTTCAAAAGGTCAAAGTCCATGTGGTTAGGGAGATCGTCCTGGTCAAAGTCCAAATGTGGTCCCAGACACAGGAAGGTATCCCAGAAAACATAACAGGGAACATGGAAGAAGAACAAAACAAACACCAAGAAGGCTCCAGAAGCAAGGAACAATCCAAAAGCAGGTCTGGTGGGAAAACGCTGTGGTTGATAACAGGAATAGCAGATTTAAACAAAATGCTTCTTGCTGGCAAGGTGACTGTTTGAGGAGTGTGGGGATCCTGTGATGGGATGCTGTATTTCCATGTTGGCGAGGCATTGTGTTTCAAGGCACTTGATTGGGTGTATGTGAGTGCCAGTGATGACTGGAGGTAATGAGAGATGCAGACTCATCTCTGCCATGTTGAAGTCATGTGGCATGGCAACTGCCAAGGATGCTGCAACCGCAACCAGAAGCACCACAGTGAGCTGTCGACTGTGACAGGACTGCTCCCCAATGCCGACGGTCAAAACACGAGATATGGTAGCACTCGATGAAACTTGGCAACCATCTTCCAAATTCTCATGCAGAGGCTTTCCAATCTAGCAGGTAAAAAATGACACTGTGTCAAATCCAGGAATCCAGGATAGCCTGCACTTCATATTCTTCCGAGCCTCTCACATGCACATAGGGAGGCTTCACAGTTAGGCGAGTAGTAGGCGAGCAGGGATTCAAGACAGAAACAAGGAAGACCAGATGGGCCTTCCAAGACTTCGTTTCTGGGTTTCATGGATCATCTTTATAAAAGAGATTGCTGCAGGAATGGCAGTAGGATGTGGTAACAAGATTAGAAACATGGCATAGAATGGAAAGGGTCCTATTGAAGAGCTAGTGCAGCCATCCCAGCTGCTCTGCATTCTTTGGTTATGTCTCAAGCAATTCCTTAGGCTCTCCATGAGAGGTTCAGTGGGGAACCAAAAACTTATAGGACCTTTGTAAATCAGTGCAAACTGCGCTTCCTGAGTAGGCCTTCCACCTTTCCTAATCCCACTACTAAGACATCATTCATCATGTGTCATCTAGGGTTATTGGTGGCTCCCTGGGCCAATAGCCTGCTGGAAAAAGATAACCCAGTATCGTATGACTATGAGGCTTTGTATTCAGCCTTGGATAAGGTCTGTGATACCCGGTTTAAGTCCCAAGTGCAGTGAATCCACAGATTGTTGGCCTTGCTTATAGTTTGATGATGCAGTATAAGCGACAGTGATTCAGTTAAAAAGGGGGCACAAATGGAATTACTGCCACTTTGTTATTGCGCTGCTTAACTATGAGGCCATTGTCCACTGCCTAAGCTTCTGTGCATTACACCCTCCTCAAATGGCTTGCTCTCAACTGCAAAATCATTAGCAACCTGCTGGGGGGGTGGGGTAAGGGCAGGTGCAGCCATCAGGTGGCTAGGAACGTGGGCTGATACTGCAGATCTAGCACATTTTCCTAGGTGCCTAATGGCCTGTTCGCTTGACCGCCATCTTCCCCTACACTCTGTTCCCTTTTTATTCATTACACCTCCCCATTTACCTCACTGCCGCGGCAGCCATGGCTGTAGCTGCTGCAGCTGCTGCCTCTTCTCTACTCCACTTTTTCAGCTAGCATGGAAATGGAAGAGGGGCTAGTAATGGAGCACCTCCTTCACAATCATTGGTGGCCATCTTGGTAAAGGATTTTCTTTCTGTGAGCGGGACGCCGCAAGGCTACCCATTCATGAAACCAAAATCCTTTAAATTAGCCTCGTACTAGCCCACGGGATGGGTGCTAATGGCGCTATGCACCCGTTCAACGGGCTATAATGGGGTAATGTCCCATGGCCCCCATTAAAGGCCGTTACTACCCCCAGTATAACCTGTGGAATGGGTACATAACGCTATATTATAACTCATGAAGGCAGCTTGTCCAGAGAATGCCTGTGCTATCTATATTTCATCCGTTGTATGGTATTTCTGGAATAAATGTCCTCCTCAACTGACAAATATACACAAATACAAAAAGTACAAGCTCTTTAAAAGTACTACATCATAGGTCACGTGACCTTCAGAGCGAGACACAGTGCACACTTCTTTCAAGTCATCGTAGAGTTTGGTTACCCCCATTGATTCTTCCCCCACAATCAAAACGTACCTATGAGAAATTTGTTTGACACTGAGCGCTGTATACATTTTCAATTAAAAATTCGAATTTTGGTCTCACAAGGGTACGAAATGAAGCAAATATTGCTTCAAGTACCATCTGTTTAATGCTGTTTTACACCTGTCAGAAGTGCCCTTGCATCAATATGATATATTCTCGCCGCATGTTATTCAATCATACCCGAGCTCCATCAGCTCACTCAGGCAGCCCTTTAAACACAGCCATGTCCTCGTCTACACTGACCATTTGCTCTGCATCATTTGCTCTTGAGTTGCTTTTATAGTGCGTTACACTTTCAAGGCCTGTAAGACACTTGTGTTTTGTTGAGGTTTGGGCCGATGTGTATAACCCGTGTTTTGTTGAGGTTTGGGCCGATGTGTATAACCCTTGTGTCTCTCTAAGTGTCACCTTCTTACTACTCTATTCGCGGTTCAAATAGTTCAATCAATTGAATTAGTCGTGGAAACAATAAATGCTGCAGGCTGTTTTAAAAGTTGGCTGAATAGAGATCTCATTACACTGTCTGAGATTTGTCAGCCCAGGTTCCTTGTTAAGTTTATTCACAGACGTAGTTCTGCTCCCCAAATCCCAATTTGTTCAGTGTCAGCAGCTATCTGTCTTCTAATGGACGGTGTGCTACTCCCCAAAAGCCCCACCATTGTTCTTTAATATAATCATATATATATTCAATGAAAAAAAACTTTAGGCTGTGCAAAAGGGGGTGCAATGTTAAGGTGGCTTTAGCTGAATTTCTAGGGTTTTATTGCAAGATGTTTTTTCAACTCAACTGGTCATTAACCAACATTTTGTTCATTGAATTTAAAGGGTTTGGTTATTCCATAGATTATTTTCATGCCACTGGACAGGGTCTTTGGCTATGGCCAGTGGCCATGGCCTTTGGCCATGCCCACTGTATATTTTAGAACACTAAAATCTTTAGGGACATTGGCATGTCCCTAAAGTTCGGCCCCATACAGAGCTGCAGGTAAGGCCTGCTTTCCATATAAGTTCAGGACTGGAGAAATGGCTCCTCCTCTATGTAAGGACTTGATTGACTCATTAAGTTTTTCCATGCTGGTAACAGAGCGTCTCACCGCTCAACCGAACCTCCGTCTCTTGGAATCTCCCCCCGAGATAATCAAAGTATTTGCGTTGGGCGAGCAGTACTCTGTCCACCTTAAGCATCAGTGGTGTATATTTTGAAAAACGGGGAATAAACCCCAGTATTTTGGATTTAACTATGTTCAAATCCAATTGTAAAGATCACCAAAGATTTCTCCAAACCTTGCGGAGTAGTAGCCAATAGCAGTGCGTCATCCACATAGAATAGTGTTGGATATTTATTTGAGGCCATTTTGGGGCAATCCTGGCAACCCTTCAACAAAGCATGAATAACTTCTTGTATATCAAAATTGAATAAAAGGAGTGCCATGTTGCAGCCTTGCCTTATTCCCTTGTTAACCGCAAAGGCCGCTGTGTTTCCCTGCTAGCCCATAGTGGACCTAGGCAATATTTCCGGAGTATAACAGCCTGATGATCTTAATCAAATTAATTGGGCCTTACGGGAGAGGAGAAAGCTCCGCAATCTTTCACGGGAAACTGAGTCTTAGGTCTAGAAATACTGCATACAATTTCATTTTTTTATGACTACGTATTTCTGGATTAACATGTAGAGCATGAAGCATTGATCAAGAGTGCATTTCTTCCTTCTGAAACCGGCCTGTAGGTCTGTGATTACATTATTACTATCAGCGCATTCTTGGAGGTGTGGGAGAATTACCTTCCCAAAATGTTTGCCCACACAGTCCAGAAGGGAAATTGGGTGTCCAGGATGCCATGTAATGGAGGCGCAAACAATGGGAGGTCATTGACGAGATGGCTAGCAGAAGGCTGAGGGCACAGAGAAGGATCACATTGCTGGTTGACTTACTCAACTCGTTTTTGTAGGATGGATATGAAGAAGCAGATCATGTTGGAGCTCAGAAACAAATCTCTGGGGCGAGGTTGCAGAGTTGTCGTTCCAGTTGTCATTCCAGCAATGGCAAAATCGAAGGACTTACTGAAAACTTCAATGAACTTGAATTTCTCAGCATGTCCAGCATAGAAATGACTACCCTTTTTAAGCCCTTTAAGGTTCCAACTTTGGGTACACTAAGAAAGCTGGAACTCAGCGCTAATGCCCTTTTAGGTGAATTGGAAATCATAGTGGAGAAATGGCCCTACCTTAACCTGAGTGGCAACAAAATTAAAGAACTCAGCACAGTTGAAGAGCTACAAAGCCTGAAAAACGTACACAGACTCGACTTGTTTAACTGCAAGATCACAAATATGGAGAACTATAGGGATAGCATATTTGAGCTTCTCCCACAAATCACGTACCTTGACGGTTTTGACCAGGAGGACAATGAAGCACCAGACTCTGAAGAGGAGGAGGGATATGTTGATGAAGACGAAGATGATGATGACGATGAGCCCAGTCCACCAGGAGACTCTGAACATGAGGATGATGTGTCTGAGTTGGGAGAGGAGAAAGAGGAAGAAGAGAGAAAGGTGTTGTACTTTCTTACCTAATGAAGGAA
The DNA here is from genome assembly GCF_040938575.1 of Ambystoma mexicanum. NCBI lineage: Eukaryota > Metazoa > Chordata > Amphibia > Caudata > Ambystomatidae > Ambystoma > Ambystoma mexicanum. The sequence goes on along the minus strand of NC_090932.1, from coordinate 115,657,353 downwards.
GAGATCCAGGGTGATGATGAAGATGATGATGATGACTACGAAGGCGAGGAAGATGAAGAAGAGGCTGATGTGAAAGGAGAGAAGCAAAAACGAGATCCTGAAGATGAGGGTGATGACGATGATGATGGAACAAACTGACACTTTGGAAAGGACCAGGCCCTTTCAATCTCTCCACAATAGTGATCCTGCTCATCTGAAACATGTACCATAGGGACTCTGACTGAGGACAAATCTGTCCTTATAGGAAAGGCGTGGTTCTACCCATGTATCATTCCACCTAGGATGTGATTGCATGCAAGTAGGTCACATGCATAGAAAAATGATGTCTGCCTCTTTCTTGTGTGTGTGTTTTGGTCCCTCTCTTTACTCTTTTAATTGCTTCATCACATTGAAGCAATGCAAGTTTCGTTTTCTCAATGTTGGCTCTCATTTGTGAGGCTTTGAACATTATTTATAAAGTAGCTGTGCATAGAAAAATTGTTGTAAGATGGTGGAATGAAATGGCTACCCTCCTACCGCTTTGTAAAGTCAATTATTGAACATGACATTGAATGACCCTTTAATTGCGTTATGCCATTCTTTTATAATGGGAGAGGAGGGGGCGTGACAGTTTCCATGGTTGTATGTGAAACAACATCATGTTTCTGATTCCGGACTATAAACTGCAGCCACAGTTTTAAGGATTTGAAGTGTTGATGTTGGCCAGATATTGTGGTTTGGTCTAAATCTGTTTTTTAAAACGTGTTTTTAACTATTTAGAAAAGTAAAAAAAGAAGAAAAAAAGATTCCTGTTTTAATACGAGCTGCAAGCAGTGGATATTATGAGGATATTATAATATTGTGTGACTTAATTTTAAAAAGGGGTGGCAGCAATCGTTTTACCAGCAATGCTACTTCTAAACACCCTTTTCTGGGTTCCGGCCCCCCGAATGGCCAATTACTGAGCTATTCCGGGCCAGCCAGACCCGGGAATTGCCCTTTTGTGGGTGCTGGGCCCGGTACATCCCCATTCCCATTGAGCCCCAAAGGGCTCAATGGGAATGGGGAGGGTGGTAGTACCGGTACCGTTAATAACGGTACCGGTGCTACCATCATGTTCTGCTCGTGGGTGCTGGTAGGGCCACCAGGTCAGGCCTGGTGGCTGCAAGGGCTCCCGCGAGCAGATCTCCTAGTATGGCGGTGAGCTAGCAACGGTGCCGGTAATGATACCAGCGCCGTTGTTGCCTTACCGCCATACTTGTAATGAGGCCCAATGTTTCTGATTCAGGACTATAAACTGCAGCCACATTTTATAAGGGATTTGAAGTGTTGATGTTGGCCAGATATTGTGGTTTGGTCTAAGTTTGTTTTTTAAATGTGTATTAAATTATTTATAAAAGTTTTAAAAAAAGATTCCTGCTTTAATAGGAGCAGCAAGCAGGGATTATTATGAGGACATTGTAATATTGTGTGACTTAACTCTAAAAGGGTTGGCGGCAGTCCTCTTGCATAAATAATGTAGTTACAGCATTTATGTTGTAAACCCCCCCCACACTATGAAATCCCCTTGAAAACATGCACTGGCATAGTTTGTTTCCTGCTTCGCAAAACTGAGGCGACCCCATGCGTGGGATGTGAATGTGAATGTATGCAGAAGCACGTTCTCTATACTGGCCACAGTCTGAATCCACACAATTGGCGAGAATTGTTCACATCTCACAAAGTCAAATGATGCTGCTAGATAGCTGATACCAAGTGTAAGTATTTGTCTGATGTCATAAGACATTCCGTCATGCAGGCAGGGTATTTACACCTGTCACTTTGAACATTCGGGTGAAGTATGAATAAGCGGTCAATCATAAATGTCTTTTCCTCCATGAAAAATCCCTTTGTGTGATGCAATTGCCATATCCCTTCGCTCTCAGCTCCCCACCCACTTGTTTCTCTGCTTCTCCTCACCATGTTCTTCCCCCTGTGATTGTAAAGTGCTCAGCTGCTCCCTGAAGCTAGGTCAGCACTCAATTTATACAGTAATAGAAATAATAATAATAATAATATTACTACTACTACTACTACTAATAATAATAATAATAATAATAATAATAATAATAATAATATTACTACTACTACTACTACTACTAATAATAATAATAATAATAATATTACTACTACTACTACTAATAATAATAATAATAATAATAATAATAATAATAATAATAATAATAATAATAATATTTCCTGTCAAGAGGGGTGCATGATTGGATGTCTTGCAGTGGAATTTTCACTTTGCGACTATAAAAAAGCCACTATTTAACTAGCAATGAGTCAACATGAAAAGGGGATATCTCTCAGTTTGACGAATTGGGCTCTGCTCCGCAGGAGTGCAAGGATGAGTGGGGGTACAATGACCCAATAAGCCCTCACACTTCAACAAACCTAAAAACCCAATGCAATCATAAAGGTAAAACAGGGACATTTATAAGATGTGCATCCTTCGCCTTTTCTAGTAACGTGGGCCGAGGGAAGGCTATGCTTTTAAGAAGGGGTGTGAAGGTGAACCAGGAGTGACTCAAACAACATAGTACCACAGTCCAAAATAAAAAGAATGTCCAATAAAGGTTCTTAAAAAGTATATATACTATAATCAAACACACCATCTCCATCAGAGCGAATAGAAAATACTGTACAGAACTCCACCCCGAAGGAAGAACAGAGAAGATGCGACAGACTGAGGAAAGTAGCACTCTGAGCATAGTTCCAAGGGTTTCAGGTAGGTTACTAGCCACAAAAAAAGGATATGTCTTTGGTGAAAACAGTAGTGATCAATCCTGGCCAGTGTCCAGGGCCCAAGTGGACCAAGGGGGCAGCTCAGGGCCAACAGTACCTGGAATCATTTCTTGGTAGGTTTGACCGAGTCAGACCCAGTGTTGAACATTAATGCGAGCAGCTCAAACTCAGATTGGGCAAGTTAGATTTTGTAGGTCCATGCAGGATGCAGGCATCGAGTAGAGGCGAATGTGCTTGCTCTGTTAGGTGAAAGGCAGACTCTCAAGGATGTAGGTTGGGGCAGTCCCAAGATCACTTCACAGCTGGGCCAGGCCAAGTCGGACTGTAGACACCCAGAGAGGTTGACTGGTGATGCTCCAGCGGGTGAGGTCTGCGAGTGACGGTTTTCAAAGTGGTGATCTTGGGGACGTCATTGTGCAGTTCGATGAGGAGGACATTCAAGGGCTAGCTCGGTCAAACCATGGTTGTAACCCCTGATCAGAGTTACCATGTGAATTGCCAGTGATTTAGATAAGGTCCTGACTTCGAACAGTCAATTCGGGCCCAGCAGGTGACATGCTTACCTAGGGCAGGATGCAGCGCAAAGCTGGTTCAAAGTGCAAGCAATAGTTCTGATTGGTGGAGGAGTGCAAAGGCCATTGCCAGTGCCTTCTCTCTTGTTTAAGGTGCAGTGAACACGGAGTGACCTGTTTGATGCGGAAGAAGAGGGAGCTTTGGCTGGTCTGGCCCTCTGGCTGCTGTGAAGCACACTCAGGGGGCCTTGAGGACAGGATGGTTCAGTTCAGGGTGTGCTTTCCCAGTTCTAGAAGATTTGGGAGTAGAATGGAAGGTCCTGGTCCACAATAGGTGGTCCACAGCAAAGGTCATTTTCGATGTGCATTGGAAGTTGGTAGGGGACATATTTTCCTTCTGACTTGCAAGGCTGCTCCTTGACTTCAGGTGGAGGGCTTTGGAAAGTACAAATTTCCCAAAGGAAGTCCAGTAAGTTCTTCCAGAGCTCAATTTGTGTGTTTTGCTCTTGACGGGATATGGGAGGAACTGGAATCAGGAGATAATCTGCAGCGGGGTGGTAGGACATCCTTATAATGGCAACCCAGTCCTCATGTGATTGGGCTAAAGCTAGTCCCTCTCAGTGATCCAATCACTGCTCTTCAACATAGTGAACTTTGCCCTTCTGATGTCACACCAAAAGTATTTTTCTCCAGAGGAAGTGGAGGGGACCGGAAGGAGAAAGAAGCACAGAGAGAAATATGATGCCCTCCTGCCTACTCTAATCCCATCCCTTTCCCTTCCGACTAAGAACAAAGAACCTTTAGAGATGCAGCACCCTGGGGTGAGACCATCACTTTTTTAATGATTATTCTCCTTCGAAGCCTGTTCATCAGCAGCTGCCTGATGTGTGGCTCTCTCTGGCAGAGGATGATACCATACTTTGAACCATAACTAAACTCAGGCATAGCTTTCTTTTTAGAGTTTAGTCTGCCACCAGCACAGGTTACCTATGATCATCATAAAAGTTTGGAGCTATTATATGACACAATGTTTGTTTGTTTTTAGATTTGTGCTAGATGACATCCCCCCGCCAGATGACACTCCGGGGTTAGGCTTCACCCATGACCTATCCTCATCCTGAAGAAGGTCGCTTAAGACTAGGCTTAACCATCAGCCACCATTAGACGACCGAAACATATGTAGATGTCATTAAATAAGCAGAGTGCTATTTGATTTGAACACACACTTAGAGTGGATGTAAGTGTGAGAAATGTATCTAGTGAGCGATTGTTTTAGGGTTCTCAAGTAATCCATGTAGTGTATAGGTGCCTATTGAATGTTTATGTTTGAAATTTCTCATGAATGGTGGAATGAAGCAGTGGATGTTTAATTGTTGTGAACCTGTAGATGTGTTTTATGAACAAACACTACCAGGTTTTGTTGAATTTGTGTAAAATAAAAAACATATATTTTGTGATAATAATTATGTAGAACTTGTTTTTGTAAGAGTGTCTCCAATTTCATTTACCAAGGTCCATTACATCATTATTTCATATTACTTACCTGGATGACCGGCGGTATTACAGGTAGCTTTATAATTAAATTTGTAAGGATATGCATACAGACATGAGGATTTCCTCTGTGCAGTCTTTATTTTTGTAATCATTGCTTTAAACATTGACCTGTTGCTGAATCAACATGAACTCCCACAGATGTCCTAACAGCATGTAATGGGGTGTTAGGGAGATTATGCTTGAAATGTGTTGTCTGGGTCTTTGGGTATGCATTCCTCCCTTATGCACCAGGGATTCCCTTACATTTGGACAGGCTTTCTAAGTGGTGGAATGGCAGAGAAGCCCAAGCTCGCTGAACTTCTTATGAGTTGTTAAATACCTAATGAGAGATTGTCGATACATTGCATTTATATACAAATGTACTCTTCATATAGATAAGGTAAGAGATAAAACAAAAATTAGTTAAGGAAACTTTACTAACCAAATATTCAACATTGCAACAGGTAACTATTGAGTTTTCACAAGTTCTCAAAGGTCATTAAAGAGTCTTTCTTAGAGGAGAAAATGTTGTTAGAGTCAAATAAAGTCTCTTTTCTATCTAGCGCAGTAAAGAGTTTTAAAAAGATGAAGGTCAACCATCTCTGCAAATGTGTCGTATGTAGGGTTTTGCAGGGAAGTGTCACTCTTTGGGAAACATGTTCAAAGGAGTATTATCTCAAGATCCAGGAGAGTTTAGAACACAAAAGACCCCTGGTGTGGCAGAAGAGACCGGTGGGCAGTCATAATTTCGAAAAAAAAATGTCGACAGACAAAAATGTTGAAAAAAAAATGTTGAAAAAAAAATGTCGACTTTCGTTTTTTTTAATTATATATTTATTTTAGGGGTTCGGGAGTTAAAAAAAGGGAAAAATTTTAATTTTTTTTTTAAAAAGGGTGGTTGGGGGGAACCCCCCCATTTCGAAAAAAAATGCATTGAAAAAAAAAGTCGACATTTTTTTTTTCGACATTTTTTTTTCGAAATTTTGACTTTCGACATTTTTGTTGTTGAAATTATCTCTATGAACCGAAGAGACCCCATATTGGCAATCCAGCAGAAGAAAGGACTCGCCAGCAGCACTGGAGAGTCACAATAACAATACTCTGGACCCAACAGGCTGTTCATCAGCAGGTGGCTTTGCGGTATCACAAAGCAGTCACTGTGTATGTTATTTGACAACCAACAAGAACCAAAAGATGTCTGTCGCCATAGGCAAAACCGATTAAGTTCCTTTTCTATTTTTATGGCGGCGGCTGGGAGTGGAATACAAAGCTCAGGTCCAGCAGGTAAGAGTGGAGGAAGAGAGGAGTTGAGGAAGTGGTATGGTTTGTTTTGGTGCTTGGGTGGTGGGGTGGCAACGGGTTAGGCTCCCTGTTGCTCCCAACATTAAAAAAAGAAATGATATGCCACCCAGGGAAGGGTCTCGGCTGGCTGGAAACAGCAGACAGGGGATGTGTATTCTCGCCTGCTGTTTCAGCCACCTGATTAGCTCAGCACCCTTTCCCAAGTTGCAAATGCCACTGCTCATCTCCTTCACCACAAGAGGGAGGATCACATCACTCCAGCTCCTATCTTCTCTTTACTGGTTTCATTTTTCCAAATGTATTGACTTTAAACCCCTTTGCATCATTCATTCTGATTTCTAAAAGTGTGGACCCCTCCCTTCACTCATGAAAACTCAGTCAATATATTCCTACCAAAAAGCTTCACACGTCAACCAGATCGCTCTTAAACCCCCCCCCCCCCTCACCTGTAAAGGGTTCAATGGGTAGGTTGTGCATTCACTGCAATGGCCTCATTGATCTCGAACTGCCTCCTTAATGGATCAAGAAAATCGTTGATTGTCACATACATTCAGGACCTCACTGGGAGTACTCTGGAGGGTTGCAGACTTTTCCCAGGATGGCACCCTCACAGACTAGAAGGAAAATCTTCTGGGGGAGAAGTCTGGTGAAAAGGCATAGGTGAGCCGCACAGCTCACTGCAAGGCAGTGGGAAAGAAGGAACAAGCATTGGCAATGCCAATCGTTTGGTCATTTGTGTATATCTGTGTTACTCCTCATATGTCATTCCTCCCTATCTGTACTCCAATGCAATCGTTTTGGTTTCTCGGTGACGGTGTTGTTGACAGGACCTCAGTAAAGGACATGCAGAATGCTTACAAATCGAGTGGCTCATAATTTCACTGTGCTTTGCCTGCAAAAATTGGGAGTTCTCAAAGCATGCCATCATTTGTACACCATAAAAATTGGACAAAATCAGTCTTTGATTGACAAGCGTCTTTGAGAGATAGTTGCATTAGGCTAACAGAATAACAAAGTTGATGACTTATTGTCCAACTCGCTGACATGAAACCATACAGTGTCTGCTATCTGCACTTCCTGCTCATCATGGCACATTGCACATAACCAAACAACACCTAGAGACTCTGGGCCTGATTCATGGAACGTTTGCCTATGGGATTGCACCATTATAAAACACTTGCATGAATCAGGCCCTCTGTGTCACCCCTCAGATATCATTTATTTGTGCCCCCCTAATATGTCATTCTTCTCTATATGTACTCCAATGCAATAGTTTTGGGTTATAGGTGTCACAAGCGACCCCTAATAGCCCAAACTAACTACATATATTTCCATGCTTTACTAATGAATTACCATATCTAATCCCCCAAAAAATGTTTAACACTTGAGCTAAAATCACAGTAAAAGGTCAAGGAGCAGAGAAAACTACTCTTGACAGCTTTAGTGGCATGATCCAGGACTACTGACAAGTACAATGGCAAATACAGATAGGGTGTGGAAGGCCCAGATACATGTGAACCCACAGGCCTCACAGAGAAAGTGTGGCAACAAATCTGAGGTCTTTTAAGCATCGTGCACTTGAGAAACTGTGCTTGGCTCACTTTGAAATGTACACTTTGTGTAGAGGTTTTAAAACAATGACAGCATAAGCAACCTTTTGAAAATATATATCACAATTGTTAATAGTCGAGATCAAAAAATAGATTATTTATTTATTTTATTTATTTAGCCATTTGTAGAGCACACAAAACCCAGAGGTATCCAGGCACTTATTCTTAAGGGATTGATTACAGACATGCTGTTCAGTACAGCGGTGAAAGTTACAATCCTATCTTGAATTATTGACATTATTTACACATAGTTTCCAACCATACTTTGTTTCATGCAGTATAGGAGTAACTTGTAGGGGGCAGGTGGAGATCAGCCTAACAGATGTGCAGACGGAGAGTCAGATGGTGTCATAGTTTTCTACATGCATAAACCCTGTGCTAGGTGACCGTTTGTTGCAGTCTTCATAGAATAGCAAGGTTTTAAGGCCTTTGTGGAAGGACAACAAGGATGCGTCTTTCCTCAGTGTTAGTACTGGGAGCCAGTGGATGTTACGTCTAGTTGATGAGATGTGTTCATGTTTGGGAATGTCCAGTGCTGCTCTGATTGCATTGTTTTGCACGACTTGTAGTTTACTAATGTTTCTGGTGTTTATGCTTGGCATTTATGCCCGTTCATTGTTTTGTGCCCCAACTCTTAACACTGTATCTAAGCAGTTCCTCCACCTACCAGCTCTTCCACTTCCAGCATAATGTTGCCAACGTCTCTATATGGTATATATATGGTGCTGCGTGCAGGTGAATCCTCTCACTGCGCTGACCAATTCAAAGCTTTTGTGAGCCCCGAAGAGTGGCCCTGCTTATAAACATACAATCCAGGAAACCCAGTGCTGCCTGGCCCAGACTCGTGGAGTAGGTGTGGGCTCATTCCAGACATTCTTCACTTGCCAGAGCCAGTGCCCAGTCTGCAGACAGTGAGTTCAAAAGATGGGAGGGGCAGCATAGAAGAAGGGTAAGACCAGTCCAGAGCCTTCTAACTGCACAGAATATTTGAAATGGGACAAAATGTGAGCTCCTCATTCCACTAGCAATGACCGAACTGCTCAGCAATGCACACCATGCCATCCAGCCCATGGCAGGCAGCTGTTTGCAGCAACGCACCACATCTATTTGCTGACTTTCATATGAGTCCTGGATGCAGGGAAAGGTAATCAAGCGTGTGCCTGTGGTCAAAGCTTTCAAATAAATAGGCTTGCTGGTACTCAGTTTAGGGACAGTCACTGACTTTTAACATTCTGTTCATGGTCATGGATGCGACTGCAGGGATGGTAGGTGTCACAGATTGTGACGGCCTGCCTGTGCTACAGTTGCCTGCTAGAATTCCCAGGAGAGCGGTAGTGCAAGACTCGCGTCTTGGGGCTACAAATGCCAGTAGCATGAACAATTCGGCATAAGGAGCAACATTCACTTTGCTGAATTTACAGTGTCTCTAATCTGTGCCACTGGTTATATACAGGAGCTGGGCTTCCACACTCAGCGCACTGGCAGCAGACCCCACCGATTAGACTGGATCTAATTCCTCACTCTGATGCTCCTGCGTCCGAATCCACTCCTGGGCAGCTAGCTCACTTATGTTAATGTTAATGTTAATGGATAGTTATACCGTGCAGTATAACCACCGGAGTGGTCCCATAGCGCTCTTCTGGATCTGAAAGGGTGGGATCAGTTAGTAGAGCGTAGCGGAATAAAGATAGCACGAGAGTTGTGATGTTCTGTTGGCAGCTTCAGTTTGGTTAGCACCGCTCGCTGAGCATAGGTGCAGTTCATGGATCTGGGGTTCCCATGTGCTGTTGTGCGAGACTATGGGCCTCATCACGAGTTTGGCTGTAACCCTTAAATCCGGCGGTAGCGCTGTTACCGCTGGATTTAAGGGTCCGCCAAATCAGGGCTTCGGCGGATTGCTCCCCAGCTCTGAGCCGAAAATTCACGCTCATACAGCCGGCGGGAAATCCGTCGGCGGTATGAGCATGAAATTTCCCCATTGAGCCCAATGGGGAATTGGGCATTCCCGAATGGGCTTAATGGGGAATGGGGACTTCCAAATTCGCCAAACCCGTGATCCGGCGCTATTAGCGCCGTTGAATTTGGCGGTAGGGCAGATAGCGCCAGCGCTATTAGCGCCGGCATTACCGCCCAACTCGTGATGAGGCCCTATGTGTGGTTTGTTTTGTTGTTGCAATGTAGTGAAGTGCTTGCGGTTTGCAGTGCAAGAGAGTGGTTGTGTTTGTTCAAGGTTTGAGAGGTGTGTGCAGATAGTTGAGGTTTTAGCAGATGGGTTAGTGGGGTTACCTCAGTCTTTCAGGAGTCTCTGTCTGGTATCTTTGGCCTTGCTGTCGGCTGTTGCGTTCCTCTGTGGTTCATTCACCTGGTTCTGGTCCCTACGAATTCTAGGCGCCTTCTGTACTGTCAGCTGCTAGTTAGTGATTAATGCTCTTTTGTCTCGGTGTGTGGTCCCTGTCCCTTGTGGTTTGCCTAGCAAATGGATTTGGCTTGGGAAGGATTGATCCTGGAGTAATTATTATTATTATTATTATTATTATTATTATTATTATTATTATTATTATTATTATTATTATTATTATTATGTGTTTCCTTTTTAGTTTTTTAGTCGGTTCTGGGTGGTTCTGTGGTGAAGAGCCAGGTTTTGAGTAGTTTCCTAAATTTAGGTGGTCATTTGTATTTTGTATGTCTTTCGGGAGGGTGTTCCAAGTTTTTGCTGACAGGTGAGAGAAACAGGATCCCCCGAGTTGTTTCCTTGTGTATGGTCCCCCGAGTTATTTCCTTGTGTATGGTCCCCCGAGTTATTTCCTTGTGTATGGTCCCCCGAGTTATTTCCTTGTGTATGGTTTTGGTTCCAGGCAAAAGTCATTGCTTGATCTGAGTGTTCTTGTCGGTTTGTAAATGCTTATTTTCTTTTGTATGAATTCTGCTCCTTGGCCTTGGATTGCTCTGACCGTGGGTTTTATGTGTGGGGTTTAATCCCAAAATTAACACACTCCATATAAGTGAGGGAAATGTGGCTTAAAGTAATATTTGAATGGCATTACACCCCAGAAAGGCTTCATGCCATGTCTCCTTTAGTATCGGATCGCTAATGGATGGAATGTGGGGTGGTAGGAGATTGGTTTTATGTTTGCTGGGAATGCCCGATCCTGCAGTCATTCTGGAAGAGAGTGAAAGCACAAATGAGGGGAATGTTCCATGTGATAGACTCAGTGGACAAAAGGTTTTGGCTGTGTGGCCTTTGGGAACCATTATTGAGAACGCACTCCAAGAAACCGAAGAGGGACTTTATTACCCTAGTAGTAGCTGCATGGGCCACCATTGCTCAACACTGGAAACAAAGAGAGAGTCAGGATGCCAGGGTTAGTTGCCGAAAGTGTGGAGTTTTGTTTCTATGGAATGGGCAACCTACAAGATTCAGGGCGATGGGGAACAGTTTTGAAGTAACTTCAGAGTGACCATATTTTAAAATGGTACCCACATAAGATAAAGATTTTGGACATATTTTGAATCTGTGCATTGATTTGTGGTAAAAAGGAAGGAAGGAGGGACATTTATTTAAGAAATGTTGATTTAGTTGTATCTGTTTTGAAAATGATAAAAATGAGTGTATACACTGAGTGGTCTGTGCTGTGGAGATTGAAAAGCCAAATTTAGAGAACGAGAACAGCCGGAATCAGACAAATCCACTTTGTATGCTGTGTAAATTTAGCATCATGTCAAACAGTACGTTTCAGTGTGTAAATAGGATGCAACGATGATTACTTGACAGGATGATTAAACAGCATTGAAGTACAGAACTTGCACTTTCAATTACATTATGTCCCGAAGTGCATTCTAGGACTTGAAGTCTCGAACCACTTCAACTGAAGCTGCTAGCAATGCTTTTTAAAATCATATCCGATATCCGATGAACCCTCCCACTGTGATCTGATAGCATAGCTCTATCACAGACCAATCATTGCGATGCTAAACAAGGCACTCCATTTGAAAACCTTTCAGAAAAAAGCGCACATTATGACTGCATCCAAAGAAAATCCAGCAGCCTCCCCTGCAGCCCACTTTAATCAGAATACACAACACATGCACATGTCAATTACACAGCTAGGCTTTTAGTTGCCCCAAGGTGTGCAGACTTAATGAGCACCGAAGAAACTGGCCATGCCTGTCCTGAGACAGTGGTGTCTACCATTTGATAGAGCAAAAGACACTAGCAAATCACTTCACCACCTCCTCATCACTTGAGTTACACGCTTAGATAAACAGAGGGAGCGGGTCACTGTATCACAGCCCACAGAAACCTCCAGCCACTAACCAGGATCTGGGCCTGTGTCCGAAATTCCTCTGGTGGCTCCAAGACAGTTGCTGGTGACCCATCTTGTTCTTTTCAGATGTCAAATGAAAGAGGCAGGACGTTGAGTCACATAATCAACTCTGGGCTGGGAGTGTTCTCCTAGCTTACACAACACAGGCAGGCGCTTCGGCCGACACTCTGCATGGCTCATCCTGCTGCTGTGAAATAGGGCCTCAGCATACTCAGAAGATGGCGTCCATTAGTAGTGCTGTACACTGCCACACAACAGGGCTTCAGAAAGATTATTTAAACTTCTTGAAAGTGATTGTTTCCTTTGGTGCAAGGAATTTTATAACTAGATAATTACATAAAGCACACAGTAAATTGCTGCAGTTTGAGACACGTTTTTAACACAGCATTCTTCTTTTGTGAGGCAATCTTCATTATTATATTCAATAATTGAATTAAATAAGTATGTAAGCGGCTGCGCAGTAGATACCATGCAGTTTGCATGTGTGAAATGTATCCAACATGGCTACAACCTTGGAAGAGCTCAGAGCTCAAAGAGTTCAGAGATGGGCAGGAATGGGTGGGATTAGCCATAGGGATTATCATGGCTAAGGGCAGGGAATGAGAGGGGTCAATAACCAAACCTAATCCAATAGGTGGCCCTCCACAAATGACATTCTTGTCTACCCCTTGTCCAAAGCCCTCTTCCCTATGTACACATGTTCAGTGTTTCAATGCAACAGTTTGGGCTATTATAAGGTGTTGCAAGCGACACCTAAAAGCCCACACTAAAAATGGTTAATGATCAGTACAACCAGTTCAGTCTTGCCTCTACCCTGATCCGGGCAGAATGAGGACCAACTACTTTATGCAGAGATGAAGTTAAACATCTGCAAGCGCAGTCCACAAACAAAGTTCAAAAGGGAAAAGTCCATGTGGTTAGGGAGACCATCCTGGTCAAAGTCCTTAAGAAGTCCCAGACGCAGGAAGGTATTCTAGGAAAACAACAGGGAACATGGAACAGGAACAAAACAAACACCAGGAAGGCTCCAGAAGCAAGGAATGATCCAAAAGCAGGTCTGGTGGGAAAAGGCTGTGGTTGATTACAGGAATAGCAGATTCACAAAAAAAGGTTGCTTGCTAGCAAGATGACTGTATGAGGAGAGTGGGGATCCTGTGATGGGGATGCTCTATTTTCATGTTGGTGAGGCATTGTGTTTCAAGGCGCTTGATTGGGTGTCCTCAGAGCCTGTGATGACGTTACTGCCACTGGAGGTTTTGGGACATGCAGACCCATCTATGCCGTGTTGAAGTCAGGTACCATGGCAACAGTCAAGGATGCTGCAACTGAAACCAGAAGAACCACAGTGAACCATCGATCGTGACAGGACCCCACCCCAATGACCGCGGTCATTACAGGAGCTATGGGTGCAAGTGATGAAACGTGGCAAATATCCCAGAGGCATACACATGGGGGCCATCTTCCAAGACCTGTCCTCAAGCACAACTGTTCCAATCTGTAAGGTAAAAAAGGACACTGGGCCTCATTTCAAGATTGGAGGTAGTCATGGTGCTGTTAGCGCCATGACTGTCTCCAATAACATTACCGAGTCTGCCCTGGTTCAATGGGGATTTATCGGTCTAGTCCGACCTTTGCGGGACCGGTAAATCCCCATTGCAAAATCCATTCCCCATTCCCATTTGAGCCCCCAAAGGGCTCAATGGGAATTGGGAAGTAGATAGTAACGGTACCACAAATTCCGGTACCGTTATTAGCTCCGAAGTCTCTTAAAGGGCCCCGTCCACAACAGCTGGTAAAACCAGGCGTTAAAGGATGGGCCTGCTAAGGGACCTCGGAATAGGGCGCAAAGGGATTACCAGAACCGGTTTCCTTACCGGTGCCGGTAATCCCTTTGCACCCAACTCGGAATGAGGGCCACTGTGCTGAAACCAGGAATCCAGGATAGCCTGCACTTCATAGTCTTCCGAGCCTCTCACATGCACATAGGGAGGCTTCACAGTTAGGCGAGTAGTAGGCAAGCAGGGATTCAAGACAGAAACAAGGAAGACCAGATGGGCCTTCCAAGACTTCGTTTCTGGGTTTCATGGATCATCTTTATGCAAGAGTATGCTGCAGGAATGGCAGTAGGATGTGGTAACAAGTTTGGAAAAATAGCATAGAAAGGTATGAGTCCTATTGAGGTTCAGGTACTAGAGCCATGTCTCACCCATTTCCTTTGGCTCCCCATGAGCGGATCGGTGGGGACCTTTGTAAATCAGTGCATACTGCGCTTCCTGAGTAGGCCTTCCACTTTCCCTAATCCCACTACTAAGACAACTTTCATCATGTGTCATCTAGGGGGGTGGTGGCTCCCTGTGCCAATACCTCCTGGAAAAAGATAACCCAGTATCGTATGGCTATGAGGCTTTGTATTCAGCCTAAGATAAGGTCTTTGATACCCGGTTTAGTTCCCAAGTGCAGTGAATCCACAGATTGATGACCTTTCCTATAGTTTGATAGTTCAGTATAAGTGCCAGTAATTCAGTAAAAAAAGGGGGCACACATGGAATTACTGTCACTTTGTTACTGCACTGCTTAAAGTATGAGGCCATTGTCCACTGCTTACGTTTCTGTGCATTACAACCACATCAACATGCTTGCTCTCAACTGTAAAATCATTAGCACCCTGCTGGCGGGTGGGAGGGGAGGCAACCAATCAAGCGGCTAGGAACGTGGACTGATACTGCCGATCTAGCCCATCTTCCAAGTCACCTAATGGCCGGTACGACCGACTGCCATCTTCCCCCCACCACCTGTCCCCTTTCTATTAATTTCCCCTTCCCTGCTTACTTCATTCCAGCGGCAGTCCCGGGCCACCGCTGCCGCCCCAGCTGCTGCCTCTTATATTCTGTGCTTTTTGAGCCACTATGGAAATGGAAGAGGTGCTCCGTGTGGAGCCCCGCCATCTCAATCTATGCTGACCAACTTGGTAAATGATTTTATTTCCGTGAACGGGACGCTGCAATGCGACCCGTTCATGAAACACATTTTTTTAAACTTCGGTTCGTCCTAGCCCACGGGACGGGTGCTAATGGCGTTGTGCACACATTCCATGGGCTATACCGGGGTCACGTCCTGGGGACCTCGTTAAAGGCCCAAGCCCAGGCCATTACCCCCTGTATAGCCCATGGAACGGGTACATAATGCTATATTATAAGTCATGAAGGCAGCTTGACCAGAGACTGCCTGTCTTATCTGTATTGCATCCCTTGTATGGTATTTCTGGTAGAAATGTCCTCCTCAACTGTAAAATATACACGAATACAAAAAAATACAGGTCCTTTAAAAGTATTACATCATAGGTCACGTGACCTGCAGAGCGTGACACAGTGCATACTTCTTTCAAGTCATCATATAGTTTTGTTAGTCCCATTGATTCAAAACGTACCTATAAGAAATTCGCTTGACAGTGGGCACTATATACGCTTTCAATAAAAAATCAGAATATTGGTCTCACGCGGGTACACATTGAAGCAAATGTTTCCTCGAGCACCATCTGTTTAATGCTGTTTTACACCTGTCAGAAGTGCCCTTGCAGCAATAGAATATGATATATTTTGCTGCATGTTATTTAACCATACCCGATCTCCATCAGCTCATTCAGGCAGCCCTTTAAACACTGTCATGTCCTCGTCTGGACTGACCATTTGCTCTGAATCATTTGCTCTCGAGTTCTCAGCTGCTGTCATAGTGCATTACACTTTCAAGGTCTGTAAGGCAAAATAAGGCAGAAGGCCGTATGTATATAGCCTTCTGTCTCTCTATGTGACGCCTTCTTACTGCCCTATTTCCGGTTTGCATAATTTAAAGATAGTTCAATCAATTGAATTAGTAGTGGAAACAATAAATGCTGCAGGCTGTTTCAAAAGTTGGATGAATAGTGATCTGAGTACACTGTCTGAGATTTGTCAGCCCAGGTTCCTTGTTAAGTTTATTCACAGACGTAGTTCTGTTCCCCAAATCCCAATTCGTTCAGTGTCAACAGCTATCTGTCTTCAAATGGACGGTGTGCTACTTCATCAATATGTTGTCCCCAAAATCCCCACCATTGTTCTTTAATATAATCATAGATATATTCAATGTAAAAAAACTTTAGGCTGTGCAACAGGGTATGCAAAGTTAAGGTGGCTTCAGCTGAATTTCCAGAGTTTTATTGCAATATGTATTTTACCTTAACTGGTCGTCAACCAACATTTTGTTCATTTAATTTAAAGGGGTCTGTTATTCCATAGATGTTTTCTGTGTCACTGGCCATGGGCCTTGACTATACCAGACCACTGGCCATGGCCTTAGGACATGGCCAGTGGGCCTGGCCTTTGGCCTGGCCCACTGTTCATTTTAGAACACTACCAGACCAATACAATTGGCCTTCGGCCATGGCCAGTGGACACAGCCTCTGGCCATGCCCACTGTATTTTTTAAATCACTACCAGACCACTAGCCATGGCCTTTGGCCATGGTGCGTGGGCCTGGCCTTTGGCTGGGCCCACTGTCCATTATAGATTACTACCAGTCCACTAGCCATGGCCTTTGGCCATGCCCACTGTATTTTTTAAATCACTCCCAGACCACTAGCCCTGGCCACTAGCCATGGCCTTGAGTGTTCCCATCTGTTGTGGCTGAGTAGAATGAGGAATGCGGGGAAGGGAAGCTTCAGGGAAAGGAATGGAATGGGGGAATGGAAGGGGATGGTTGGTTAGTTGGAGGAAGACAATAAAAGAGTATGGAGACATAATCAGTTCCAGGCATCATCATTTATTTATGCTTAAGCTAACAATATAATTGTGTAATCAGTACACAACGCCATCGAAATGCCCCATCCTATGTAACTCTGTTTCATCTTAACTATAGGAGGTCTTCAGGGGAGTGGGGAGAGCTGGCATAGATAAGTGGGGCACTTGGTGAGGGCCTGGGGGCAACAAAGCATTTTTGTGTGTGCCATTTTTCCGATATTAACGGCTATAAAACTACATATACCCACGGCTATCTGTAGTCATATTAAAATAGGCTTCTGGGCCTCCTATCCATGCAGTAACAAGGACCAACCCTGCTTAGCTTCAAAGCGAGGAAGGGGCCAGACCCCTTAAGCAATGTTGCCAATAACTGAGCAAGGCCACTTAGAGGAACATCGCCTGGGGTGGTCCCTTCCTTGCTTTGAAGCTAAGCAGGGTTGGTCTTGGTTATGGATGGGAGAAAGTCCACATTCCCGGATGACATGTGTTTTCTCAGTTTTAAAAATCTCATAACACACTAAGACAACACACGGCATCTGCCTTATTTTTTTAAACCGTGCTACTGTCAGTCCTTGAAAATATTGTACTCTAAAGGTCAAGCTGCCATGGGGCCCACATGAAAAAAGCTGCTCTCTCTGGGTAATGAGTCGCTAATATATGGAGAATTGCAAATCCAGGCAAACTAGAAAAACCATTTGTTATATATACATATTTTATGCCCCAATATGGTTTACAGATCTTCTATGTTCCCAGTGCTGTCTGGAAGCTCTGAGAGACTTTTATTTGCCTTTTGCTGAATTACATTCTGGTATTTGTAGTCTCCCAGTCAAGATGGGGGGAATAATGCCACAATTGAACACTTTTTGCCTAACATAGTTCTAAAAGGATTTATATATTTGATTAAAACTATGTATGTGTACTTTTCAAGTTATCTTTATAAAACAAAGTATTGCTGAAAGCCAGACATCGGCGTGAGTATGGGAAATGATGAGAGGGCAAGTAAGTCATGGGTATTTGCCCAGAATGTGTCATGGTAGGTTGCAATCCAGGACACTGATGTCGCTATTTTCCTCTGATTGTGGCTGCTTTTCACAGCACATGTAAAGGAACCATGTGGGTGGACAGCGTAACTTTTTTTCAGAGGGTGGAAAAAAAACCTTAATTCTTTTTGTGATTGGCATGCTTGCTCAAATATGTGGCTACCAAGATTTTCCTCAGGGTGTCATGTTCCCATTGCAGACGCTTACCCACAGGACCACAAGCCATTGTTTCATATTGGGATTTGGCTTTTGAAAGTAAGCCCCTGAACGCTCACACCAGACAGAAAACAACCCGCTAGGGAAGAAAGGCCAAAGTTGATCTTGTAAGGATAACAAGTGTAATCTCATCCGCAGATGAGAGCAACAGTAAAGGACTCTGCTGCCAAGAACATGCTGCCAAAGAAGGTTACAAGCAGAAACATATAAAAGCAAAACATCGTCAGAAGTGACGCAATACATATAGTAAACACCTGCGCGGCTGATTGGATCGGCCCTATACAGGTGCTTCCGTTATCATATGGGATGGCAGTTTATTGGTCGCAGCACAGTCCATCCGTCATCCATCACGTGGGCACTGCAAGGCTCATCTTCTTCTCGCGTCGATTGTCAGACTACAAATTAATTATACTCCTACTATACAGCTTGTTTATCACTCATACCGTGCACTTGGCAGGCTTCAAAACAGACACGCAGGAGGTTCCAGGACACTCTTACCTTCACCCTCACATGTCACTCACTCGCGCTGCGCCATCCTGCTCCAAGGTCTCCGTCCTCGTTTTGAGCTATAATTTTTCCTTCCCAGCACCTCACAATACAATTCACACAATTGTTTTTGCAATGATTCTTCCTGTCCATCCTCTTTGAATATTTCAGGACTTGTTAGTTTGGGGTTAATGGTGAAAGGGCACCTGGTGTCATGGAATTCGAGGATGTTAGGGTTTAGTCAGTTATGTGGGCTCTAATTCGTGGTCACTGGGGAATGGGCTGGGTCATGCTTTGTCCAAAGTGAGATAACGTGCACGCCAGGCGCCGGCCCCTGATCACGTTCTTGTAGGGCCCAATCCTCTTGGGTGCAAGACACATCTTTGCAACACTTTCAATAACAATTAACAAACAGTGTGGCGGCAGGGGTTGTGAACTGTGCTCATGGGAGCTCGGGCATGAATGGAGATTTCTGTTGCCTCGCGAATTTGGGCCTAGTGCATGTAATGCCGCCTTTACCGCTCTTACTGCACAAGCCCTCTCTTCTACCTAGGAATACTAATATCTACATAAAATAGCGATACCGCCGCACCTTGGGCCATACCATATGAAAATACTATAACTGATGATGTTAGCATGGGGTTATGCTGGATAGGAAAGCATCCCTCTCGCCGACCCCCCCCACCCCCTCTTGTACATTACAGTGCTTCAAATGCATCTCGCCTTGCTTTAAAGCACCTAGGAAGGGGTGGGGCTGCCCCCTTCCCAACACTTTCCAGGGAATATTTCACTATATATTGCTGGTTTTAAATGGTGTGCACATCTTATAGCTGGCCAGATAACACAGTGAGCTAAGGGCTCACTCCTGATATCTGTGTCCAGCCTACTGTGGCAGGTTCAAATCCCAGCAGGTTCAACTCATTCTTTCTTCCTTCTAAGGTCGATAAATTGAGTACCACTCTGTGGGATAATAATGTCTTCTGTTATTTCAGTGCTCTGGGATCTATGGGTGTGCAGTGCTATATAAGAAGTACATTTTTATTATTCTTTATACTTTGCCAGCATATTTTTTGGAACATTTCCTCCCTCAGGATATTTTTCTGGTGTTCATTACTTTTTTTTAAAGTCCAATGATATTTTGTCTTGTGCACTTTCTTCTAAGGGGAAGGTCAATTTAACTAAATGTGTATATTTCACTTTAAGATATATGTTCATTTACTGTGCGTATATTCATAGGTACCAGTTTTTGATTCTCGATAATCCTACTCTCCTGGGATCCTCTGCACAGGTGGCCAGGGAAAGCCAATTGTGTTTGGATCCTGACCATTACTATACGGTCTGAAAATTCTACCATTTGAAACATTACGCATGGTACAGAAAATGGAATCCAAAATATGGCGGAAAATCATATGCTATCTGCCCCAGAGTGCTCCTATATCTGCAATTCGTTACGAATTAGGTTTTATCTCATTACATACGCAAATCAAATGGAAAAAATGGCACTATATCGGAATTTGGTACTATCCAAAAACTACTCCCTCTGCACTTTGCTGGGAGGTAGATTGAGAAGGGGAATGTGGAGGGTTTTGACCCATGTGGAATCATTAGACGGGGTAAATGTGGGGATTAAGCTGTCGCTGCCCATCATTTTACCCCAGAACAAAAATAAATCATTGGAGTGGGTAAAGATGGGGATGCGCTGCCGCCGCCCATCATTTCATCCCAGAATCCAGGAGAGCTGCGCAGTTGTGCGCACACCAAAATGGTTACCTAACTTGCCACCCACCAGTGTAAAGAAAGGTCTTTGTTAACAAAATCCACTGTTACTGATGTCAAACAGTTGCTGAAATCGTGACTCATTGGACCACTTTAAAGATTCAACCTTTTTGTGGGGTTCCACATAACCATCTTACTGTAAGGAGCCCCATCAAAACAATGTTAAGCAAGGATTTACTACCATGTAAGAACCATTCCTGTTTAGAATGCATTAATCCAAGAAAGATCCCAAAATTGCATGCAGTACCAACAAAATCCTGAGGGTGGCACTGGCGGTCTAAACTCTGACAGGAGAGCTGTCTTGCAAAACTGTCTAGTGCAAAGAAAGGGGTCTCATTTCATCAAAAGTTCAAAGGGGTTGCCTGTCCTGAGAACTCTTGACACTTCAGAACTCAACACAAGAAGCCAGGAAATCACAGGGTTCTGTTAATTAAATGCAAAGTGGCTCCCTGGCCTCCTGATGTCAGCTTCCCAGAGACCACACAATGGCCCCTCTCCTCTGAAAGGAATATGTTGATTTTTACTGTTTTACTGTCAACAAAGGCCTGCCTGCCAGAAGACATGTGACTGACCCACCCAAGTCTTGGAGGCGGACTCCAACACTCCGAGGACTGAATTGAAAGTAAAATATATATTTTACAAAAACACTGATAACTCTTTGTAATCAAATGACAGAAATGTATAACTTTGAGAGACTTAATTTAAAAAAATGTACCTTTAATTCAAGCCCAAACTCCAAATTGTGGGATATTCTGGGACAAAACCCTGCTGTTTATTAATATTACAGACTCCCTGTTTCAGCTAGACAAACGAAAATGCATTGGTATGTGGGTAGATATGTGAGGAACAGTTGTATAAAATTTAATGAAGATCCAATGTTGTTTAGCACATTAAAAAGTGCTAAAAGTTGCCATTTTTGAATGCAAGCTCTTAGAAACAGCAGATTTGGGACAGAGTATACCTCATGTGATATGTGACATGGGTATGTAATTTCAAACAACTGTGTAACTGTGAAATATGTATTTTGATCATATATAGATTTGGGTGCACAGATGACAGGGGAGCTTTTTCAAGAGATCATAAATGGCTGACATCACTCTGACACAACTTAGCTCCCCCAATCAGGGGAGAAATGAAAGCTGGACCAATGACAAGTGAGAGGGGCAAGTTTAGTTATGACCAACACACACATCCACTGGCAGAACATATACATGGACCACTGAAACTTAGGTAGAGACATTCATTTCCATCTGCAGCGGGACGCTCTGCCGGAAAAATCCATACTTACCTCCATCAACCTTCAAGGAGCCAACACTTAGACTCCAAGATAAACAGAGACTACTGAACCTTAACCAAAAAGGCCACTGCCAGCAAGAGTATTTGTCAACAGGCCTGAAAATCTTTTTGCAACTGAACTCTTCAGACAGCCGGCTGACGCCGTCTGAATTTTGCCAAGAACTTTTGCAAGAACCCGGTGACAGAAATATCCAAAGAGAAGGCAGGACCCGACCCAGAGAACCGGTGCCTAGCAGAGACCAGGCCATTGTATCCAGAGTGCTGACCCCGATGCTGTGAGCAGTTCCAGAGGCCAGGCGCTGTGAGCGGAACTCGGGAAGACCTGACCAGACTGAAGTCCGTGACCAAGTCGCTTTCCGGTTCAAAATCTCTTGTGAGTACTCAGCAAAACTCAGAACACATCTCTTAGTTAAAATCATATAATTCAATCCATTTTTAATCTAAGTAGAACTGCAGCTTAGCAATTGTGTTATTCTGCCATCATTTTTAAAGCTGAAAAAGTGTTGCGCTTAAAATTTGCAAAACCAAAAACGACCTTCACTAAATCGCTCATATCTCCGCGACCGTTATAG
The DNA here is from genome assembly GCF_040938575.1 of Ambystoma mexicanum. Classification (NCBI taxonomy): domain Eukaryota; kingdom Metazoa; phylum Chordata; class Amphibia; order Caudata; family Ambystomatidae; genus Ambystoma; species Ambystoma mexicanum. The sequence goes on along the minus strand of NC_090932.1, from coordinate 115,635,147 downwards.
TTTTACCGCAATCGCGGAACACGCATTCGCGAATTTTGCCGCGATTTGCAAATTTCTTCACGTGTAAAAATCTGCTGCTGCTTGCCTTCCATTTGCCAGAAATTCGTTTAACCTGCTAGTTACTCCTAGATACTTGCTAAAGTGAGCCTGGACTAATATTAACTAGATACCACTCACCCTGAAACTCTAGAGGGAATTAAAAGTATTTTAGCATATTTTTCACTTTATTGCCAGCACATATAAAAGCATTTTGCCTGTGTTTTAAACTTCTGTAGTCTAAGCTTGCCGGGTGAACTGAATCACATTTAATTGCATTTCTGAGAACTGTGTGCCTTCCTTCCATTTCCTTGCATTGCATAAAAGGGGGGGGGGGTGAATTGTACAAGAAAGTGATTACATTGTTTTTGCTGAAATCCTATCAAGTTATTTTCTGTACTGCATTTCATTCCACATTGCATCCATTTGAAGCTATAAAAGTATTGTTGCTATCTTATCCATTTCATGTCAACTCCTTAGTGATTATCAAGAAGTGTGCTAGTGCCAGATTCTCCGTTGTTAATCTTTATCATACCAGATTAAGTGTGATATCCAATTATTAATTTATTATAAAGCGTGATATAATATATATTGTTTAAGTTATCAAATAAACCTTTAAACTTGCAAAACAGAACTACTTCTTGGCTCAGTGGGGTCAGGGGGATTCCAAGGGAGGGGTGTTATATAGGGGTAGTCATCCAGAACGCATGAACTGGACATAAAGATATATCAATAAGGGTTTTCATTCAGTATTATAGACTAGGCGTTGACTTAGCTGTAGTGTTCAATTGAATCCTCTTACAAATTGGGGGCTCGTGCCGGACGTTTGGGTTAGATCTACCATTTGTGCAGATTAATACAGCGTGCCAGCTGACCAGATACACATATCCGGTCGGATCACCACGCTGTGTTACGCTGTAAAGCACTCCTCATAGGAACGCTCCAAGGAAACGGTCTGTTTTGCAAGAATAAAATACTAACTCTTGTAAGTCAGGAAGGAAATCAAATTTCCAGAATGACGACACTCGTGGACATGAAAATAGCCAGAGAGCACCTCTTACATAAGCTATTTGTGAGAGGTGAATGGACCGAACAGGGCCAGGATGCGTGGTTGCAGGCAATCACACAGCAGGTCACTGAAACGGGGTCAGATATATATAGAGATCAGGGTCCACTACATGTGGCCCTGAGTGAACTATACATGGCCCCGAAGGCCAAAGATGAACACGACAAGATTGTTAGGATAGCGGCATACCTGTACCTATATATGGGAGACATGCAGGATAGATGTACTGAAAGCCAAGATCTGGCGAATAAGCGACAGATGGCGTTAGAGAAGGTCCAATCTGACCTGGTCTCTTCTGAGCAGAGGCTGCAGAGGAGCCAGGAGTCAGAAAATGATAGTAGGCAATATATCATTAAAATAAAAGAGGATATGGGCATCCTACAACAGCAAAAGACAGACCAGGATACCAGATTTCTGGCCCTGCAGAAGGAGCACCAAGACAGTTTGGACTCCTTACTGCAGAACCAGAAAAAGTTGGAGCAACAGATCAATTTCAACCGGGCATGCGCGGAGCAGGTAGTCACCCTGCAAAGCCAGCTAGATAGAGAGAAAGAGGAGAGAAATAAACTGATTCTGAAAGACCTGGATACCCAGGCAGAGTTTGATGAGGAGCGCCAAAAAGCTGGTGCCCTTCAACGACAGAGGGACGACCTGGCAGCACAGATGCAGGCTCTCAGTCAGGAAAGAGACACTTTAGGCCAGGAAGTCTGCCACTTAAAAAAGGAAATTGAAGAAAATCACCTGGCCCTCCAGGGGCTGGGTGACCTCCAAAAAGAAAACCAGAACTTGGTAGAGCACACCAGAAGGGTGGAAGATGCTCTGGCAAGAAAGGAGCAGGCCAGTAGGGATGGGACTCAGGAGGTAAACCTCCTGCAGCAAAAACTGGCCCAGTTCTCCAGGACCAACCAGGAAGCACAGAGGGAAAATGAGGCCCTCTGTCAACACAATGATAGGCCCCAACAACAGGTAGCGATGCAGGAGAGACTGATAGAGTCTAGTAAGGCCTTGACTGAGGAACTGAAAGCACAAATGCAAGCTCTTGCATTGCAACAGGGGCGGATAGAGATGAGGTCCGCTGGGAAAGAGAGACTCCTGACCATAACCTCAGGAGCCCTAACACCAGGGGCCTTCATCTCTCCCAGTCCCTGGACTCTACCACCCCCATGTCCCCTGGCGCACATGAGCACAGGGCCACAGGGATAGCAGATTACTATCCAGCTAAAAGTATGGGGCTCATAGGCCAGTACCACTCAGGAATGGAGGGGTGGGCATCCGGGTATGGGCACCCAAGTACAGTACAGTTCAGTGGGGAACTCCAGGAGAGTAGGCCCCTTAAGGGCATCCTGAAAACCTCTGCCCAGTTAGGTCAGTGGGGGGGGGTACCCAGCAAATCCTGGCAGCAAGGAGGGATCTGAGGACTCCTCTGAGCACCACAGGAAACAGGAGACCAGGTCCCCACATTCTGCCAGCCATTCCCAGGCTCGCAGAATCCGGGAAAACCTGGAAGAACAGACAGGAACCTCTGGGAGTAGTGCCTCTGAGTCAGAGGATGAATGGACAAGGGTTACCCGAACCAAAAAGGCCAATAAGGCAAAAAGGGCCTTGCTTAAGGACCCCTTAAAGCAGATTAAGGCGATCAGGAGCGTCATCACGCCTTACCATAAGAACGCTAAGTATTCGGTTTGGGAGCACTTAGAGTTGTTTGAGCAAATGATGGAGACTTTCCATTTGAAGGACAGCCAAAGCTGTATTCAATATGTAAAGTGGACCTTCTCCCCGGAATACTCCAGTTTCTTTGCGGGGCTGGAGGACCAAAATCATTTAAGATGGTCCACCTATAAGGCGGCCATCTTGAAACATTTTTCCATTCATAGAAATCCTCAAGAGGCTCGCAAGGCAGCCTACAATTTGCAATGTGGGGAGGATCAGGCCCCACAAGAATTTGTGCAAGAACTGAAACGTGCTTTTGCGCAGACCACCAGAAGGGTGCGCACAGACAGTAGAGAATTCATCAATACATTTTTTCATGCCTTGCCCAAATACATAATGACCCAGCTCGTGAGGGATTTTCACGAGAAAAGATCTTTAGACTGGGTCATTGAACAGGCTACCCGGATCTATGAGGTGCAGAAACCGGTAGATAGCAAAAGTAATGCCCAGAAAAACCCTAAAGCCAACAGCACCCCTGCTGCTGCCAAGGTGGCAGAGGTAAAGGTCACCCCCGTTTTGGATTTGGAGATGGGGGGGCCTAATAACCTACCTGCACCCAATAATGCTAGGCCCAGAAGGTCCTCGGGCCAGTCACAGACAGGGAGCCAGGGAGGCAGCCCCACAAATGGGGTACCTCGCTCTCCTGATTATGTAAGCCCCCGTTACAAGGGAAACAGACCCATCCTGGGTTATGTGTGGACTCCTCCAGCCCAAGGGGGGAGATCCGCCAAGAACCTAACCCAGGGAACTTTCCTCCTAACTTCCCACCGGAGGGGAGAAATTCTCCGAATCCTGGGCAGAACTTTTTCCCCAGGTATCCACCCAATTTCCAGCCCCAAAATCCTCCACCCTTCTTTCCCCAATTCCCTGAGCCCAGACAACCTAATCCGGGAGAGGGGAGGCCAAGGGTGGAGGGGTACTCAAATCTTCCCAACCCGGGGTAATACCAGAGGAGGGACAGCTACTCTTCCCGGGATCAGCCCAGGGGAGAAAACAGGGCCCCGTATCAGCCTGAGCGGGTTTCCCAGTTAGAGCGCCAGGTTCAAAACATGGCGCGGGATCTGGGTCACATACTGAGGGCTCAGCAGAACCCTCAGATCAGCATGCCGGCGCAGAACGCACCCAACTCTGGACCTGGTGCCCCAGAACAATGACGGGGGCAGCACCCCGACAACTCACCGGTTCCCAGGGAGGAGGCACAAGGGGAAGGGGGGTGTAAAGCCTTGGAGGAAGCTTCCTTCCTCACTTGTAAACAGCCCCTGGAAACCCAGGAACCGGAAACAAAATCTCTTGCCCCTGAAAGTCTGCCTCCTAAGGAGCAGAGGGGTGGTAGGAGAAACAAAAGACCCAAACAGACTCAGTTTGAGGAGGAGGTACAGATCTTCCAATTTGAGGGAGAGGGATCCTCAGAGGATCCTGGGAAAAGGATCTTCTCCTTCAGAGAGGGGGGAACTCCTCCCAAAGAAAAATGGGTCCCTAGGGATGCAAATCCAGACTGGGGAGATGTGGAGACTGAGCTACTGCCGCCCACCATCTCATCCCAGAACCAACAGCAAGAAAATCCCCTGGTTCAAACCCATCCTGATGACTGCCTCCAAAAAGGGGGGGGCGGCCCGGAACCGGAGCCAGGGGAACCCACAATGGCTCTGATCTCCAGTTGCCAACTTTTTCTTTCAGATTCCCAAGGCTCTCCACAGAATTCTGCCCAAATCTCTTCGCTAGCGATGTCCAAAACCAGAAAGTTAGCCCACCAGTTGTCCAAAAATGTGCATTATCTGTGCCCCCTTGAGGAGAAGGAGGGAAGATATTATGCCCCGGGACAAGTACAGGGGCAGGGGACAATTTTGGCACTGGTGGACACTGGGTCTCAAGCTACCCTTCTGTCCAGAAGGGCCTTTGACGAACTGAATGCAGGAAGGGGAGAGAATTATCGTTTTCCTCTCACCTCTCTTCCTGGACAACTCCAGAACTTCGACGGGAAGGAAATTCCCGTTGAGGGGACGGCAGACTTGGACATTAAAATTGGGCGACACAAGTTGAAACACCCGGTCATAGTTGTGACCCCAGAGGGCACCCCTTGTTTACTAGGGAATGACCTCCTGAGAAGGTTGTCACCCCTAATAGATTGTGTAAACAAGGTCCTCTGGACCCAGACTAGCCGACCAATAAAATTAAAACAGAGTGTCAACCATGTTAGTTTAAACGGCACCTGCCACATGGTTGAACAAAAATCTGACCAAGTAGAATTTCACTTCCAGAATAGCCAAATTCCAGACGTGACAGTAATAGCAGTAGGACAACAGACTGGTGATGGGGGGTCCTCTCTATTTCTGAAAATCAACCTCCCTCCCAGTCTAAAGTGGTACTCCACGCTGGAAGGAAACACCCTGAAATTCTATACTAATCCACAATCAGAAACTCCCACTCCTATAGTCCAGGAAGATGTGAAATCAGCTCAGAGCCTGGCTGATATTCAGCAAATTGTAGAGCAGTTGTTCATCCCTGTTCAGTTAAATGATGGGAAGGACTCTGTTCTCGCTCGAGTGTGTGTGAACAACGGTAAGAGCTTCATCAGCGAAGCCATGTTCCGCCAACTCCCAAAAGATCCAGCCATTCCCACCTTCAAACTGATAGACAAATGGGAAATGGACCTGGAAGCACCTAATTCCAAACATCTCCTGCCAAGCAGGTGTATGCTCAAAATCTCCATTGGCAACAAGAGCATAGTCCACAATTGTTGGGTCGTGCGAGACGTCCCTGCCGCCTTTTACTTAGGCAGTGACATTCTCAATCGCTTTGCCATTAGTTTGGACCTAATAAACTTCAAAGCTTGGTCCCGATTAGCGGATAATCCCATGGGCTTTGATGATCCAGAAAAAGCATTTAGGTCAGCTCAATTGCTACCTTATGCAGTTGAAATTCAGGTTAAAGAGGAAGTCACCATCCCAGAAAGGACCCGACAATTCTCCCTGGAAGTGAAAGTTAAAAGGGGACAAGAGTTGAAAAACCCTGATGCTTACATACATCTAAACGCTTCTCTCCAACAGCAGGGGTTAGGGGTAAACCCAACTCCATTAGTCAACATAGAACATGACACCATTCCAATAGAGGTGGATAACAGCGACTTAAAGAGTATTACTCTAGCCGCAGGCACCATTATTGGAATGGCGGTTGATGACCGACATTTCTCCATTGATCTTGGAAATGAACTGTTAGGACCAATCCCCAAGGACTGTTTTGACAGTGACAGTGATGACAACGCAACACCAGACAGGATTTTTACCCGGCATGGGGGGAACTTCCTGGTGTACACTTCCTGCCCCTATGGTAAGGAAGATGTGACTTGTGACTTCAGGAGGGATGAGGTGATTTTCCAGGTCCATGAGGACTGCCTTTCCCACCTGAAGCCTCCAGTCCAAATCAGCACTCTGACCAGGGACTTCTCCACCCAGCTGGAGGAGGCCGCTGAAATAGCCAAACCAGAAGTCTTTCCAGGCTTCAGGCAGATGGTGGAAGAGAGAGTCAACCTAGCTGATGCCCGTGTGACTCTGGAACAAAAGCAAAAGTTGAAACAAGTTTTCTTGGATTTCCAAGATCTCTTTGCGGTAGACTCATATGACTGTGGTCGCACTGACATCCACACAACAACAATCCCCACGGACCCTGGCATAACTCCAGTGTTTGTGAAGCAATATCGCTTGCCTCTCGCATCCATGGAGACGCTTACTGAAATAATTAAGAACCTGGAGTCCCGGGGAATAATTCGTCCAGTCCACAGCACCTTCAATAATCCGGTGCTGGGAATATTGAAGCAAAACGGCCAATGGAGACTCTGTGCTGACCTTAGGGAGCTCAACAAACGGGTCCATACTTCCCGATGGCCTCTGCCCTACATTGACCAAGGGCTGGCCCAGATCCAGGGGTCACAGGTATTCACTGCAATAGACCTGACCAATGGATACTGGACTGTGCCTGTCAGTAGGGAGGACCAATACAAGCTGGCTTTTACCTTTGGGGGCCAGCAGTACACATGGACCCGGACTCCCTTCGGATACCTCAACTCCGGCAATGAATTCAACATTTTCCTACATAAGGCCATGCCCGACCTGGGTGCGAGGGGTAACCTGGCTTATGTAGATGATGTCCTCATCAAAAGTTCATCTGTGGAGGAACACATAGCGGAGATCCGTTATGTTCTGACGCAGTTGAGGGCCGCCGGAGCAAAACTTTCCTTTCAGAAAGCACAGTGGTGTAGAACCCGTGTTAATTTCTTGGGGCATGAGATTACTCCTCAGGGTCTCTGTCCCCAGGAAAAGAAAGTGGAAGCACTTCAGAAATTGAAAGACCCCACAACTCTGCGAGAACTAAGGAGCCTCCTTGGACTGACTAATTACAGCAGAAAGTTCATTGAGGGCTACGCAGAGATTACCAGACCCCTGATTCATCTCCTGAAGGTGGGGGTCAAGTGGGGATGGGGTCCAGAACAATCCGAGGCAGTAAGACAACTCAAAAGAAGCCTCTCACAAGCGCCTTGCCTAGCTTACCCTGTCAGAAACAAGGAGTTCTTCCTGGAGACGGGGTTCTCTAATACGTGCTTGACGGCAGTATTATACCAAAAGCATGACAAGGTCAATAAAGTAATCTCCTATGCGAGCAAAACTTTATCCTCTGTGGAGGAAAAATTCAACGATTGTGAGAAGGCACTCCTGGCGACGGTGTGGGCATTGAAGAATTACCGCCCGTTTATCCAGGGGGAACACATCATAGTGGAGACTCCACACCAGCCTCTGCAATATCTCCAAAGTGACATAATCTGGGCCGGAAATGTGAGTAATTCCCGAATTACTTCCTGGATTCTGTCAATGCAAGGCTTTCCTGTGGAGGTCAGATATGGCCAAAACAAGAAGAGTCCACTCGCTCAAGGTCTGGCTGACTTGCATGATTGTGCCAGAGAAAACTGTCTCGAGGACGAAAGTCTAAAAATAAAGGACAACACGGAGGCATACCTTAATTCCCCACACAAAGTCTTTGAAGAGGACAAGTGTGAGGGAATGCCCACTGTCTATGTGGATGGATGCTCGTACCATGTTGACAACAACGGGGAGAAAGAACTGGTGGGCGGCGTAGGGAATGCATGGGTGAATGAGTCCCCAGAACCCTCCGCTGGATACAAAATTGGTCCCCGAAGTAGTCAGGTGGCAGAATTGATGGATCAGGCCATCCTCACTGCTGTCCAGCATCAACTCTGCGAACTGTTCATAATCACAGATTCGGATTATGTACGGAACGGGTTCGTGGAGCACCTGGTTAATTGGAAAACCAGAGGCATGTTATGTGCTAATAACAAACCCTTGAAACATGGGAAGTTGATCCAAAACACTGATGATCTGGTCACCTCGAATGAGATGACCATCTATTGGAAAAAGATCAAGGGTCATTCCAAAGTAGAGGGACCAGACAAAACTGGAAATGACTTAGCTGATCAGCTGGCCAAAACCGGGGACATCCAAGGGGATCTAATTGAGATTGAGTCCCTGTTGGGGGAAATCCAGGTCACTGCTATCACTAGGTCCCAGACAAATGCTCACAACAACCTTTCAATTGCACAATGGAGTAAGGAGACCCCTGATGCTGATTTGATTACCGCTCAGAAGGGGGATCCAATAATTGGTAAATTTTACCAGCACCTTGAGGACCCTGAGAACTTTCCACTGACGGATACCGATTACATTGGGAAAGAGGACCTAAGAGTGTTCATGAAGTGTCCAAAAATGTTCCGGATCCAAGACGGTTTGTTGGTAAGGAAATCCAAAGCTGGCCACGATCAGTGGGTGGTTCCTACCTCATTCCGAAGCCTGATGTTAAGTCACGCCCATGAGGCGGCCACCGCCGGTCATAGGGGGTTTCACACAACACTGGAAATCTTAAGAGAGGTTGCATACTGGCCACACATGGGGCAGGACCTCGACCAATACTTGAAGGGGTGTCTTGTGTGTGCACAATTTCAGCCATCCTCCCTCACGCACCGTGCGCCTCTCCAAAAGAGGGGGATGACACTGCCATGGTCAGATTTACAAATCGACTTTGTAGGCCCTGTGATTCGCTCTGCTAGGGGGAATAAGTACATGTTGACTGTGACATGCTTGTTTACCAAGTGGGTGGAATGTCTCCCAGCCCCAAATTGCAAGGCAGAAACGGCAGCTGCCTTGATGATTAACCACATCTTTTCTCGTTTTGGTCTACCTCAAAGGATTGAGTCAGACAGGGGTAGCCAGTTCACCAGTGAAGTAATGACAAAGATGTGGGAGATACTGGGGGTCAAAAGGAAGTTGCATATGGCTTACAGGCCAGCTTCTTCTGGGGCAGTAGAGAGATATAACCGAACCATTGTGAGCATGTTAAAGAAGTTTGTGGCAGATTCTGGGCCAAGTTGGGATATCCGGTTACCTCTGGTCCTAATGGCCATCAGATCTACCCCTTCATCTGCCACCAAAATGTCACCATTTGAGTTGATGACTGGGCGCAAGATGGTGCTTCCGCAGCATTTGCTCTACAGGACCCAAGAGCAGACACTGATAAATGCCTCCACAACTCATGAGTATGTGGAGAATTTAAGGAAACACCTTCAACATGCTTTTGCTTATGCTCAGCGGAATCTAGAAAGATCAGCTGATAGCATGAAGACCCATTATGACCTGAAAACTTCCAGGAAGAAATATCAGGTGGGAGACCGGGTCTATCTATACAATTTCCAAAGGAACCAGGCCAAGCAGCGCAATTTTTGCCTACATGGAAGGGACCCTTTGAGATCATCGACAAGATCTCCCCTGTGGCCTACAAAATCCACATCCCCAAAGGTCCTTTGGCAGCGGGGGAAGACAAGTGGGTCCACATAAACCAGTTGAAGTGTTGCCATCCCAGGCACGCTCTGCAACAACTGGAGGAATCCTCTGGAATCCTAGCGGGTACTGTCTCAGACTAATTCAGTTCCAATCATAAAACATACCACATCTAGTCTCTAAAATATTGTGATTTGCATGAAACTGTCTCTTAGGTATACTGTTTTTTATCAAAATAAGAATGTAATGTTTTGTTATGATGAAATGCATATGCTGCCCCACTATCTCAACAGTGGTGGAAAAACGTCTATGAATAGGTATTGCCGCTCTTCCTTTGTCGTCCTAGGAGAAAGAAAACCTGGAGATGGGACAAGGAGGACGATCCGGAGACCGGGAGCCGAGACGCAAGGGGCCCGGGGTACCGCCCAATCTTCCCATCAGGACCGGCGAGGAGAACTGATCGATCTGACCGGATGGAGAGGAAGATGCTGAACTGTGCCATCTCCAGAATTGGAAGAAGATAATGTGGACATACCAGCGCCAGGGTTCAAAACCTCCCTTGCAACCGACTCCCCCTCGACTCAAGTCAAAGCGCAGTCGGGCGGGGGGGTTTGTGGAGGGTTTTACCCATGTGGAATCATTAGACGGGGTAAATGTGGGGATTAAGCTGTCGCTGCCCATCATTTTACCCCAGAACAAAAATAAATCATTGGAGTGGGTAAAGATGGGGATGCGCTGTCGCCGCCCATCATTTCATCCCAGAATCCAGGAGAGCTGCGCAGTTGTGCGCACACCAAAATGGTTACCTAACTTGCCACCCACCAGTGTAAAGAAAGGTCTTTGTTAACAAAATCCACTGTTACTGATGTCAAAAAGTTGCTGAAATCGTGACTCATTGGACCACTTTAAAGATTCAACCTTTTTGTGGGGTTCCACATAACCATCTTACTGTAAGGAGCCCCATCAAAACAATGTTAAGCAAGGATTTACTACCATGTAAGAACCATTCCTGTTTAGAATGCATTAATCCAAGAAAGATCCCAAAATTGCATGCAGTACCAACAAAATCCTGAGGGTGGTGCTGGCGGTCTAAACTCTGACAGGAGAGCTGTCTTGCAAAACTGTCTAGTGCAAAGAAAGGGGTCTCATTTCATCAAAAGTTCAAAGGGGTTGCCTGTCCTGAGAACTCTTGACACTTCAGAACTCAACACAAGAAGCCAGGAAATCACAGGGTTCTGTTAATTAAATGCAAAGTGGCTCCCTGGCCTCCTGATGTCAGCTTCCCAGAGACCACACAATGGCCCCTCTCCTCTGAAAGGAATATGTTGATTTTTACTGTTTTACTGTCAACAAAGGCCTGCCTGCCAGAAGACATGTGACTGACCCACCCAAGTCTTGGAGGCGGACTCCAACACTCCGAGGACTGAATTGAAAGTAAAATATATATTTTACAAAAACACTGATAACTCTTTGTAATCAAATGACAGAAATGTATAACTTTGAGAGACTTAATTTGAAAAAATGTACCTTTAATTCAAGCCCAAACTCCAAATTGTGGGATATTCTGGGACAAAACCCTGCAGTTTATTAATATTACAGACTCCCTGTTTCAGCTAGACAAACGAAAATGCATTGGTATGTGGGTAGATATGTGAGGAACAGTTGTATAAAATTTAATGAAGATCCAATGTTGTTTAGCACATTAAAAAGTGCTAAAAGTTGCCATTTTTGAATGCAAGCTCTTAGAAACAGCAGATTTAGGACAGAGTATACCTCATGTGATATGTGACATGGGTATGTAATTTCAAACAACTGTGTAACTGTAAAATATGTATTTTGATCATATATAGATTTGGGTGCACAGATGACAGGGGAGTTTTTTCAAGAGATCATAAATGGCTGACATAGACTGCGCATGCGCGAGCAACGCATGCGGACCTAAACTCTCCGGCTCCCGGCGGCCGCGGCAATTATCCTGTGAAAATACCCTCTCTTTTCTGATAGCAGGTTCCAGACCTCCCTAAGACCGTCGGTGAATGCACCTGGGCAACGGTCAACGAACTACTGGGCCAAATCGGACCCGTGGGACCCCAACGCCGACTCGGAAAACCATCGGCCGGCTGGCAGGCGCGCCACGGCCCACGCAGCGCGACTGGAGACGGCTCCTCACCCCTCCCCCTCCGAGGCAGGCCTAAGCATCGCGCCCACGATACAACGGAATACTCCCTCGGGAGCTCCGCTTCGATCACCGGAGTGTCGCCGGAGGGGTGCGCGGGAAGCGCTCCGGCACCCCCCTCGCCTGGGGGCGGTCTCCCCCTCCCCCCCCGCCCATTGACGAGACAGCACCACCCAGGGTCGAGCTGCGGCACACCGGGGACGATCGAGTGCCGCGCTCCCCATCCGGAAGGCACCACGGCGGCGGGGGCCGGGGCGCGACCAGGCGGGGGTGTGTGCTAGCCCCAGGTCCCGCCCTGCTTCCACACAACCCCTTGTGATCTTAATCCGGCGCAGGGGCCCGGGCTGCCTGAGACCAGGACTTGTGTGACCCGCAACAGCAGCGCAAGTGGAGGCGGCTCCTCACCCCTCCCCCCCGGGATACGCCAACACTGCCCAGCCGTGCTGCACGCCTGTGGGGCGCCCACGAGACTACGACACACTCTCTGGGGAACCCCGCCGAGATCAGCGCGGTGCCGCCGGAGAATTGCGCCTCCTCTTCTGGACCAGCCACAAGCCTTTCATCGGTGGTCTTCCCCCCCCCCCCCCATCAGCGAGACCACCCAGGGTTGAGCCGCGGCACACCGGAGAAGACCTAGTGCCGCGCTCCCCATCCGGAGGACACCACGTTGGCCGGGACCTGATCACGACCAGGTAGGGGTGTGAGTGAGCCCCAGGCGCCAACCCCGCTTTTTCCCTCCCTGTTCTCCACACGACCCCTTATAATCCTGGTCTGGCGACAAGGCCCTGGCAGCCTGTGACTAGAACTCCCATGGACCGTAGCATGCAATAACTGCCCTGGGAACTTTACGGGGGCAAGACATCTTCCTCGGATCAGGGTCTCACTACAGCGGATCTGCGATGGGGGCACGGATGTGAGGGTCGATTTGCGAGACAGCTCCCCCAGGACACCGCAACCACGGGGTGAGCTCCCCCCCACCTACCTACCAGTCGACACAAGAGACCCACACCCCCCTCCCCTTGAGACCTGAACGCACCAGGACCCCCTCGTGTCACTCCTGGCCCAACTTCGTATTATACTCGTGCCGCTTGCCACCCACGACATGGGGAAAGAAAAATCCAAACGCCAAACCCTCCAAAGTAAGATGGACTTTTATACAACTGGGCCTCGTCAGGGAGCGCAGACCCCGGAAGAGGATATTGCCAGTGAGGAGACTCAGGATCCCCCAATCTCTCTTTCCGATCTCATGAAGGCGATTGGGGACTCGAGAACGTCGCTGGAACTCAAAATAGGCGGTCTGTCCTCAGAGGTCTCCCTTATCCGACAGGATCTACGCAACCTCTCCACCAGGGTGGGCGAGGCGGAACAAAGGGTATCTGTCACAGAAGACACCGTCCATCGCCTGGAGCAACACCTCGCCACAATCGCTCAGAAAGTCTCCCAACTGGAATACCGCGCTGAGGACAATGAGGGGAGAGCGCGGCGCAATAACCTGAGGATCCTCGGAATACCGGAGAAAGAGGAGGGCCCCTGCGCTGAACTATTCCTTGAGGACTGGCTGACCCACGTCTTTGCCCCTAAAAAGTTATCCAAATTTTTCTCCATTGAAAGAGCACACAGGGTGCCCACCGGCCCACCTACCCCTGGAGCCCCACCCAGAACAATGATCGCAAGGCTGCTCAACTACCGAGACCGCGATACGATCCTGCAAATGGCAAGGGCCTCCGGCCCGATCACCTACAATGGATATAAGGTTGGATTCTACCCCGATTACACCAAGGAAGTCCAAAAAGCCCGCCAGTCGTTCGACTCGGTTAAGAAGAAACTCCAGTCATTATCAGTCAAATACGCCCTGTTCTTCCCGGCACTACTCAAAGTCTACTACGAGGGCACCACCTACCTCTTCCACAACCCCAAGGAGACATGGGACTGGCTTGAAACTCAAATCCTCTCGGGCCCTGGAACGAGGCGTACACCACTGGGCCCGCCTATACAGAAACCCTGGCCTGAGCGACCCTCGCCCCCTCGATTCCTGACTAATGCAGGCGACGACACGGCTGGAAACCCTACAGAAAAAGGATAAACCCTACGCAATATGGGGACGATCCTACAACACGTCAATATGGGATTGCTCACTTAGCGGCCGCCACACCGAGTGCGGTGCGAGCGCTACCACAGTCCGGGCGACCCCGAAGAAGTTCAATAAGTTAGAAGTTTTATGTTTGGGCGACAGGTGCTCCCAGTTGGGGGGGAAGTACAGGGAGGGGGGCGTTTAAGGCATATAAGGAATCCGATTTATGGATCGAGAAGGCATGACACCGACGGACACTGGCGAGGGGGGCGCGCATGGCCTCCGGGCGAAATGGCTATTAACACTACTGCTCTCCAAGCGACTGGCGGGTCGTCACGGATCGACCCACGGACGTCTCCTCTGCGGGAGAGCCCCTGCGCTCCCCTGAACAATATGCACCCGCCACTGATCCGTCCAGATGACGAGCCACAGCACCCACGCAGATAGGATGACCTCCAACAAGATTTCCTTACTATCCTGGAACGTTAATGGACTGGGCTCCAGCATAAAGCGAAGGCTGGTGCTCAAATATCTTAATCGCTACTCGCCGGACATAGCTCTTTTAAACGAAACACACCTGATTGGTACGAACTCCAATTTTTTCAAAAGGTCCAACTACCCACACACTTACCAGGCCGGATTCACGAAAGGCGCCAGGGGCACGATGATCCTCGTCCACAAACGCGTCCCCCTACAGGTTAGGAAGGTCAGAGCTGACCCCCGTGGCCGTTATGTGTTGCTGCTTGCCGATCTCTGGGGCGAAAAATGGGGCCTCGCAGCGATCTATGCCCCTCCCACGCTCACGAAGGAACTACTGTCTGAACTGCGGCACGTCCTCCTGGAAGAAGAGGCCGATCTGTGGGTGATAGGAGGGGACTTTAACGAGGTCATGGACATCGATCTTGATAGATCTCATAGGAGATCCGGAGGCCGCCCCGCCTCTACGCCACTCGCCTTGTTTGCCGAAGCCCTGGGAATGACAGACACTTGGCGTTCACTCCATGGCGACGAGGCCGGTTTCTCATTCTTCTCTGGCGCGCACAGGTCGTTCTCCAGGATCGATTATGCCTTCATTCCCAGTAGCATAAACCACAGACTCCTTGCGGCTGAGTTCCTCGCAAGGGGAGTCTCGGACCACTCTCCACTCCTCTTGACCCTAAAGAGCGCCTGCCCAGGTCCGGATCGCAACTGGCGCCTGAACACATACCATCTGCGGCTCCCCGAGATAGCGGAGGAACTGGAAAAAAAGACAACAGAGTTTTTCGACCTCAATGAGGGCTCAGTGGACTGCCCGGTCACGATTTGGGAGGCATATAAGACAGTTCTTCGGGGAGAGGCTATCTCGGCGGTTTCTGCCCACCAAAGAAGACAAACCCAGAAGATCAGAGAGGCAGAGGCACATGTCCTGGAGTGCGAAAAACAGACCCTGGAGCGCAATGACCGAGAGACAAAGGATGCCCTGTCCACGGCACAAGATGCCCTCAGTAACCTTGCCCTGGACACAGCACGAACTACCCACCAGCTCGTCCGGAGTCAAATCTATGAACGTGGCGACAAAGCAAATAAAACACTGGCCTGGCTGGAGAGGCGGCAACAAAACAGGGGACATGTCCGCGCCATCAAGTCACTGGATGGCACACTACTCACGGACGACCATGACATTGTCGAAGTATTTGCCGCCTACTATAAGAAGCTCTATACCCCACCCGCCGAGAGCTCGCCGGCTACACCCTCCCAATACCTCGACCGGATCGAGATTCCGAAACTCTCTCGACGCCAGTCGGAACTCCTGAATGCGGAACTCACAGAGGCCGAGGTGCAAGAGGCGCTAACACAGCTCCAACCCGGGAAAACCCCGGGCCCCAACGGCTTCCCCACAGAAACATGGAAATACCTCGGAGGTGGGCTATCGACCTATATGCACCGCATGTTCCTACGTAGCAAAGAACTCGGGGCGCTCCCCCCGGACCTCAGGAAGGCATGCATTATAGTTATACATAAACCTGGGAAACCTCCGGAGGAATGTGCCTCCTATCGCCCCATCTCATTAATTAATGGAGAAGCCAAGGTCCTCGCCAGAGCACTCGCCAACAGACTCCTAAAAGTAATAGAGACCCTTATTCATCCGGACCAGTGTGGATTTATGCCCAACAAGTCCACTCGTATGAACCTACGCAGGGTCCAACTGGCGCTGTGCAGAGCCAAAGAGATACCGGCCCCACTAGCCCTCCTGGCGGTGGACTTTGAAAAGGCATTTGACTCGGTGGGGTGGGACGCTTTGTGGGCGATCATGGACCGGATGAACCTGGGACACGCTTTCATTTCCTGGGTTAGGCTACTCTATGCACTCCCAGAGGCCACGGTAAGGGTAAATGGTAGATCCTCCAAATCATTCCCACTGGGTAGGGGTACGAGACAGGGGTGCCCGCTGTCTCCGCTTCTCTTCCTCCTGGCGATCGAACCCCTTGCTATTGAGCTCAGAGCTAACACCAACTGGACCGGGTTCGCCTGGCCGGGGGGGGGTGAAGACCGCCTTTCGTTATACGCGGACGACCTCCTCGTCTACCTTAGTAACCCTTGCACCTCATGCCCTATTGTTTCCCACATCCTTAGGGAATATCAGACCTTCGCAGGTCTGAAAGTGAATGAAACCAAAACTATCTATTTCCCAGTCCAGGGTGGTGATTCCGCGATCCCTGAGTCCTGCCCATACCACATCTCTATCAGGGAATTTACATACTTAGGCATACGACTTGACCCAACACTTGACAGGTTCCCCCAACTGAACCTACAACCTGTGCTTGAGCGGTTCAACAGAGACACTTCCCACTGGCAATCACTCCCCCTGTCGCTGTTGGGTAGAGCCGCGCTATTTAAGATGATGACCCTCCCCAGACTCCTTCACGTCCTCCAGAACGCCCCATTCACCATCTCCAAGGAAACCTTTGCACTTATCGATAGGAATCTCCGTACACTATTATGGGGAGGGAAGCAATCCAGAATCGCCCTTGATACGCTCCAGAGATCGGTCTGGGAGGGAGGGATCGGCTTGCCCTGCATACGTACATACTACCTTGCAACACAGATCGGCGTGGTAAACGATTGGATGCATGCTGACCCCACACTACCGCACATCCGTATCGAGCTGGAGACTATGGCCCCGCTATCCCCACTCCAGACATTGTATGCCACCCACGACCAGCTCCCGAGGCTTCCCAAGACGATTCACCACGTCCGCCGAGCTTGGCGGGAGGCACACAAACTGGTCGGCTGGAAGGGAATCCCAACACTGTCCCAACCTATTTGGCACAACGCACTCCTCCCAGAAGTAGTGAAAATGGGTGCTTTCGTTCACTGGTACGCAAAAGGGATGCACACACTGGCACATGTAATACAGGGGGGGCGCCTCCTAGACTTCGAGACTTTGCAAGAGCAGTTTGGTCTGACGCCCATGGACCGGTTTCGACATGCGCAGCTGGCCCATGCCATCCACGCCCAATTCCCAAACACGACAGACATACCCCCGTGCTCTCCCATTGAGACCAACATCCTCCCCCAAGGCATCCCTTCAAAGGTCACCTCCACTCTTTACCAGGCCCTCAATTCTTTCGGGACTCCGCAACTTGATGGGCTCAAGGTGAAATGGGAAAGGGATGTGGGTCAACTGGAGCCGGAAGACTGGGTAGATGCGTTGATGTCCCCCAGGGAAATTGGGATAGATAACAAACTCAGACTAATACAATTGAGAATTCTCCACCGCTCGTATCACTCACGGGCAACGATGGCCAGGTGGGGGGGACTAGATGATGGGACATGTATTAGATGCCAAATCGAGCCCGCCACCTTCTACCATATGATTTGGGAATGCCCAGTGTTACAGCTCTTCTGGGGGGACTGTATTAATAGGATCTCGGCTGCCATGGGAACACCAATCCCTAGGGACCCCAAAATGGTACTCCTGGGCATCTGGGGAGAAGTAGACCTGACAAAACATGGGAAAATGTTCCTGTTGATAGCGCTTGGGGCCGGTAAGAGACTCATCGCGGCCAAATGGGGCTCCGCTGACCCACTGTGCCTGAACCGATGGAGGAACGACCTGGACAGGTGTGCGGCCTCGGAACGCCGGATCTACAATGCACGAGGCTGCCCCCGCAAATTTGAGAAAATATGGGGCAAATGGCTAGACGCGCAGTAAGCCCCGCCGGTCGATACAACTCAACATCTTGCCTAACCCCACCTGCCTGCCTTGACATGCAACTGCCTGTGGCCCCTGGCCTGGTGTTGCCCCTCTTGCCTTGGATAATGTTTCTGTTGCTGCCATGCTATGCCCTTCTCATTTGTTGAATGCCGATGATTTATGTTGCTTGTTATGTTGTTATGCTTTAAAACTCAATAAACAGAGTTATAAAAAAAAAAAAATAAATAAATGGCTGACATCACTCTGACACAACTTAGCTCCCCCAATCAGGGGAGAAATGAAAGCTGGACCAATGACAAGTGAGAGGGGCAAGTTTAGTTATGACCAACACACACATCCACTGGCAGAACATATAAATGGACCACTGAAACTTAGGTAGAGACATTCATTTCCATCTGCAGCGGGACGCTCTGCCGGAAAAATCCATACTTACCTCCATCAACCTTCAAGGAGCCAACACTTAGACTCCAAGATAAACAGAGACTACAGAACCTTAACCAAAAAGGCCACTGCCAGCAAGAGTATTTGTCAACAGGCCTGAAAATCTTTTTGCAACTGAACTCTTCAGACAGCCGGCTGATGGCGTCTGAATTTTGCCAAGAACTTTTGCAAGAACCCGGTGACAGAAATATCCAAAGAGAAGGCAGGACCCGACCCAGAGAACCGGTGCCTAGCAGAGACCAGGCCATTGTATCCAGAGTGCTGACCCCGATGCTGTGAGCAGTTCCAGAGGCCAGGCGCTGTGAGCGGAACTCGGGAAGACCTGACCAGACTGAAGTCCGTGACCAAGTCGCTTTCCGGTTCAAAATCTCTTGTGAGTACTCAGCAAAACTCAGAACACATCTCTTAGTTAAAATCATATAATTCAATCCATTTTTAATCTAAGTAGAACTGCAGCTTAGCAATTGTGTTATTCTGCCATCATTTTTAAAGCTGAAAAAGTGTTGCCCTTAAAATTTGCAAAACCAAAAACGACCTTCACTAAATCGCTCATATCTCCGCGACCGTTTGTCTTAGAGACTTGCAGTAACTTTCATCTGAAAGCTTAGAATCTTAGCTTTTAATCGCACCAGGAACCACATTCCTACCCCTTATAGTTTTACCGCAATCGCGGAACACGCATTCGCGAATTTTGCCACGATTTGCAAATTTCTTCACGTGTAAAAATCTGCTGCTGCTTGCCTTCCATTTGCCAGAAATTCGTTTAACCTGCTAGTTACTCCTAGATACTTGCTAAAGTGAGCCTGGACTAATATTAACTAGATACCACTCACCCTGAACCTCTAGAGGGAATTAAAAGTATTTTAGCATATTTTTCACTTTATTGCCAGCACATATAAAAGCATTTTGCCTGTGTTTTAAACTTCTGTAGTCTAAGCTTGCCGGGTGTACTGAATCACATTTAATTGCATTTCTGAGAACTGTGTGCCTCCCTTCCATTTCCTTGCATTGCATAAAAGGGGGGGTGAATTGTACAAGAAAGTGATTACATTGTTTTTGCTGAAATCCTATCAAGTTATTTTCTGTACTGCATTTCAGTCCACATTGCATCCATTTGAAGCTATAAAAGTATTGTTGGTATCTTATCCATTTCATGTCAACTCCTTAGTGATTATCAAGAAGTGTGCTAGTGCCAGATTCTCCGTTGTTAATCTTTATCATACCAGATTAAGTGTGATATCCAATTATTAATTTATTATAAAGCGTGATATAATATATATTGTTTAAGTTATCAAATAAACCTTTAAACTTGCAAAACAGAACTACTTCTTGGCTCAGTGGGGTCAGGGGGATTCCAAGGGAGGGGTGTTATATAGGGGTAGTCATCCAGAATGCATGAACTGGACATAAAGATATATCAATAAGGGTTTTCATTCAGTATTATAGACTAGGCGTTGACTTAGCTGTAGTGTTGAATTGAATCCTCTTACAGGAACTAGTGAATCAATGTGGATGCTGAAACTACAGAAAGAATGTGTAGATCTCCTCGAGACCATCAATGTATCACATGAAATGTTAATTCTCAATCCAATGGGAGTGGAAAAACAGTTACAATGGTTGGATTGTGCCAACACCACGGAAATGGTGGCCGCCTCCAAGATTTATAAACAACTTATTGCAGAGGGGAAAGAATTAGGCATGTTAGAATCCTACTTGACTAAATTCCCAGATCCCACAAGGAGAGCAGTCTATCTACGTTTCCGTTTCAATGTTCTCCCCACGGGGGAAATACTCGAAATTAGATCTGGCACGGGCCAAAAAATCCCCTGTGGCTTTTGTCATTGTAAAACTACGACTGAATCACTTGAACACCTACTGCTACATTGTGTAACAATTGCCCCACAGAGACTAACCTCGTTTGGGAAATTTGTCCATGACCCTTCGAGGGTATGTACTGAACTATTATGGTGGTATATGCTCCATAGTAAGTCAAACGCACTAAAGCTAGCCGTGTAAACTTTTTAGTGGAAGTGTGTGGTCTGGCAACCCTTGAAAGAACAAACTAGCATTGCAGAGAACCCTCACTGGATCTCCAATTATACTTGAAGAGAAGGTGTGGGTCTCTTTTCATCCTCCTGCTTTGACCGTATGTTTACAATTGTAAAAATGTAAACTGCCGTAGAAGTGTTACTTGATTTGTGAACCTAAATGAATGAAAACGGTGCTTTTCTTTTTTCTTTTCTGCTCCACGGATCCTATTCTATGTTCTGATTCCCAAAAAATGTTAAATATTGAAAAGATATTGTATACGGTCATACATTGGTATGTACTGAAAGTATACTGTATATTTGTTTTAACGCTTCTAATGTCAGATTTGTAAAAATATTATATACTATTTTAGATTGGTTAATATGTGGAATGACATTGTAATTATGTTTTAACTCTTAAGTTTTTGAAAATTCTATGTCAAATTTTGCAAAGGTTTAATTTGTAAAAACCAGATACAAATAATAAAAAAAAAAGTTTGGGTCCTGACCCTGGGGGTGGACAAGCGAGGGAGGATCACTTGGGTGGAGGATCGCAGTGAATTGGAAGTGGGCACCTACAGACTAGACATGGTATCCCCCTTGCACTTCAGAAAGTCAATCCAACCTCCCCAAGCCTTTATGGGCTATTACAAATCATCTCCTTTCATTTCCCCACCTTTGTCCTTTAACAGTGCTGTGACGAGGAAGAGGCGACTAGGGGTAATGCCCACTAACAACTGCCATGTCCACTTTAACACTGGGATGAGAAAGAGGCTTTCTAAAAGCTATGGGGGTCAGGCATGTCCTCTTAATCAAAGTCAGGCAGAATTGGACAATGACACACACCTGCAGCCTATTGAAGGACTACAGGTGTTTAAAATGAGACACCAAGAATGAACAGAGAGAGACCCGGGGAACTGACAAGGCAGCTAGCAGCAGGAAACCCGGGAAGACTGGAGGCAGCCGTGGTGGGACCCGAACTGAAGCTGGGATGCTGGCTGACATTCCCAAGCCTTGGGGAGCCTCCGATACGAAGTGGGAGCAATGAGAGCTGCGGTGAAGCCAGAGTAAAAAGGACACTGTGTCCGACCTCGCCAGCGGAGCTCCAGTCCACAGGTGAGCAGGGCTTGTGGAAACAGAAGCAGCAACTAGAGCAGAGGAGAAAAGCAGCGAGAGACGCCGGAGGATGAAGCTGACGACCGGTGAGTGCTGGGAAAGCCACTCGGAGACTGGGGCACTCTTGGCGGGCAGCAAAAGCGTAGAACAGCTCAGAAGAAATAAATGCTTCAGTTACAGATGAATCTGTGATACTAAGTGAATGCAAGAAAGGCATGTGGCGTGAGGTATAGTAATTGCCAATATTTAATAACAATCTGAAAGAAAGGAGCAAAACAGGTCGAATTAAGGACTCGAACTACAGAGTGGAAGTCAAGTCTGAGAAACCATTTGTTTGTTGAATAGCAAACTGATTAAACCCTAAAACCGTGTTTGAAGGACAACAACTTTCATACTTGAAAGAAGCTAGGCACAAATGGGGGAAACGTATCACCATACATGAAGTGTGAGTAAGTGCCTGAAATACAGTGAGACAATGTGTACAGAACAAGGATGGCAAGCACTGGCTTAGAGAATTGTGGTACTCTATGAAAAACCAAAAAGGCTGTCACAAGGAAGCCAAGTTAAGGAAACACTTCAACACAGAGGTAAGATGCTGTGGAGCCTATGTGTGAGCTGGAGAACTAAGGGTTTCTGTTTGCTTGACTTATAATGGGTGGACTGTATGTACTGACACTGAGCCCAGACAGGCGAACCCCAACGTGTTGGAAAAGGTCAAGATAAATATGCAAAGTGTCAAGAAGGAAAAAGTACCACTGTTGGATTTAAACCTTGATTTAAACCAAGACCATTTTTTTCTGACCACTGTTACATTGACCTTCTTTAATGAGACTGTGATGAACTTGGGGATGGGAACCGTGAGAAAGGTGTGGAACTGTATTACCTTGAGTCCAAGAGAAGGTAACTTGAAAACTGTTATGAACTTTTTTATACTCGTGGAAGGGGAGCTGAAGAGGAAGCCCTGAGCTGGAAATAGTTCAGAACTTTACTTTTGGAACACTGTTCAGTTATGGTTGACATCCCTACACATTGTTTTTGCCTTAGGTGTGAGGGCAAGCACACGTTTTGGACACACACAGACATTTTAGTTGAATTTACTGACACCGACAATCCTTAGTTTCTTTAGGTAGGGAAATCCCACCTTAGCATAGGGCAAGTTAGGACTTACACCATCTTGACATTTAAGTTAATACAAGTATTTTTGTTAATATTGAAACTGTTGTCTGGGTTGTACTTCATGATGTCTTCACACTGGGCATATGTTATTCTTGCAGCTGGTAATGTATTTCCATGCTGCTTAAATGTGATTTAATTGGGGATGCGCAATATATCACAACAGTCTGCAGGAAACCAACCATAAAAAAACAGGCTTGTAGCATGCTGTATAACCAAAGTGTGTGATCCTTGGCAAATAATGTCATCTTGCTGCGCATTGCCTAAAAGAATTGTGAGCTTTCAAAGCCTGCAATCTTTTATACCTAACAATACCTCTGTCAAAATAGGTCGAAATCAGTCTGTGATGGATGAACGCCTTTGAGCGAAGGTTGCATTAGGATGGATTTCGAGATTAACCTCTGAAACCTGGGCATATGTTATTCTTACAACCGGTCATGAGAGATACTACCCTACTTTTGCACGCAATGAAATATTAAAATAATACCTTTGTGTTTACAATGGATAAAACAGTTATCTGTGATTTTTTGAAGGGGCACACAGGAAAACACTGATAAACAAAGATTCTGAATTGTTCTAAAAACACTGGAAAAACACCCCTGAAAGTAAAAAAAAACTGAAAACAGGAAACTTATAATTCTACCCTTGTCTATGGCAAATAAGTAATAAAAACAAGTTTTTAGTAATTTTAATGGAGACATTGAGGTCGGGGGTGAAAAATCACTGTCCATGGCCAAACACCACGGCTAGTGGTATGGCAGTGTTTAAAAATGGACAGTGGGCATGAACAAAGTCCATGGTTTGTGGCTAGACAGTGATTTAAAAATTACGGTTCATAGTGATAATCTCGAATGGCAAAATCTCGAAAGTCAAAATGTTGACGTTTTTTGTTTGAAAATGGGGGGGTTCCCCCCGAACCCTCCTTTTTTTTGTTTTTTTTTGTTTTTACCTATTTTTTATATATATACTAGAGGCAAAAAAAAATATAGAAAAAATAATAATTCGACATTTTTTTTTTCGACTTTTTATTTTCGACATTTTTGTCTTTCGACATTTTATTTTCGAGATTTTCACTGACCACCAAAAATTACATTTGGCATGGCCAAAGGCCATGGCTAGTGATCTAGTAGTGTTTCAAAATGGACAGTAGACACAGGAAAATGTTGTGCCACTGACCATAGCGGAAGGCCATGGCTATTGGTCTGGCAGTGTTCTAAAATATGGGGTGGGCATGGGCGATAGTCGTATCCACTGAACATCGCCAAAGGCCGTGGTTAGTGTTTTGGTAGTGTTTTAAAATGAAATGTGGGCCTGGCCAAAGGCCGTGCTCACTGGCCCTGGTCGGAAGCCATGGCTAGAGGTCTGGTAGTGTTGTAAAATATACAATGGGCACAGGCGAATGTGTGGCCACTGGCCATGGCTAGTGGTGCAGAATAAATCTATGGAATAACAAAACCCTTGAAATTCAATGAAAAAACGTGCGGTAATGATCAGTTAAGGTAAGAAACATATTGCAATAAATCCCCTGAAATTCAATGCATTGGGGAACTCAGGGCTGGCTTAACTCGGCATCGAAGTTGCTGAGTTAGCCGAGTTAAAAACCTTCCCACTCGCATAATCTTAGATGCCCCAGCTTACAAGACTTTTCACTGAAGTGAGATGAGGGTTGGGGTGATGTGAATGAATGCCAAAACCAATGTTGAGCAGCTTTCGGGGGAGAAAGGGAACTCTTTTATTGTTTCCAAAGCCCAGACCAGAACATGACTGGGGCATGTACCAGAGACCATACGTCTGATTAAGAAATGAGATGTTTGATGTGGTGGACCTCGACATTACGCACGTATTAAGTGCAAAATATCAATTGCACAATACCAGAAAGCAAACAGGTGTTGGAGAAGGTGTGGTAAGTTGGGAGTGGGGATGGGTGGGTCGTGAGAAGGAGATAACACTTAGTAAAGGAGACAGGTTGAGGGATGGGTGGTCAGGCGTAGCAGGGGCTCTAGGGGTGTCCCCCTATATAAGAACAGAAGGGATCCAGAGGGAAGGGGAAAGGGGCTTTGGGGTGTCTGAATATGGGCATGGGCTCAGGGAGTGTGCAGATAGTCATGACAGAGGTGAGCGGGAGTCGGAGGGTGGTGGTGGAGAGTGGAAAGGCGATCTTTCTCAACTGCTGCTGCATCAAACTGAAAGTGCAGAGGAAGTTGCAAAAAGGATCGCAATCATCACATGCAACAGTTTGATGTTCCTCAGCACACACTCCTGCAATAAGCATCCCATGACTATGGGCCTCATTACGAGGAAGGCGGTAGAGGGTTAACGGCGCCGGTAGAGCTGCTGGCCCATTAATCCTCTACCGCCTCATTACGAGGTCTGCTCGCGGGACCCGCTAAGGATGTCTGGTAAAACCAAGCGTCCTTTGCAGGTCCCGCGAGCAGACCAGGATGCTAACAATGGGCCCGTCATTAACGGGCCCGTTGTTAGCATCCTCCACATTCCCATTGAGCCCTATAGGGGCTCAAATGTGAATGGGGATGAACGGGGTTTGGGTTCCTTGAATGGGGAAATACCGGGCCCTCCAAGGTCGGAATGGCCCGGTATTTTCCCATTCAAGGAACCCGGACCCAGCACCCGCTAAAAGCGGCATGGCTACCTCCATACTCGTAATGTGGTCCTATGTTTTTGATATCAAGGACAAGGTGAAGTTTATGGCCAAGGATTTAGACAATCACTGTTTAAGTCTGGGAGAACCCAGATTGGTGTGAACTCGCCGGATGACTAAACATGACTTATGTGTTGCATAATTTCATAATCAGCTAAAAGATCAGAATCAACACCAGGGCACATCCAGGAGAGTTTTCCTGAAGCCAATCAGAACTCTGGAACCCCTGAGGAAGTTTTTGGCTCGCTATAAGAGTTCTAGGTCGCTGTCAGGCTCTCTTTGGGTTGTGCTTGTCTGTAAGAGGGAGTAACAGGCCTCATCAAAGTTAGGAGGGAGCAGGGGTGCTTGTGACACTACACTGTGGACCATTTCTTTAGTTTATATTATGTAGGTGTTTCTAAAGTTAGGGGGTGTTTTTGGTCCGACAGTCTAATCCCCCAACCTCTTCTGTGTACACAGGTGCTTATGTTGTGGCCACTGAGACCATTTTGTCACATTTCAATCCCTGTTTTCCTTTTAATATATATGGTGTTTATTTTGTAGAGTTCCTATATTTGACATAACTGAGGTACATATGTATTTGTAGCAGTGGCATGTACGGTTTGTATCCATGTGCCATCCACCACACCTGCCTTCTTGTTACACTCTGGTAGCGGTGCAGAGGAAGTAAATGGCAGCATCTGGAGATTCAGGTTAATCCCCACAATGATAAAGACTTTTTTTAATTTAATTTGCATTTTTAAAGCGCTCACACAGCCCGGGGGCATCGAGGCGCTGTTACAGGAGTTGTTTATCTTAGTTGCATAGTTGTTTGTCTTAGTTCCGTATTTATAACGTGCTTAAACACCCAGAGGTTTCTAAGCGCTGACCCTGGGACCGAACGTGTGTTGCTTTGTGTCGTCTTGCTTCAAGGCGAGCACTTTGCCGCTGAGCTATCCTCCCGGGGCTAGAGTAAAGCAGTGTGAGAAGGATGACCAACCAGAGGCAGTGGCACCAGCTGCAGCTAGCAGGGCTATGTTGCCTAGGTTATCTCCCTCTTGCTTTGGTGAAAACGTGGTCTGTGGCTTCAAAGGGGATCACCTGTCATGATTTCCTTTTCTTGCATGCAGGCCCACATTGCCTGCAATGACGGGTGGTTGTCAACTAAAGGCAGAATGAGGAAAATTCAGTACAATATGGTTGCAAGACTAACCTGTGTGCATATCAACACAACACCCCCTGAAATGAGCAGAGGGAAAAGATTGACAATACTTTTATATTTATAAATGAATTAGCCACATGCAACCCCATCAAGCTGATTCTGTCTATTGCCTCTCTCCATCTTGCAACCAATGGCATAGCATCATCCTCTATTTCTCCACACATCCACCATCATGTCCATGCTGTCACTTTCACCCTCCCCATTCCTTGCTACAATACTGGAATGACTTACCCCCTGACATCAGAATCACCACCAACATACTTGCATTCAGGTCATTCACCAGACTCTGTATCCTACACTTGAAAGGGACTTTCATTCGTTCCCGACACATTCTGGTCTCTGTGCGGAATTGCCATCTGGCAAGGGTGGAAAACACTGTTTTTTAAAATGTTTTATTACTACACAAAATTACATGGGTGATCCCTCCTCTAAAGGGGTAGTCTGCTAACCAGATCCCCATTTGTCACAACTCCATGCAAAGAGCATAGTGCACTTGTGCCCTGCTGCATCAGTAGCCTGATACGCAGCACCCGCACTGCTCGTGGCACAGGACAGATTCATTGGATACAAGATGCCCAGAGCAAAGTCATTGCAGCACAGAGGCAACATTTAAGATATGGCCCTGTACCTGAACTACGATGATCAAGACTACTCCATGCTGGTGGCAGGGTAATCTCTAAGAATAAGCTATACCTGAGTTTAGGCATAGCGCATGGTGATACATATGATCCTGGCCGCCACATCCCAAATGATATTACATGTGTGAACCAACTCTGCTGTGGAAGGGAATGTTTATTCGGGTCTGAAGGGCCGATACTGCCACGCAGCAGGAAAGAAACCCATCGGACCCAGCTTCTCAATGATTCTCTTTGGGAGGGCCGGTAACCCCCTCCCACAGAAACAGCTACACAGCAGGCAGATGTCCTGGGACCATGTATCAAAGGAGCACACCTTACACCAGGGTGCTGCATATCCAAAAGATCTGTGTTATCAGTAAGAGGGAAGGGGGTGCAAGTATCATAGGCAGGAGTGCTCTGGTCACTGGAAGAAGCCTCCCACCATCCTGTTTCTCACTGTCTCTCTTTCCCTTTCCTGTATCTTCCACATCTCGAGCAAAGCACTTTGGGTGCAAGATCAACAGGGCAAAGTTCACTCCAGCCAAGAGAAGGGATTGGTCACCTAAAGCAGGCTAGCTTTAGACCAATCACCTGAAGACTTGTGACTTTAAAAGAAGGAATCTTGTACCCCTTCAAAAGAATTCCCTCAGTTCTTAAAGGATCATTTAAGGCCAAAGAGATGGTCTGAAGATTCTAATTTGAACTTCTTTTGGGACCGTTGCACTGTCCAAAGCCCCCGCCGGTGGTGAAGACGGCACCTTCCTAGGCAGAAGGAATATCTGTTGCCTAACCACTCCCAGGGAACATTGGGATTGACCAGTGTTGTGGACCAGGACCAACCCTTCTGCAACAGATCTTCTATGCCAAAAGAGCAGACCCTAAACTGGAGTGTCCTGTGCTCGAATGCTTTGTGAAGGCCTCACAGAAACTTGAGGGACCGACCAGCTGAAGCTCCCTGTTCTCCTGCACCAAACTGGTTGCTCCATGTTCCCAGCATCCTGAACAATAGGAAAGGCACTGGTGTTGGTGTCTGTGTACCTCCAATCAGCTGAACTATTGTGCTGCATCTAAACCAGATCGACATTGCATCGTGTCATCGAAGCACGTCACTTGTTAGGCCCAAAGAGACTGATTAACTCTGAAACCAAACTGAATCTCTGCATGGTCACTCACCGACTCTAACCGGGGGTTACAACTACAGCTCTGCCCTGCTCACCTAAGAATCACTCCCTCATTGACTGCACAGTGATGCACCCTCGATCACCTCTTCAGCGACAGTTGCCCGCTACCCCGAACTGCTGGAGTGTCACTTTCACCAACTTCTCCCAGTGGCAAAACCCGACTTGGCCTGGCCAACTGTGAAACCTTCTTGGGACCACCCTGTTGACGAGGAGAGGTAATTACTGACGGGCCCATTGGTCAGCACTCACCTTCGAAAACTTGTAATACAAGATAGCTGCACCGTGTGAGGACAGGGTGCAGGACTAACATACTCCAGCACAAATCAGTACTAGGGACTCAGTAAGTTGGCAAAGGGAAGTCCGTTTAATGATACACACATCAGCTTATGCAAATCAGCAGCATCACGAACACCTGTCTCGCCCCGACTTCCTCGAACTTCAGTACAACAGCCTCTTTTATGAGCAAACTTCGTCATCAATGACATACACTTCTATAAAAAATCATCATGCAATATAATTGGTTGGGAAAGGTAACTTAAGTATAGGTGTTATATCTGTATATGAAAATAAGGCATACGGATTGGATAACTCTTATCGGGTGGGCGTCTATGCCCATCCCTCTACACCACACGTGATTGACGTCACTACAAGTACGACGTCTCATTGGTTACAATGTCTATAGGACCCTAGATTACATGGTCCCTTGTGATTGGGCGAGTTACACCCCTAAACATAAATCTCCACTTTTAATTAGCAGCATGCAGAATAGACACCCTGGTGCCTGGTGTCCCAAGATTCACCCTGCCTCCCTTCCATCAATCAGTGGTTTAGGGCTATGTGTCAATTAGTTGGCTGGGTATGGCCTCGGATCTGTAGTCTCTTATCAGGAAAAGTTATGGCAACCTCTGGTTCTGAATGACATCAGGCGGTGGTACATCTTCGCGCCTGTCTGGTCACGTGTTGGTCCACCGTGAATCTGCTTCAGTTCTCAGTCTTTTCGTGCATTTGATTCTGTTTTCGCTTGGCCACCTGCATGGGCGTCTCTTAGCTTGACCTTCACGGGCGGGCTGGCGAGCTCTGAAGTTGGAGCTCATGCTCACCTCCCCTTCTCTGGTGACCTCTATTTCCCCGGCATAAGCCATCCTTTGTTAAGTTTCGATCCCGCTCTTTTCCTCAGCTTGGACCTAGATGTGAAACTCTGCCAGTTGGGCCTGGGCCTCCGGGGCTTTCTTCTGCTCAAACAAAATGGAGTTGCACGTGTACATTGTGCTGTATTGAGGTAGACATATATAGTTGGCATATGCCGCTCTATTCTTCTACTTAAGCATTGCAGGCGGCATTGATTACTCACGTTCAATAAAGCGGTTGCTTCCGTCTTGTCTCATGGCACCATTCTCATACGTTTTCACAGTGTCTCTCCCTTCATCCATTACAATTCTCCACGCAATTGTCGATATGGTCATGCATAGCTTTCAGTAGCCACTTCTGGCTGTTCTTGGGGGTGCCTAGGCCCTTAGTCTATTTCCATTGGCCTTCCATTAGGGCCTTCGGGGTCTCCTCGTGGACAGTCTGTAAATACTCGTCGTTTCGTACCAATGGCAGGTACGGTTGTCTGATTGGGTACCGTGCTGCCCAGGGTTGCCTGATTATGGGCATTTCAACAGGTATTGATCTTCTAATGTACACAGGGCAGCAGCCCATTGCCACCCTTTGTTGGTTCAGCTGTTCCTCATACGTCACATACCACGGCGAGTACCTTACTGGCAACTCACACTGGGGGGCAGGGGTGCAGGTCATATCTGGGACCTCCTCTACACTCCCCCCTCTGGTCGGTTCATCGACCACTCCTACTTCCTCCTTTATGTTCAATTTCTTTGATTCCTCAGCTTCTTGCTCATCGTCTCCTGGGTTTACACAAGAAGCCGTGAAAGTATGCAATTTTGGTGTCCATATCTTTATCACCCCTTTCAGGCTTCCTGCTGTTTTCACATGCTCATCTTTGTTCCAGGTCATCAACTGGCATTGTCCATTTGGACTGCAGTAAATCCATTTGCCTTCATACCTTCTTCGTTTCTTGAGATAAGTGAATTTTGTTCCCTCTGGTGCAAATTCACTGGCCTTCACAAAGTCCTTTATTTCCTCATCTGTCAGGTCTCTGGGCTTCCAGCCTGGTTCGACGTCGACCATAATTTTCATCCCAATGGCCTTCTTTGCAGTTTTCTGGCATTGTGTGATGATTATCTTGATAACACAGAATCCTAGCAGCACCATTGCTAGCAAAGCTCCCAAGAACTTGAATATATCTGCCATCCATTGCGGGACCCATGAGAATAGGTTTCCAAACCAGCTGTCATCATCTACTTCATCTGTTTCCTCAGTCATCTGATTTTTCAGGGTCGTTAACATGCTTATGGCCTCTGTGAGGGTTCCATTTTCTTCGTTGTGTGATGGTGTAAATGTGCAACATGATTCTCCGATTTTCGCACAAACACCTCCATCCATTGCTGTGATCATGTCAAGCACATATCTGTTCTAGAGGGTCATCAGTCTAACCGCTCTCAGCTCTTCTTTGATTGCATTGAATCCTTTTATTGTGGTGTTGATGGTCTGCAGTAACTCCCATCTGATTATCTGCAACCATTTAACATTCACTCCAATTTGGATGTGTGGCAGTAGCATTGTGGTGAATACTGTTGAAGTGAGGCTGAACAGCCTGTGTTCATATGGAATCGCATAGAATGCTTCTTCTGATTTGGCAGAAAAGTAGTTTTCTCTCTTCATTCTGGATATCAGTTCTGTGGATCTCCTCCTTCTCAGATGAGCATCTGCTTTCGGGAAGCTGTCCAGATTCAGATCCTTTTTTGGAATCACCAGTGCGGGGACATGGACAGTGACCAATGTACATATGTCCCCCCAATTTCTTGGCAGTCTTATGTACGCTTTGGATCCACACGCCCAATAGAGGTCCATCAGGACTGCGGTTCCTTGTGCCATTCCTGGTGCCTCATATATTCGTCCACAGTTTTGATTTTCCCCCATTTTCCTTGTACCATTATTTCTGAAGCACAGTTTCGGGTTCTCCAATGGTACTATTTCCAGGGGTTCTCCTCTGTCTTCGACCCATGTTAACAGTTTTGCCAAGTTTTGCCATAGAGGTTTACATAACCTCTGTGGGTTTTCTACTGCTTCCTTGCAGGCTCCAAGGACCATCCAAGCTCGGCAGATTACTACTCCTTCTTCCCATCCGTCTGGGGAAACCATTGACCCCCAGATCTGCATTTGGCCTCTGTTCTTCCAGATTTGAACCTCTTCTGCGGTTTTTCCTTGTACGTTCAGTCTTCGGTTTATTTCCCATCTAATTCCTGATCCTTTGATATCAGGGCCCTGTTCTTTGTTTTGATGTCCTGGACAAAACCGTCTTCATCTGGTAAGTCTTTTTCAAGATGCCCATACCAGTGCGGTGTCTCTTCCCATAAACTGCCCTTTGGTGTTGCACATTGCTACGTGTGACATGCAGTGTGCCGTGGGGACGTCAACTTCTACTGCAACCAAGATTTTGGACTTGCCCGTGCTATATGGCAGGAGTGCACAGACAAAACATTCCCCTTCTGGTCCAACTTCCTTCATGTGCTGGTACCATATGTTGTTTCCAAGATGGGCTGTGCTGTCCAGGTAGTCGCTTAGTTCAGTGTCCGTTTCATATGGGCTTCTCTTGATTCTTACTGTTTTTCTGTAGTTGGCCAACACTATGTCTCAGAATGCGTCTGTACTGCTCTTTCGTTCAGGCAGGCTCTCGGGCGTTATCCTTGGTGGGGCAGGTCTCACTTCCTGCACTGTCATAGTAGAGGAAGGGCTTGCATTTCTTTTCTTTCCCTCGTACACTCTGTTGTAGAACTCTTCCCACCACCATTGGCTCGTTATCTTCCCAACGCGTGGTGGCATTGTAGGCCTGTTGCTTATCTCTGGCGTTGGAGCAGACATGCTCGTTATTACAGGTTTTGTGGTTTTCTTGCTCAACTCCTCATGTTGTTTCTTTGCTCTACGCATGAGCGGGAACACACACTTGACTACCGCATGCATTTTCTCAGTGATTTCTTTTGTGGGTTCCTCCGTTTCATTGAGTGATTGTGCTATCTCACTTCGGTTCGGTTTCTCACTTTGCTCCCTGCTTTCTGGAGCTGCTTGTTCCACCGGGGATTTCTCCCTTTCAGTTAGTTTGGCCTGCGGTTTTGTAGCCATTGACATTTGCCCTTGTTTGTGTGCATGGGTGTGTGCATGGGTGTGTGCCGTGGACACTGCTATGTTATCCTTCATTCCGTGCTGACCCTTTCTCCAGCCTTTCTCACCATTCATTACTTCAAGTGTGTGCGTGTTGCTGCTAATTACATTCAACTGTAAATCGTTTGTTTCATCATCAGTTTTTCTTGGTACAGGGATGACAATATAAGGTCTGGGTGCTTTTGTGGGCCCCAGATGTTCATTACCTGGTGGCAGCACAGACATTGGGATGGTTCGAGCACCAATAAGAAAGGCAGTTCTGACAGTTAGAGACACAAATACTACAACAATCACTATGCATATACATATGACGGCCTTGAAAGACATCTTACAGCATCTCCTTCCAGGAAACCGGGGGCGCACCTCCACTGGTGGCACAACTAAATTATTGTTTTGGGCTCCCCTCTCGAACAAGTCCATAGTCAATAGTTTATTTATTTTCTTATCTTGATTTTCGTTACTTAAAGGTTCAGCAAACACTAAAATGGCGGGTGCAGTTTAATGTCCCCCCTCTTGCGAGTGATGACGGAAGTCTCTAGTTATGGAGTACAGATCCTTTGCTAGACTATGGAAAAGGTTAGACTACCGTTTTTAGCACATCACATTCTTCCTGCATTTGTGGATACAACGCATTTCCAGGGCCCCTTCCCAATTCGTCTTGGCCCCGAGGACATGCAGGAATTTGTTCACAGTGACACCATAAAAGGATGGCTTCGCTTCACATCACGCATAGATAAACCATTGAAAAAATAAAAACAAAAATAAAAATAACAGTGAACATATGAGAAGGTAGGAAAAAATAAGAAAAAGGTTGAAAAAAGTAAATATGGCAGTGAAGTTTGTTGCTCTGCTCCTTTCGCTTGGTTCTTCGAGGTCGAGTTGCTGCAAAGTCTCTCTCCCCCCCATTTACTCCACTGCGGGATGATGATGAAAAACAGAGAAAAATAAGAAAAATAGAAAAGAAGTTCAGGATGTATTTATACCCTTTCGATTCGTTCTACGTTGGAAGCATAAAGAACTGTGTCTTTGTTTCCTTGCTCTGCCCCCGGCTGGGGCTTCTAAAGGGTTTTATCGTGGATCTCTCCTTTCTAAGGCTCTTCTCAGCAGCGGATGTCCATGATTGCTTCTCAGCTGTGATGCAATAGCTCTCAGGAGTCTGTTGCGTTGTGCATTTTTTGCTGGATCACAGAGAAACGTGGGCACGTCGACAGTGATGGATCTACCCACTAGCTCTGGAAAGTTCTCGATGAGGTGAAAGAAGACTGTGAAGGCAATTCTGCTATCTTTAGGTGATAATAACATTTGCTCTGATTCTCTGTCTCTTAGGTCACCGGCCTTTTTTGCATTGTGATCGGTCCTTGCCTTCTCGATTTGTCCCTCACTGACTAATTTCACTGGAATTCTCTCAGAAACTCCCTCTGAAAGCTGGACAGTTCCATTTGTTGCTGTAAGCTATAGAAGAGTGTTCCTATCTTTCTCGCGTTGGCAGGGTCTCTGAGGAAGTTGAGGGCATCAACCTCGGCAGGTCTCCCTACCATTTCCGGAAAGTCATTTACTAAGCCAAAGAGGACATTGTGGGCTATTAGGCTGTCCTCAGGGGACAGGGACATTTATTTGTTTTGCAGAGTCTCAATCACACGCCTCGCTTTTGCTTTGAGCAGTCTTTGCACTTGCCTGCTGCGTGGATGGCTACCACATTATTTAGTTTACTCCCTATCTGGTTTAGAAAAAGATTGTTTCGGGGATCTCTGATGAAAGTCAGTGTATCTGTGGTCCTCCCGACAAGTTCTGGGCACTCCTCAGTGATTCGAAAGAATAACGTGTAGGTCACTTCGTCAATGACTGCTTGAGGCGGGAGCATTGGTCTTTGAGTCACTGTGTTCAGGCAACTCGGCGAAGACCTCTGCGATGACAGTCAATAGTTGCCTGATTACCTTCTTATTTTCTGGATCTTGGATGAATTCTGTGACACTTGTTTCTCTCCCTATGAGCGATGGATAAGTCAATGTCACTAATTGGAAGTAGGTGAGTACATCCCACTTAAGGCTTCTGCTGGGGTGTACCATAAGTTTGTGAACAAAGTCTTTATGCTGGGTCCTTCAGGATAACAGTTTCAGTTCTCAGGAATATCCGGTTATGTTGCTTACCAGAGTCTTAGAGTTCTTTGTCCACTACTCTGTGGCTCTACGTGTTTAAGTTACCAGTGTCACTGCAGGTTCAAAGTATGCAACCTTTTCCTTTACCCTGTGACTTCAGCTGCACATTGCTTGTGTCTGAAAAGTCTTGTATGTCATTCAGTGCTTAGAGAAAAGTTCAATGTATAGCCACAGTTTTCACAGTGAGCTCTTCAGTTTGTCGTTTCTGCTTGTGCGTCCTTCTTCCTCACCCTAGACCTTGTCTGCACGTGCTGTGGTCCTTCCCCGTTGTCTGTAGCTTCCACGGTGGATGCAGTAGGAGCATCTTCTCCTATAAAGGGCTTGACGTCATTCAGGAAGATCCAGGCTCTTCTTCCTTGGAGCTTGACAGCGGACGGGGTGCAGTCCTCTACGATGAAAGGGCCATTAAACTGTGGTTCGTACCATTTCTTCCTTGTAAAGTTCTTCACTAGAACTCTGTCCCCCGGGAAGACAAGTGGTGCGCCTAGGCTGAGAGTTGCGCCTGCATCAGCATTGTCTGTTGTGGTTTGTGCTGTGCTGTCCCCTTTCCGTCGTCGCTGCAGCTGGCCTGAAATGACAGATGTACTAGAGGTAGGAGAGTCAAGGTAATTCTTCATTTCTGCTCCCAGAACCTCCCTAGCGGGCTGGGCATCACATCTAGCTCTATCTTGGGGTGTAAGAGGGGTTCTCATCCTTCTACCAGTGATAATCTCGTGCGGCGTGAGGTGATGGTCGGAGCCTGGCTGGTTCCGAAGCGCATATAATGCCAGTGGTAGGCAGTGCAGCCATCCCTTCTTTAATGTGAGCTTCAGTTTGGCTATCCTCTCTTTCAACAGGCCGTTGAGGCGTTCACATATGCCATTTCCTTCTGGGTGATACGCCGACGAGAAATTGTGCTTTATACCAAGCAACAAGCTAATCTGCTCAAATAGTGAGTTTACGAAATGGGGCCCGTTGTCTGACCTCATAACCTCACACACCCTCCACCTGGGGAAAACCTCCCTCACCAGGAACTTTGCAGCACAGGCAGCATCAGGGTGTGTACAGGGCCCCGGTTCTATCAATCTAGAGAATGGACACACCACGACAATTAAATACCTGTACCCATTACAAACCTGAATCATATCGACATAGTCGATATGCAGGTGCTGGAAAGGCCCTTCAGGTCTGGGAATGATTCCTCTCATCTCTTTCAATGTGTGCCCAGAGGTGAATTGCTGGAAAATTATTCAATTGACCATAAAGAATGCAACATGCTGCGCTAAATTCGGCGCAAACCAGTCTTCTGAGAGTGTTGCAGCAAGATTTTCTTTTGACATATGGAAAGGGTAGTGGAGCTGTTCTAATGCTACCTTTAGAAGGGTGACAGGCATTACTGGTTTACCAGTGCTGTCCTGCCTCCATAACCCAACAGAGGGGTTTAAAGAACACCCTCGAAGCTTCCATAAATTCTTCTCATCCTGAGGTGCCTCCCCCTGGAGTTCCATTAACTGTGTCTGCCCCATATTGCTATAGGCTTCTGGAGTGGCTCGGGCTATCATCATTCGCTCATGGGTACGTGCCACCTCCATGTCCATGATTGTCTCACCCTTGGATGCCATGCGCTTGGCTTCATGTCCGCTTCATGGTTTCCAGGTGACACGAAATCTGTTCCCTTGGTGTGAGCGGCGCACTTGACGACCGCTATGCACACTGGGAGCTGTAGTGCTTTTATCAGCCTGTCCAACAAGGCTGCATGTTGCACTGGCTTGCCGTCTGCTCGGAGGTAGCCCCTCCTTTTCCATCGTGCCAGGCCTGCATGCATGGTGGACGTCACATAGGCGGGGTCACTGTACACTATTACTTCCTGGACTGCGTGATTCTAGATGGCGAGTATCAATGCCACTAGTTCTGCAGCCTGTGCCGAATAGTGGGATGGTATTCGTGCACTGACAAGTACTTGGAACTCTCCATTTGCCATGTGTTTGATCACGGCCACGCCTGTGTACCTTTGCCCGTCTTCTTGGTCAATTCTCGATGACCCGTCAATGAAGACGACTTGTCCGCTTGGCAGAGCATTCTCTCTTATTCTGGGGATTTCATCATAAAACTCTTCATAATTGGCACAGTCATGCACAGGTTCTCGCTCTGTGACTGGCTCAGCAATAAACATAGCAGGGTTCACAGTTTTGCATCGCACTATTTTGATCAATGGATTTGAGATAATCACCTCATATGCGGATGCTCTCTGTGACGTCAAGGTGCCTTTTGGCTTCTCCAATATGGCAAATAATGAGTGCTCAACATATAATGTCATGGAGCATCCCATCACAATGGATGATGCTTTCTCGATGGCAAACGCGGCGGCTGCTAAATTTTGCTCGCATGGGAAGTGGCCCCTCATGACCGGGTCCAAGCTCCCACTGTAATACGCTAGGAGCTTGTACCCCCGATGTTCGCTTAGCGAGCACCGCCGTCATAAAATTGCCATCGGTATGAGAGAAAAGATAGAATTCCTCTGTATAATTGGGGATCTCGAGAACTGGGGCCTTACAAATTGCCCCCTTTAGTTCTGCAAACCCCTTTTCCATTTCTTCAGTCCATTCAATTTTTCCCTCTGTTGTCTGGGCTTTCTTTAAGGCCTGGAGCAAGGGCTTGGTGTATGAGCTGTAATTGAAGACCCATGCTCTGACATAATTGCATAGGCCTAAGAACCTCTGCATTTGTCTTACCGTGAGCGGCTTAGCCGGGTTCATGATAGCTTCAGCCCTCTCTGGTGTTACCTTTTTCCCTTCATGTGAGATTAGTTGCCCTATGTATAACACCTCCTGTTGGCAGTATTACAACTTGTCCTTGTCCACCTTGTATCCCTTCTCAGCTAATATGGTCAATAGCTGAACAGAGTCGTGTCGGCATTGCTTTTCAGTGGTGCTGCAGATCAGAATGTCATCTACATACTGCAAAACAACACTGTCTACCCCAATGTTACTTAGGTCCATTTGCAGGACTCATTTAAAAATGGACGGAGATTCACAATACCCCTGTGGCAGCCTTGTACTTTTCAGGCGCATTTGTCTGAAAGTAAATGACGTCAGGTCTTGTGAATCACGGTGCAATGGGATCGAGAAAAATGCATTCTTCAAATCGATCACCGTGAAATATTTTGCCTGCGTGGGTATGTTGCACAAAATAGTGGATGGATTAGGGACTAGAGGGAACTCGGCTTCTATTATGTCGTTCAATGCTCGTAAATCCTGGATTAAATGCCAAGACCCTCTCTTCGATTTCTTGACAGGATAGATCACCGTGTTACAAGGTGATTCCGACGTTACAAGAATGCCCTGCTCTATCATGGCAGAGATTGTCTTCGCAATCCCCTCGTCCGCTTCTCTGGACATGGGGTATTGTCGCGCTCTTGGTAGAATCGCTCCAGGCTTGAGTTTAATCTTCACCTCTCCTGCCCCCTTCAGGAGTCCTACGTCATAAGGCCTTTTTGTCCATACCCTGACTGGCACCTGGGCCATGTCCTCCTCAAAGTATTCTGGTCGTGCCATCACTAGCATCATTCGCTGTTGCACTTCTCATTTGATCATTTTGACCCAGAATATGAGACTTACTTCCACCCGTGTCTCCCCTAAATCAGGGTGCTCTTGGAACAGATCATCATCTGTGACATCAGTCACTCGATACCCTTCTTAAATGGGGATAACTGCGCACCATTGCCTTCCTTCATCATTGTATCCTTCTACTAAAACCACCTTCCCCTTTACTGCGGCAAACTGTATTACCAAAGGAAATATTTGTCCCTCTTCTTCATGCATGGGTATCCTTGGTCTAAAAAGAAACTCGTCAGGGGTACTCATAGTTTTGCCTGCGAGGCCCGGCAATCCCGCCATGAGCACTTGCACGCCATATTCGAAGACCTCCGGCTCCAGCGGTAAAGCTCTCATAGCTGTACGTCCCGAGTATGATCTGATCATTTTGCATACGTTGAAATAATGCATTCCTGGCGTGGAGCACACTATGCCATCCTCAGTGAATGAGATTGACATATTCAGCTTTGTCATTAGATCTCGACCCATGATGTTTACTGGGGACTGACGTGAGTACAGTAAAGGCACATTCATTTCATGCTCTCCCACAGAGACCGGGAAAGCGTCTGTGAAGGGAACTCTACTATGAGCTCCAGTGAAACTCTGCGTGTCTATTGCCTCGCCAGACAAGGAAAACTTGCCTTCTCTTATGCACGAACGCGTCGCGCCCATGTCAACTAAGAAAGAATACTCTTTTCCTCCTATGGTGACATTTACCCTTGGTTCCCTATTAGGGTCTCGTGTCACCGATAGGATAGAGCACATCCGAGTTTCCCATGAGCTGTCCTATTTTATGTATAGGTTTGGCCCACTATAAGTTTGCGGAACACCCCCATTGTTCATCCCTTGTGGTACCGGCGGCGGTGCCTGCTGGGGTTGCCCCTGTTGCAAGTTCCCCAAGTTCGAGGGTTGAAATCCTTGCTGTGCACCTTGCTATAAGCCAGCTGCCTGCTGCTGCACGGTATAGTTTTGTGCATTGCCCTGTTGTGGGGTAGCCGGTTGATTTACCGTGCCTGCCCCCATCCCTTGATTGTTCTGCCACATGCTTTGGCTTCTGCACATGCATGCCACATGTCCTGTCACTCCACACAGCCAACACACTGGCGGCGGTCGGGCCATCTGTCCATCTGGCATAGCTGGACTGCCCATCGCTGCGCTCTGGATACCACCTTGAACATTTTGAAAACCTCCTTGGGTACCTCTAAAGCCTCCCTGATTACTCTGCCATCCTCTTCCTCCAAATCCCCTTCCTCTCGGATAATATCCTGCGTTACCCTGATTGTTCTGCGGCGGGTTAGTGGCACATTGCGCACTCAAATTGGCTGGGCTTGTTAGCATGGCTCCCTGGAGCGCATACTTCGTGAGCTTCCTTTGCACCAGCTTCGCCTCTTCTCCCTTACGCGTTGCCTCTTTCTTTCGATTCTTTTCTTGCAACAGCCTTCAATAATGGGCAATTGTCAACTGGATTTCGGCCCACGGTTTAGTTTCTATTCCTACCAATTTTTTTAGTTGTTTTTGCACCGGTTCTGGTAACCCTTGGCACAGTATATGATAGAATACAGGGATAGATTTTGTCCAAGACTCATGCGTTTCAAGCACCCACGCGTCTTGAAAATTCTGGAGGTAAAGCGACGGATCCTCTGACTCTTTCATTTTCCGAGTCATAATGGCTCCCATGTCTGATGTATCAGGGTATAGCGTTCGCAGCGCTTTCCACAATGCTGCTCTACAATTATTGAAATGGTGCTCCGTCATGAGAGGTGTTAATTATGGTTACCCTAGGGTAGCCTGCACTCTTCCACACATCATCTGCTCTTTCTCCGAGTATAGCAATTAGGAGA
The DNA here is from genome assembly GCF_040938575.1 of Ambystoma mexicanum. Classification (NCBI taxonomy): domain Eukaryota; kingdom Metazoa; phylum Chordata; class Amphibia; order Caudata; family Ambystomatidae; genus Ambystoma; species Ambystoma mexicanum. The sequence goes on along the minus strand of NC_090932.1, from coordinate 115,594,789 downwards.
CCCTTGATGTCCCCTATGGCTAGAGTCACTCCCCCCGTCATTTTTTCTAGCTCATGTATCCACTTCCCGGCTCCCGATGTCAACATTGGAAGCTTATTCTTTAAATTTTCCCGGTCCATGTGTAGCCATGGAATATATTGCGGTCTTACTCCCCCTTTCTCTAGCAGTGGGAATTGGAATGCGCAATCCTCCTTTCCCTTTTCTTTACCTCCTCGGTCTCTTGCTGGGGTGGCGTTCCCACCTTGCTTTCTACCTGGCAGCGCCCTTAACCTATCTGTATAGGCAGGTGCCGATGTCCCCCTCTGACCGTGGGGTGTTTCTTCATGTTGGCTGGACTGTCCAGCAGACTTCGATGTCCTACTTACGGACTCGCCAGCCTCTGACCATTGTACCCCTCGGTTCCCTGGGAGCCGCCTTTCGCGCCGTCTCCCTTCGTCATACATCGCTTCTTCCCCGTCCCCATCAGAGTCAGACTCTGAATACTCCCAGTTTGCACAACTTCTTGCATCATCTTCGTTCTGCCTATCTTCTAGTCTATCTAGGGAACGTCCCCTACTCTCACTACTTTGGGTGACATCCTCAGTGTCATATAACTGAGTGCTCTCTAAGCACTCATCTTCCCTTCCCTCTTGGGAGATTCGTTCCAGTTCCATTTCATCATATATTTTATCAATCGCTTCCCCGATGCTTCTGGTTTCGAAGTCATCATCAATAATTGTCCTGCTTGTACCTGGTACTGCATCACTTGCTGGAAAGAACTCTTCTATGTCTTCCCAGTCTACAACAGGATTGGGTTTTTTCACTTCCCGCTGCAAATATTCTAAGTCTCGCGCCCTTTGTCTATGTTTTCGTTCTATTACCTCATCTGTTTCCTTGCGTTTCCTCGTGTCCTCTCTAATCTTATCTACTTCCTGCATCCTTCCGTCTCTACGTTCCTTTGCCTTTCTAATCTCTTCCTTCCTTTCATGCACCCTATGTTCTTCCTCTAACTTCAACTTATTCAGTCTGTATTTTTCATAGGCTGCATACTGGGTGAGACTGAGCAGTATTTCTTGCTCTTCGCGATAAATTTGTTCTCGCCTCAGCCTGTCCTTCTTTCTGTTTCTCTCATCCCTTGTCTCCCTATCCTTTTCCTTCTCTGTTTTTCATCAGACCTTCCTCGTGACCTTGCATCATCACTCCCCTTTCCATCTAATTTTAACAATATGTGTCCTCCCATCCATTCGTCCTTTGCGAATGTCATCTCATCACTCTCTCTCCGCTTCTTTCCCTCTCTCTCCTTATCGAGAGGTGACTATTCTGTACCTGATCCTTTCGTCCATCTCCGTGCCCCTCCTTGTCCCTCTGGACCGCGGGGGCTGGAACGGTTTCCCGCTCTTTCTTATTAGTTTTGTCACTACTGCATGCAGGTGACTCATACACGGGGTTGCTATACCCCGTGGCGGCTTTGAGCTCTCATAGCGGGTAAAGACACTCTGACCTGCTTCCCTCAATGACTGGTTCCAGCGGGGCCGGTGGCGCAGTAGGCATCTCACCCCCCTCTGTTCATACGTTTAATATCCAGTCTGCAGGTGGTTCTTCTTCCTTTGTTTGTTCAAGCATCTTCCATAACTCGAGAACGGAAAGGTGTTTCTCGAGTTTCTTCCCGCTATATGTGGCATGTAGGAACGTGGTCATGTGTTGTAAGACAGCCTTAGACAATGACCCATTCTGGGGCCACGGCATAAACATTTTATTTGCGGTGCCCTTAACCCACTCCTGGCTGTATTTCTTCAGCTTTGCTGCATGGTTTGGCAATTGCTTACAGAGATGCATAAGCGGGGTGACCTCCTCGATATTTTCACTTCAATACCCACAATGTTTACACAATAACTTAAGTCTCTCCACCAATATGAGCAAGCACCACAACCGCAAGCTCAAATTCACTTATTCCCGCCAAAATGTATACCATCAATTTACTCAACAGAAACCATCAATTCACTGGCGATCCCCTCTCAGTTACAGAATCGCAAAAACCAAAATGCATTTCACTCAAGCATCAACACATTTTTCGGATCAATACATTTATTGCGCATTCACATATAGCAAGACACTTATAACAGACGCTTGACAGACTAGACAGACACCAGCTGGTCAACATATACCTGCCTTCTAATTATTACCCTGTCATGGGATTTGAACTACCCCTTTATGACATCTTTAAATGTCATCGTAGCCTAGCGTCCCCCTCTCTGTGGGCTCTGGGTTCAAGTTCCTTCTGACCACTCTTTAAAGTGCAGGAACAAGACGAATTTACAGTTTTCTCTCGGGTTCCCCCCGGTATTCCTTACCGTTTTTAATCTCGGGTGCCCCCCGGTATACCTTTACATTTTTACCTTTCCCAGGTGCCCCCCTGGTATGCTATTACGTTTTAGCTCAGGTGCCCCCCTGGAATCCTATTATATATCTCTTCCTTTTATACTCGAGTCATTAATCCACTATATATATACCGTCTTCTCTACCTCTAACAATTTTTTTTTCTCCGCCACCCTCCGTTACCTTTCCCCCACTTGCTCTAATGCCTATGAGTCATTTGCCAAGGTAAGGAGTTTCGTTGTTTCACTCACCGATCGTCTTCATTCCGTGGGAATGAAAAGGGTTATGCTTGGAAAAGCGGGTTCCTTCAGACCCACTGCAGATTTTTTGGGAGTATATACACTATCACTGTCCACGGGAAGCTTCTCGGCCTACTCAGCCGGAATAGCGAAAGGACTCGCGATGTAACCGAAGATCCAGAGTTACTTTGCGCCGTCGGTTTAAAGGTGTCTTGTAACTATATTAATCGATTATCAATAATCGATGGCCAAAACCATCCTCACGCTACCAAGTGTTGACGAGGAGAGGTAATTACTGACGTGCCCATTGGTCAGCACTCACCCTCGAAAACATGTAATACAAGATAGCTGCACTGTGTGAGGACAGGGTGCAGGACTTACATATTCCAGCACAAATAAATACTAGGGACTCAGTAAGTTGGCAAAGGGAAGTCCGTTTAATGATACATACATCAGCTTATGGAAATCAGCAGCATCGCGAACACCTGTCTCGCCCTGACTTCCTCGAACTTCAGTACAACAGCCTCTTTTATGGGCAAACTTCGTCATCAATGACGTACACTTCTATAAAAAATCATCATGCAATATAATTGGTTGGGAAAGGTAACTTAAGTATAGGTGTTAAATCTGTATATGAAAATAAGGCATACGGATTGGATAACTCTTATCGGTGGGCATCTATGCCCAAACCTCTACACCACACGTGATTGACGTCACTACAAGTACGACGTCTCATTGGTTACAATGGGCCTCATTACACGGACGGCGGTAAGGGTTAACGGTCACCGTTAATGGCAACGGTGACCGTTAACCCTTACCGCCGTACTACGATGTCCCTTTGCGGGTTGGTGATTTAACGCCTGCTTTTTGCAGGCGTTAAAAACCAACCCGCTAAGGGACCTCGGAGCTAATTACGGCACCGCAAAATTGCAGTGCCGTAATTAGCGCCTTCCCCATTCCCATAGAGCCCTATGGGGCAGAAATGGGAATGGGGAAGGGCAATGGCGGAAGGGGGATTTACCGCCCCTCCAACCTTGGAATGGGGCGGTAAATCCCCTTTCCGCCAAGGCGGTGCCGGTATTTTACCGGCATGAGCCATGGCGCTAATAGCGCCATGGCTCACCGCCTTCCGTGTAATGAGGCCCAATGTCTATAGGACCCTAGATTACATGGTCCCTTGTGATTGGGCGAGTTACACCCCTAAACATAAATCTCCACTTTTAATTAGCAGCATGCAGAATAGACACCCTGGTGCCTGGTGTCCCAAGATTCATCCTGCCTCCCTTCCATCAATCAGTGGTTTAGGGCTATGTGTCAATTAGTTGGCTGGGTATGGCCTCAGATCTGTAGTCTCTTATCAGGAAAAGTTATGGCACCCTCTGGTTCTGAATGACATCAGGCGGTGGTACATCTTCATGCCTGTCTGGTCACGTGTTGGTCCACCGTGAATCTGTTTCAGTTCTCAGTCTTTTCATGCATTTGATTCTGTGTTCGCTTGGCCACCTGCATGGGCCTCGCTTATCTTGACCTTCACGGGCGGGCTGGCGTGCTCTGAAGTTGGAGCCTCGTGAGCTCATGCTCACCTTCCCTTCTCTGGTTGACCTCGATCTCCCCGGCATGAGCCATTCTTTGTTAAGTTTCGATCCCGAATGGAGTCGCACGTGTACATTGAGCTGTATTGAGGTAGACATTTATAGTTGGCGCATGCCGCTCTATTCTTCTACTTAAGCATTGCTGGTGGTATTGATTACTTAGCATCTTGCGTTTCAAGCTTATTTACACACGTTCAATAAGGCGGTTGCTTCCGTCTTGTCTCATGGCACCATTCTCATACGTTTTCACAGTGTCTCTCCCCTTCGTCCATTACAATTCTCCTCGCAATTGTCGATACTGTCATGCATAGCTTTCAGTAGCCACTTATGGTTGTTCTCGGGGCTGCCTAGGCCCTTAGTCTATTTCCATTGGCCTTCCATTAAGGCCTTCGGGGTCTCCTCGTGGACAGTCTGTACATACTTGTCGTTTCGTACCAATGGCAGGTATGGTTGTCTGATTGGGTACCGTGCTGCCCAGGGTTGCCTGGTTATGGGCATTTCAACAGGTATTGATGTTCTAATGTACACAGGGCAGCGGCCCATTGCTGCCCTTTGTTGGTTCAGCTGTTCCTCGTACGTCACATACCACGGCGAGTACCTTACTGGCAACTCGAACTGGGGGGCAGGGGTGCAGGTCATATCTTGGACCTCCTCTACAACCCCAACCTCCATCATTGAACCACTGTTGTTCGACTGCACAGTGCATCCGCAATCAACTCCTAATCAATGCTGCTTGCTGCTAATGCCTCCACTATACTCCATGTCGGACTGAGCCTGATCAGCTCGCATCCACGTTCAAACCCTGATCTGATGCGTCAGTGCACCAAGGACTGAATCCAGGTACTGTGACACTGAATTGACCCCACAGTCCACTTGGGCCCTAGAGACTGGTTAGGTCATGTTTGCTCCTGTTTTTAATCTAATATCCTTTTTACGGGAGTACCTTACCTACCACCTCTGGAATTACACTCAGAGTGCTACTTTCCTCAGTCTGTTGACTTTTCTCTGTGTTTTCCTCTGTGGTGTATTTTTGTATAGTAATCTCTTTTCATTTTACTTGCAGATGGTGTGTTTTATTAAAGAGTTTATATTTCTATAGAAACCGTGATTGTACATTCCCTTTATTTTGGACTGTGATACCTCACACCCCTCTTGAGAGTATAGCCTTCCCTCGGCCCAAGTTACCACAGAAGGTGAAGGAGGTATGTCTCTCGATATCTCTTGATTTTCCCTGTTCTACCTTTATGATTGCATTAGGTTATGGTTTATAGAAGTGTGAGGGCCGAGTGGCCAGTTTAGCCCTGCTCATCCTTGTACTCCTGCAAAGCAGAATCCAATTTATCACAGTCTTCCCTTGAACTCTTTGACCTGACAGCCACTGTATATATGCTTCGAGAGATCTCCCCGTAAAAACTTTTCTTTCTTTTGATATTTGTCTATTTTGCCTCACCAGTTCACATCCTACCTTTCACTCACCATCACCTGGGAGGCCTGAGCAAAATGTCTGTATTTCTCTTGTGTTGTAGGAAGACTCGAAAATTGCTCATGTTGGCAGATCTCAAGAAGAAGGGAGGCCCAGAACAATTATTGGGTTGAGAGAAGAGTTCAATATGGGTGATGAGCCTTCTTGGATGCAGTAGCTCGGATGCACTAGCAACTTTCTCAGGCTCCTGTGACAGGGGGTGGGACAGATCATGCATTCTTTGGTTGCTTGATGGACCACTGTATTTTCTTGTCACTCTGCCTGCATTAAACATTACTAGTTGTGTTAGGAGTGTATCCCACAAGTTCACCTTCTCTAGCCTGCCTCTATCACCAGTAGCTTCACAAAGATGGATCTCAAGATGTCTGGAGACATTTCTAGTCATTTCCTCCTGCGCCTGTTGCTCATACAATTTAATGTCTACCTGTTGCACAAATACCCCTTTGTACATTGTAGCCAAGTTTTTTGTTCTGCTGAGTTTTCAGAGTTCTCATTTAACTACAATGCAGTCACTTTGGTCCCATTGTATGTCAAGAAATGATGCTCGCCGCGCCAACATTTAGTGTTATCTTTCATTGAGGCTATTCACGGTGCCCATGCATGGTTGACAAAAGATCCTTCACCAGAATTATGCTATCCACCTAGACAGCCCATTCATGGGTTCATATCACGTTGGGCGGGTAATGTCTAGCAGGTTCATCAATGGTAATACCTCACATTCCTGGTTAACAAGCTTGATGGGCCCCTTAAATGCCATGTCAGACACTAGACATCACACAGCACCTATGACTATCTTGGCAGAAATGTTCTTTCTAGGTTTTGATTAGGGTTCCTGCATTAATGATGGATGGCATTGCATAGCTTACTTAGCCGTTCCAATACGGGCAGCCTTTGGAATAAAAATAAATGAACACATTTCTCACATTAGATGAGGAGTACACCGGCCACCCATCCAAGTAGAATCCTATTTAAATCTCTTATCATCACACAGAAATGTATCACCAACGATGCCCCCTCATACCTCAATAACTGCGTCACCCAAAAAAAGTTCAACTGGATCCCTCAGATCCGGCTCTAGCACACACCTATTTGTCCCAAGGTTCAAGAGTTCTAAGGCAGGGGGTGCAAGCTTCCCATTATCCGCACCTAAGATCTGGAACTCCCTTCCTGTGCACATTAGAAATGAGCCCTCCTACCAGCGCTTTAAGAGTCTTAGCAAGACATGGCTCTTCAACAAGTTTTAACCAGTAGGGTCTCCACTATGCCACTCTGAGCACACTGCTATCACTGTATTTTGAAATACTCTGCCTGTTTTGTAACCATCTTGTATCACAAACTGTGTTGCTTGTATTGTAACTAATTCTGCAACATATTCTGCCTGTATTGGAACTAAGTATGTAACCAGACAAGCACTCCGTGTAATCTACGCCGTGATACCTCCAGGTTTGGGTGTGTAACAAATGCTATACATAATTAAATAAATAAAATGAATATGTATGTGCAAAATAAAATTAAAAAGGTGGCGAGTGCAGTCTTTAGGTTGTGCTATGACAACATGTTGTGCAATTGAAATTTCTGCTACACGTGTCATGTACTGTATGCCCAGCAAAAGTGTACCTTATTTCTTATCTGGGCTAAGGCAATCATTTCCTTCACTGGCTGACAATTGCTAATTCCATGTGCCACACCAAGGTGAAGGATATGTGCTAAACACATCGCATGAACGCACTTGCCAATTCACAGGACAGTTAAGGTCTTCTGAAGTCATCAATGTCCTATGCAAAGTTCAGCATCATATATAGCCTCACCCATGAGGTAACCAAGTTCGTCCATGGAATCCCAGACGTCAGGTGGTGAGAAGTTGTTCATCTTTGCCTCGTTGAAACATGCTTTAGATTTTTTCGAAGTTTTATTGCATGGTCTGTTGTGCTCACCCAACTGTGAAGGTGGTGATTGTTGCAGTGACCTTGCTGGTCTGTCTTGCGCACCCAGAGGTTTTTCACTTTTATATTTTACGTGTGCTTGTGAAACATGGGACACAGCAGTGGCAGAGCTTGTGGAGGGGGGCAGGAGGGGCAGTCAGCTCCCTTACTTCCCCCTGGAGCCCAGTGTGCCCCCGTGCCTTCCACTGAGCGCTATTAACTGCCCCAAACCGACCCCCAACATCAAAAGCTGCCTCTGCTACAGGTGCACAGATGGAGAATTAGCTTTGCCTTTCGCTCCCTACTCTGTAACTATGGCAATTTTCTCCTCCTCAGAATCCCAAACTTTGTCTTCCTGTTGCCCGGACTCTGATTGGTCCTAATCATTATCAAGCTCCTCTTTATCTTTGTTCTCAGACTCACTGGATGTGGGTGGTGGAGACCAGAGAATGTCGTATAGACGGCGGCCCCTCTTCAATGCTGCTGTTTCTATCCTAATGGTTCATCTTGCTATTCCATATTGTAGATTAGTGTTGGATAGGTGAGTCGCGCAGGGCAAACAAAATGATTAATGTCCAATTGAGAGTTAAACTAGTCAATGATTAATGTAGATTCATCCAGAGAAAGCTGAGTTTTCTCAATTTCATAGTTTAATCAGAGAAAAACATGTAGTAATTGATTGCTTGCAGCTGACAAGTGTTTCAACCATAGGTCTTTCTCAAGGCTGCCATTACAAACACGAATGTGTTGGTTGTAAAGTACATCATCACAAATAAGATGTACCATGCATTAAAGGTGTCGCAAAAAATACATGTCAATGCACAGAGCAAATCGTTGGTACATACCGTATACATTTATAATCAGCGGAGTAGGTGAAGAAACACAAGAAACAGAAAAACACAGGACAGATAATAATTACATTGATGTCATGTTACATTGTTCCTTATTAAGTTTAGCATTTTAAAGCAGCATAATAGTGCTGCCATTGCTGTACGTTATATCATGAACCAAAACTGTTATGTGTAATGGTTGCCATTCCATGGCGCACTACACAGGAATCCCCGTTCTAGGCTAGTAGTTGCTGAAATGGCAATCCATCTTTTTGTAGTATTTAAGGTACATTGGCAATTTGGTGTGAGTTAAACCTATTGGGGTGACAGACGTGATTTAAATCTTTGAACATGTCGTAGTAATCTCGTATGTGAATATATGTTTTAGTAAGGATGGTGAGCTGTTGATGCCCATGCTAAAGTCTGGTGTTAGATTGATTTGTGAATAAGAGATTATATAGAAATATCTAGCATGCTTGCTCACCTAGGATTCGATCCAATCAACTTTGCTGTGCTTCACAAATAGTAATACGAATAACGTTAAAATAGGGTAACAATTTGCTATTGTGCAGTTTATAAATTATTGCGTCATGTAAGGACAGTAGGCCTCATTATGACCCTGCTGGTGCGGAAACAAGGGTGCTGGCAAGCTTAGCAGCACTGTTGTTTCCAGACCGACATATTATGGGTCTGCCTGCCGGAGCCACCGTGCCCGACAGGTCTGACCCTGCTTTGCACAGCGGCCACGGTAGGCAGACCGGTCATGGAAGCACCAGCACCATTAGCAACAGTGCTGGTGCTTCCGTGTCCCCATTGCCATAGAGTTCTATGGGCTCTATGGGAATGGGGACCTACCGGCACCTGACTTTCCAGGCCTCTTGCGTTGTAATCTCCCGGTGGCATCGGGAAGTCAGGCACCAATAAATATTTATGGGTCCGGCGGCAAGCCACCGGTAGCATGGGCGCGGTTACCTCCGGACCAGTAATGAAGCCCAGTGTCTCATATAAAGACACACATGTACGTCTCAGAATATATCAGTCATAACCTTCTCAAAATCTGCACAGGTGCGCTATTCTTCTTTTATATGTACCTGTTGGATAGGAGGACTCAGTGGTCCTATGCATGAGATAATTGTGCTCATTTTAGTATGAGAGACTGCCTTGGTGACTAAGGGTATGATGGAACGTGAGACGTTATCTCGCTGGGCCACGTGGCTGCTCGTATGAGATTAATACACCATTGCCAAATTGTGCACCCATTGATTACTCTGATTATATTGTAAAGCCATCTTACCTCATTGGGTATGGGTCAATCAATTTGGGCATTCCCAGTCAGGCATTTGCAAAATCGCCTCGCACGTGAGCCCCATATTGGGTAAATGTAGAGGACGTGCGCATGACGTGAGAGCGTGCGTCGTAGTCATGGTGAGGGACGCTGTACTCATAGCAACGGACGATGTAGTCCATGCATGTTTAAAATATGCCTGGCCTTTGCCTGTAACATTGCTTAAATGCATCCAATGTATCGGTTCCAAATTGCGCATATGACGAATAAAACATATGTTTGTGCTGTCTCTAGCACGCAGCAGCTGCTTGTATTAACCAGGTTGTTGAAAATGTTAAGAAGCGCTGGGGTCTTCATTTGGAATTTAGTGTCTAAAGGTTCTAGTCCAGGTGTCCTGAAGTATGCCCGGCCAATGCCTGTTAGTTTAGATAATAGTGATGATCAGGGACCTCTCACCCAATAGGTGATTGGCTGATAATGGTTACTGGTAGTATTATTTCCAAACCTTGGTATAAGCAGTGTGTTTGTTATCATTTTATAGCCTACATCTGGGTTCCTGGCGTCATTACACATGATTCACAATAATAATAGTGTCACTTAATACATTAGAAATATAGATAGGTTCAAATGTGGTGTCTTGGTGAAACCGAGTAAAGTCGATTAAGCGAGTGAATGGTTCTGCTATTAGTGGAGCGGTTACCAAACAATTGTGTGTGGTGTTATGAGTGTTCTCTACTAAATGATAATGGTAACATTTTATTCTAAAACTCATTTTAGGATATTGTGAAACAGCAAAGCACTGACTCTGCATGTCAGAGTTTCAATAAAATGTGTTAACGGTGGGCATATGCCCTCCGCCCAAATGGGGATGTTGCAATGCCTCATGCGTATCTTCCATCAGGTGCTTTTATTCTGACAGTAAGAGGTGACGTCTTTATGTCATATGAAATGCTATGAGGGACGAAACAGAACTATAAATATAAAACCATATGTGTGCTTGACTAGCATCTATATTGGGATAGTCAGAAATTAGGTGGGCATATTGGGTTACAGGAACACGTGCATTTCATGTTCCATGTTGAGACCCATCTTAGTGAATCGTAAATAGCATATGCACTTGGCTTCCATGCGTCTTAATTTGAGTTTGAGATCTCCCTCTCTTTTGCCTAATTTGGCTTTCATTAATACTATAAATTGGAAATCCTTTTTGTCTTGCATTGACGTTTAGAAAGCCCACATTCTTTGTTAGTTCTTGTATCGTTAGAAGAATCAGATCTAGGGAACATCTATTTAAGATCGTCTCCCACTTGCGCACAAATTCCTTATTCTCCTTGCTTAAGGTAGGTCTCAGATTTATTCTAAGTCCTCTTGGTATTCTCTGGTTCTTATAATATCGGCCTAAAGTTATTACATGCAACTTTCTATTGCAACTTATACAAGAACTAACAAAGAATGTCAAAGACCTTAATGAAGAGATTGGAGAACTTGAAAAAGAGCTTTGTACACTGATCAATAAAGAAGAACTGGGGGCTATCTTGGCAGACATCAATCAAAAGCTGGAATCTTACAAGAGTGAAATTGAAGCTAAAAAGGTGAGAAAGTTTCGTAGAGATACTTAAGACTACTTAAACGGTGAAGTGTACACCTGGATGGACAAATATAATACTACATTCCAGAGGAAACAACACCAAGGGAGTACAGATAATACCTCAAGTACAGATTCTGAAGATTCTAGAGACAAACAAAGTACGTCTAGACAAAAAACTACAACAGAACGGCAAACAGAACCAACAACATCTACGGAAAGAGAACCAGCTGCTGCTCCTATTTTTTAGGACGAGAAATCAGACGAAAAGAACGCAACGGGGGAAAAGAAAACCAACGAGTGGAAACCAGAGGAGCAAGACAGAAGAAAACTTAGTTGTGAATATATCGTCAAGAATATTAACCGAAAAAGAGGTGTCTTTACTCCAGAAAGGCTTAAGTTTTGTCCCTGCCCATAGTACAACCATGTTTGAAACTAAGATCGATTTATTCAAACTGGTCAGAAAATTGAAATTGAAAGTATTTTTTGACGAACTTGAAAAGGAAGCAACAAAAGAGCAGGATCCAGAAGAATTACAAGAATTTAGAAAGAAAAGCAACTTTATGCCACCAATAAGTGTTCCATCCATAGATATTTTTCAAAGACAAGTACTCAAAGATTTGAAGAAAATCTCATTTAAGCGACCAAGACACAGTAATTTGAAACCCAATGAATTTGATTTACTTAAAGGTTTGTTTGGAGATGACGACATAACAATACGACCGGCGGACAAAGGGGGAGCACTTGTCATTATGAACAGTCAAGATTACCATAATGAATGTATGGACCAACTTAAGAACACTGACGTATGTTCAGAACTTGACAGTAATCCTACAGTGGAGATACTTAAAAATCTTGAGGAACTTTTAGAGAAAGCTGAAGATTTAGGTAGGATAAGTGAAAAAACAAGAGCTTTTCTAACCAATAAGCATCCCAGAATACCGAACTTCTATACCTTGCCTAAGATACACAAACATTTAACTAAGCCACCAGGCAGACCGATAGTCTCCAGTGTGGACAGTTTATTACAACCATTAGGGCAATATATAGATCAGTTCCTGCAACCACTCATTCAAAACACCAGACCTACATCAAAGATACCACCCATTTCCTGTAGAAATTGAGAAGCAAAATGTTTACAGCGAACTCGATCATGTTTACCATCAACGTAAAAAGTTTATACACGTCTATCCCACACAACTTGGGCTTAGAAGCAATAGAATGGCTACTTCTCAAAGAATGTGATCTGAAGGCGATAAAAATTTTTATTTTGGTATTATTACAATTTATTTCAGAGAACTCTTATTTTCAATAAAGGAACACATTTTTCATACAGAAATCCGGTACAGCTATGGGGGCTTCAACGGCACCCATATATGCAAATACCTTTATGCATAAATTTGAAAAGGATCTCGTCTTGGATGATGCCATATGGAGAAACTACACTTCAATGTGGGTGAGGTTTATTGATGATATTTTTGGAATATGGATCGGCACAGAGGAAACCCTGAATGATTTTTTCATATATTTAAATAGTATTGATCAGCAGATACAATATACGTATGAAATCTCAAAAACACAAATACACTATCTGGATGTGGACATTCAAATTCAGAATAATGAGTTCTTGACTAACATCTACAGGAAGGAGACCGATCGTAATAACTTACTGCACCGCTTAAGCTTTCACCAGCCGAGTCTCATCAGGAACTTACCTTTCAGTCAGATGATGAGGGTCAAACGAATTGTCAATGATCAAGCAACATTTGAAAAAGAAATTGAGAACATGGGTGAAAGATTTGAAGCGAGAGGCTACACAGCCTTAGAGATAGGGGCAGCAAAAGAACGCTTGATGGAACCTTAGAACAGAGAAACACAGAAGAACAAGAAGGAACCTAATATAGTTTACGTTTCATGTTACTCTTTACAAAGTAATAGGATTAAAAATGTGATCAAAAAGAACTAGTGCACATTAATAAACGACATGCGAGTGGAACATCTATTTAGAGAACTGCCAACCTTTGCCTACAAAAGAAGTGAGAATTTAAGAGACAGATTGGTTAAAACAAGACCTGGAGGAGGCCACCAGGGGGCGCACAGGCGATGGCTGCCTGAAGACGCCGCTCCCGCCGAAACTGGGCCATATTGAGGGATTGAGCCCCCCCCCCGCTGCCTCCCCACGAAACAGCTGCGGTTCTCAGTGGAGGTGAACCCCAGGAGACCCCCCCGGGCGAAAGAGCGACGCCGAAAGACCCTCAGACGCCTAAGAACGAGGCCCCGCGGCCCAACGAGAGAACCCACGGGAGGCCCCGCCACTCTACCCCGATCATAGAGCACGCCAGCGCTTCGGCGGGGACTCCACCGTTGGGGCCTCGCGGCTCGGGGGAGGGTACCATCCAATCCAGCCAGAGGTGAGACAGCCCGCTTGACCCAAGCGCCAGATCACGGAGTCGAAAAAACATGAGCGCCTGGACCCCGACCAATTGACCCTGGCAAGGGCTATCGGAGCGGTGTACTGTGGACAGCAGCGGGGCGAGGCCGGTGAAGAAGGCGTGAGACATATACAGGTGGTGGCCCCTGGGCTCCGTCCCAGGGTGAGTGCCCGCCTGGAGACGAACTCAGAAGAAAACTCGGCCTGACCAGCACGCCGTGGACGCTGCGCCCCCCATCCCCGGGGGCCTGGCCTGGACCCTCACCAGATCATAAATTTGATATCCACTCCCGTCACGGGGACAGACGACCACAACCAGCGGGGAAAAGGGTGTGTAGAGAGTGTGAGGCCTCCGCCGGGGACTGGTGGGGCGTGTGCCCGCTCAAAGATAGCCCCACACGGAGTGGGTTTTTTGCCCGAAGGGCGGTCTCCCAGCAGGATCATCGCTCTTGGCCCCCAAAGACCACCGACCGGAAAGAGAGATAGGGAGATCGGATGAGCTGGCGCCAAACCCTCCAGGAGTATCGCTACCAAGACGCCAGAAGGGAGATTACCGGCCTGGATCGGACGATTGGAATGTCCCAGCCCGAGACCTCGCCCCCGGCCACCCTTACTATGGAAAAGGGCTTTGCCTCGGTCCTGCAGGAGATCAGAGATATGCGGGCGGACATTGCCCAGAAAATGGAGAACATGGACCGCAGGGTGGACAAGGTCGAGGACAGACTGATGCAGCTGGAGACCAACCAGTCCTCAACAACGACCCAAGGGATGGACATGTCCATGAGAATAGCTGCGCTAGAAAAAAGAGACGAGGAGAGGGCCAGGCAAATGGACGACTTTGAAAATAGGGAACGGAGGAACAACCTCAGAATTTTTGGGGTCCCGGAGTCAGAGAGAGAAACAGAAAGAGAACTGAACCGGACGGTGAGGGACATTATCACCCTTCTTTTCTCGGACGAGATGATGACTGAACCAACGTTCGACCGGGTCCAGAGAGCGGGGGGCAGAGCTGGGGGCCCCGGTCAATCCTGGTCCGCTTTCATTACTACACCGAGAAAGCGAAGGTTCTGGAGGAGGCCAGAAAGGCACGGGAAATAACCTACAACAACGCACAAGTGTCCATTTTCCAGGACCTCTCTTCATGCACGCTGGCCAAACGCAGGATGTGCCGCCCCCTGACACAAATGCTAAAAGAGAAGGGGGTGCGCTATAGATGGGGGTACCCCTTCTCCCTCTCGTTCGAGTACGAGGGCCAACGGTCGACCTGATTACAGAGGAGGACATAAGGGAAGCCATTCAAGGGTATGTGTCGGACCCGGCCCCTCGGAGAGAACCCACGGGATTCGCAGCAGAAGGAGCCAGGGAACGCAGGTCACAAGGAGAGAGGAGAAAGAAGACGGGTCCACGGAAATTTAAGAAACTGAACCCGCCGTCTCCGGCGACGGACAGGGAAGACGCCGACCCCGGCCAGGGAGGAGCGGGCCGGTCGAGCCCGAGTTAGCCTGGAAGTACAAAAGGGTACGGGGATACCGGGCAAAGAACTCAATTCACGATCACAAACGTCCAGCCCGGCACAAGGACGAGTAGTCTTCCAGGACTACGGGGCCTACGGACAGAAGGGGCCTCCCAGAACAGCAAGTAGGTCGGTTACCTAGAGGAGGGGGCCCGGTGGGTGGGTGGGGGGGACATAAGAGGGGGGCTCAAGGAGGAGTATTTTCCGACATTAGCCCAGCCGGAGGCTGGCCAATTACCAGCAATGGTGGAACTATTTGGCTGGACGCCGGGGTAGGGGGTGAAGGAACAGTTGGGGTTGTTCAGTTCGGGGGGGACCAGGGGGCAGTTGGGGACAGGTTTAAGGCCCACCTGGGGAGCGGGGGGAGGGGGTAAGGGAGATCAGGTTGTAACACAAAAGGAGCAGGAAAGGAAAAGTGCCACGAGCCAGCTACACAGTAAGATGTTGATCATTGACAATGGCTGAGGATCTGCCTGCCCTGGGTGTGGGTTCCCTTAATGTGCGGGGGTTAAACACCCCAACTAAGAGATCCTTGGTCTGCAGGGAATTTAGGAGGGCAAAGCTTGACCTACTCTTTCTTCAGGAAACACACTGGGCCCGGGGGAAGGAACCGAAAATGCGAGGGGGCGGCATCGGGGAGGTCCTCAGTGCATCCCACAGAACCAAGAAAAGAGGGGTAGCCATACTATTAGCAAGGGACGTTGGCTTTGAAGTAGAAACCACGGTGAAGGATCCAGAGGGCCGATATCTGCTGGCAAAGGGCTTTTTGCGGGGTTCCCCCTTGTCTCTGGCAGTTGTGTACGGCCTAATGAGGGCCAGGCGCAATTCTGGGAGGGAGTGAAGGACAAATTGAAATTGTTTGTTCACGGGATGTTGGTGGTGGGGGGGGGATTTCAATATGGTCCTAGACCCAACCGCGGATAGGAAACGCTTGGGACCGCAGCTCACTAGGGCCGCAGATGAAACCATGGCCCGTACATTCCAGAGGGTCAACGCGGAGCTAGGCCTGGTGGACACCATCCCGACTCCCAGGACAGGCCTCCCCTCCTTCACCTGCTACTCAGCAATCCACACATCATACTCCCGTATAGACTATATACTGGTAGATGAACCCCTTCTCCCCCATGTCTCTGGCCACAGGGTTGACCCGGTTCCCTGGTCCAATCACGACTTGGTCTGTACCACAATATTAGGGGGATGGCGCAGTGGCAGTAGAGGGCGATGGAAGTGTAATGACTCCCTGTTGAAAGATGAAGTTCTAGAACAGGAGGTGCAGGATGCCATCTCGGAGTATTTCGAGTTAAACGACAACGGTGAGGTGGGCACACACGTCCTGTGGGACGCCTTTAAGGTGACCTTACGTGGCGTACTCATCAGAATAGGAGCCCAGAAAAAGAGGGAGAGGGAGGCCCAGGAAAAATCCCTGAGGGAAAAGATAGCCCAACTCCAACCGGGTGACCTCCCGCAGGCTCCCCTGGAAAGAGAGCAGATTGCTGTAACGCTCACCTGGCTCCCACGGAGGCGCTGGTCTGGTCTGGTTTGCTGTGGCCTCTTCAAGCGTGATGCGCAGAATTCGGACCACCGATTGAACAGGACCCCCAAATCTTGCTTGTCCGGCCCGTAGGAATATCCTTCTGCAGATGAGAAAGGGGATTAACTGTCTGCTGAATAATGTGCTTGCTCCCCCCTTTCCCCCTTCGTTCTTCTCTGACTTCCTCCAAAACCCCCGGTTTAAGCTCACCTTATGGTTTGGAAGGATGAACTCTCCATCCTGCTTCTGGTGCAGGGGCGCGCGTTCGTCCAGTTACTTCACTGGTTTTCAGAATGGCGCTGGCAAATCCACTTGACTTTACTGAGCGATACGCCGTAAGTATGAAGATGCAAAAGTTCAAGTGTGAGCCTCCTTTTATGTTGTCTTTTTCTGTCCTTTATTTCAGATGCAGAACAAAGGCGATGCGTTGAGGGGTTAAATTGCCGGGGTAAAATCAGGTGAGTTAGTGATGAGGGCGACCCCTCTAAATGTCTTTATAATTCCCCAGTAATGTCTTTTGTCCTTTCCCCATAGGGGCCGGGGTGCGGTACCTGCCAGAGATGTGGCGCCGACCCAAGATGTGGAATGGTTCACCAAGAATAGCCGGTAAGTAATATGGCTGAAAATTCGGCTTTCCTCTTGTGTTCCCTTGCTCACCTTTTGTCTCTTTTTCTCTCCCTTAGGTGCAGTGCAGAGATGTGGCGACCGGCACTGAGAGCCGCGATGGAGCCGGGCGGCGTCTCGGGAACAGGTGAGTGAAGCGCGGCGCTGCAGCGAGCAATGCGGTGCTTTTAAATGGAAGTCTTCCTTCAGGAATGCTGGCGTGAAGATTCCGGATGCAGGTAAGAAGGTTGAAATAGTTCTTGGTTTTCACTTTTCTCTTCTCTTATTCCCTTACAGGTGTTCCAGGTTCGAGGCGGGTGTGGCTGGAGTCCAGGTGCAGGAGCAGACACGGTGAGCGTTCAGCTGCTGGGATGCAGAACAACGCGAAGCACGTGTGGCTGTCCGGGCGTGGCTTAAATAGCCTTGGAAGAAGTTCCAGGTGAATATTCTTCCACAGCCCCACCCAAGTAACAAAATAGTTCCTTCAGAAAAATAGTCCCTCCTAAGCCTCATTTGCTTGGTTCTTCATGCAGCATGGTCTGCATCAGGTGAGTGTGCAGCATGGTCTGCTTCAGGTAAGTGCACCAAACACTTCCCCTTATGAGCCTGGCGCCTATGGCGCCAGGACTGATGTCCAACATGAGCCTGGCGCCAACGGCACCAGGACAGAGTCCAAAGAGCCCCTATAAAGGGCCGCTGGGCTTTTACCCGGGGGCGTGATGCCTGCTCCCGGGGGTGCTGGGCCTGGCCTGGTGCTCCGGGGGTAGGCATCATGACAGCACTCCCCCCCAAGGCCCCTCCCAAGGCCGTTTCCCCAGGAGGTTTCGGTTTGTTAGGGAAATTCCGATGGAACCTTTTTACTAGCCGAGGTGCATGTACGTGGTCGCTGGGTTCCCAAGACCTTTCCTGAGGCCCGTACCCCTTCCAATCAATTAGATAGAAAAGTTTTGATTTTGAGATCTTAGAGTCCAAAATGTTCTTCACCTCGAATTCAGGCTCCCCATCTATCTGGATTGGTTCTGGTGGCTTTATTAATCTGGTTCCTGGTTGCACTGGTTTCAAAAGCGACACATGAAAGACGGGATGGATCCGCATGTTAGCTGGTAGATCTAGCATGACTGCCACTGGGTTAATTATAGCTTTGATCGAGTAAGGGCCTAAATACCTTGGATTAAAAGTCTGAGGTCCCTTGAGCGATAAGTGTTTGGTAGCCAACCATACTTGATCCCCTATTTGGTATGGAGGCGCCTCCTTGCGATGCAGATCTGCATTCTTTTTGTATTTCCCTTTCGCATGTTGTAAGTGTGCAGTAGCATCCTTGAAGGCTTCAGTAATCGTAGAATGCAAATGTCCACTGCGGGCATTTCGAGGCTCAAAGGTGAGTCCAGGTCTGAAGTACGAGGGTGATGTCCATATAGGGTATTAAAGGGGCTATGACCAGTTCCAGAGTGTATCGAGTTATTGTATGCATATTCAGCCACCCATAAAATGTCCTTCCAATTACCCTCCGATTGGTGCAACATACATCGTAGATATTGTTCAAGGGTCTGGTTCGTTCTCTCCGTCTGACCATCGGTCTGTGGGTGGTGGCTGGTTGAGAGTCTTACGTCGATTTGTGCCAGTTGACAACACTTTTTCCAAAAATGAGAAATGAACTGGCTTCCCCGATCGGAGATTAGTATGGACGGGAATGCATGCAGACGGATGACATTTTCGAGGAATTCCTTGGCAAGAACAAAAGCTGAAGGTAATCCTTTCAACGGAATAAAATGGGCCATCTTGGAAAATAAATCCACCACAACCAGAATAGTATTGTATCCATTACAAGAGGGCAGGTCCGTGATAAAATCTAGTGACAAGGTGTGCCAAGGTGCTGGTGGAATGTCTAAGGGTTGAAGAAGACCGGCGGGTTTTGTTTTTTGACCTTTATTTTGGGCGCAAACTCCACAGGACATCACCAAAGATTTAATATCCTTT
This sequence comes from Ambystoma mexicanum, assembly GCF_040938575.1. Taxonomy (NCBI): domain Eukaryota; kingdom Metazoa; phylum Chordata; class Amphibia; order Caudata; family Ambystomatidae; genus Ambystoma; species Ambystoma mexicanum. Next base: position 115,575,443 of record NC_090932.1, on the reverse strand, counting down.
CGCCAGGACGGCCACCAGAATTGTCGTTTAATTTTTTCCTCTGTTTTGGCAATGCCAGGATGTCCTTCCATCAGAGTATCGTGATGACGAGAAATAACCAGTTCTTGCAATTCCTTTTCTGTCAAAAATAAACGTCCTTGGAAGTAAGGTAAGCCATCGTTGATTGAAAAGGCAGACCCCCTTTTGATCCAATCCTGCAAGGCTGAAGAGTCCAGGAATAGTTTTACCCGTGCTTGAATGTCTTCAAGGGTTTGTAAAGTGGTTATCCCCAAGATTCTTTGTTCGAGAATTATCGGCACAGGTTCTGAGTTTGTGTCCATTTCTCCCATTCCAATTCGAGATAGCGCGTCTGCTTTGCCATTCTTACAGCCAGGACGGTAGGTGATTACAAAATCGAACTCAGCAAAGAATAAAGCCCATCGTAGCTGTCGTGAAGACTGAGCCTTGGCAGTTTTTAAATATTGTAAATTTCGGTGATCAGTGATCACGGTGTTGGTATGCCTGGCGCCAAGAAGATAATGCCGCCAAGCCTTAAAGGCGGACTTAATGGCTAATAATTTCTTATCGGTGATTGCATAATTTATCTCCGGCGGCGAGAACTTTCTGGACCAAAATGCTACGGTGTGCAGTTGGTTGGTTTCGGGGTCTCTCTGAGACAGGACAGCTCCCATGGCTAAGCTGGATGCATCGGTTTCAACTATATATGGGAGATCAGGACGCGGATGTTTCAAAATAGGTGCGGACGTAAATTTAGCTTTTAATTCCTGAAAGGCCTGTTCAGCTTCCTCGGTCCATTCAAAACGTGTATTCTTCCGCAAGAGTGCAGTGATGGGTTGCACCACCCGTGAAAATTCTGGGATAAACCTGCGATAAAAATTGGCAAAACCAATCATGCTTTGGACACCTTTCACCGAACTTGGTGATGGCCATTTGAGGATGGCATCCACTTTCCGTGAGTCCATTCGGAACCCTTTAGGTGTCAGGATGAATCCAAGAAACTCAACCTCGGTGGTATGGAAAACGCATTTTTCCAGCTTTGCAACCAGTTTGTGCTGGCGCAATTTCTCAAGGACGGCCCTGACATGTTTTCTGTAATCAGATTCCGAAGAGGAGTACACCAGAATGTCATCGATATACACGAGAACACAGACATCGATGAGTTCCCGAAGGACATCATTCCTGAGGAATTGGAAGGCAGCAGGCACGTTGCACAACCCGAAAAGCATCACCTGGTATTCGAATAGTCCATATTTTGTACGGAAGGCCGTTTTCCATTCGTCGCCTTCTTTTACTCGTACCAGATGATAAGTCCCCCGGAGATCTAACTTGTTGTATATGCAAGCGTCATTCACCTGGTCAAGGAGTTCAGGGATCAAAGGCAGAGGGTAACGATTTTTAACAGTTATCTGGTTCAATGCGCGGTAATCGATACAAGTTCTAAGGTCGCCTTCTCTTTTTGGCACGAAGAACAAAGCTGAGGATGCCGGAGACTTTGACGGGCGAATGAAACCATTGGCTAGGTATTGATCTAAATATTGTCTCAAATGCAGATTCTCCGGCTCAGTAAGGGCATAAATCCTGCTACAAGGGGGTTGTGCACCGGGCACCAGATCGATTTGGCAATCGTACGATCTTTGAGGAGGTAACGTGTTGGCATGTTCCTTTTGGAAGACGTCCTGAAAGTCTTTGTATTCCGGAGGTAGTTGCATGGAGACAGAGGTTACTGATGCTAGACTGACCTTCAGATTTTCTGGGTAGCAGGTTCGTGCACACTCTGGAAAGGTTATTCTCTTCGCTCGCCAATCAATTCGAGGATTATGTGTCTCCAACCAAGGGATTCCGAGTATAACCTGAAACTGTGGAGCCTTGATTACATCAAACACAACTGCCTCCCGATGGCCGTCCGGACCTACAAGTGTTACCTCAACTGTGGAATGTGTTACCGGTCCCGAGGCAATTTCGGTTCCATCGACTGTGGTGATGACATCTTTGCTGGTTTTAGGACGCAGGGGGAGGTTAATCCTGGAGACCAATTCACGATCCACGTAGTTTCCTATAGCCCCACTATCGATGTATGCCTTTATTGCATGCAACCGCTTAGGCTGTTCCGGATCTACGAGGACCATTGGCACAGTGAAATGTGAGGTCTGAGAGTTTGTTTTCAAGCTCGGCAAGCGGACCGCTACGCTTGTTGGGCGGGGTCGTTTCCCGATACAGAGGTTTCATGGATTTTTTCAGCGGCTCCTACCACCTTCCTGGGCGGCCTTGCCGGGCAATCTCGTAGAAAGTGTCCAGAGGATCCACAATAAAGACATAAGTGCATCTGCCGTCTTCTTTCACGTTCCTTTTGCGTTAAAGGTCCTTTAAGTCCTCCGATTTGCATTGGCTCAGAGGCTTCAGCCCCCTTGAGGTTAGCGTGGGTCTTGACTAACACCCGGGTCTCAAACTTGGACCGATCTGCTTTTCTGTTTTGCAGTCTGTGATCCAATTGGACCACTAAGTGTATATATTCTGAGCACTCTTGGGGCGGATTTACAACTTGGGCCAGGACATCTTTAAGTTCTCCGCGTAGACCTCGATAAAATAACGTGATTCTTTTATCCTCTGGCCACCCAGTTTCCACAATTAGTGTATTAAAGGTTGCAATGTAGGAAAGGAGGTCTTGATTGCCCTGTCGCAGAGATAGAAGTTCGTCATCTAGAGCCTGCCCCTGGGAGTGACGAGCAAATAACCTTTCCATGCTTGCTTGAAATCTTTGAAAATCACAAAGAATCGGGTCATCTTGAGTTACCAGTGGAACTGACCATTCGGCAGCACTGCCGCTGAGATATGACAATACAAAGGCTACCTTGGTCTGGTCATTAGGGAAGGCCCCAGGTCTGCACAGGAAATGCAAACGACACTGATTCATGAATACGGCGAATCGTTTGGGGTCCCCAGCAAAGCGTTCGGGTGGGGCCAGCGGCATGTTTCCAGGTAGATTAATCTGCACCAGGTTACTGGAAAGCACAGGAGCGGGGTTCCCTCCGGAACCGGGTAAAGGAGTTTGTCCAGCTTGACCTTGCAAAAGCTGTCTAGCCAGGTCATCAGCTCTTTCCTTTGTTACAATCACTTCCGTCCTGAGAGCATTAGTCTCTTGACGAGCGGCGTGTACTTCGGCCCGTAATTCCCCCAGTAGTTGGGCCAACTGGTCAGTCTCGGAAGTTTCCATAGCGCCTGGGTCGGAATTTGTAGGAAGGCTTCGCGTTCTGTAACGCTCACCTGGCTCCCACGGAGGCGCTGGTCTGGTCTGGGTTGCTGTGGCCTCTTCAAGCGTGATGCGCAGAATTCGGACCACCGATTGAACAGGACCCCCAAATCTTGCTTGTCCGGCCCGTAGGAATATCCTTCTGCAGATGAGAAAGGGGATTAACTGTCTGCTGAATAATGTGCTTGCTCCCCCCTTTCCCCCTTCGTTCTTCTCTGACTTCCTCCAAAACCCCTGGTTTAAGCTCACCTTATGGTTTGGAAGGATGAACTCTCCATCCTGCTTCTGGTGCAGGGGCGCGCGTTCGTCCAGTTACTTCACTGGTTTTCAGAATGGCGCTGGCAAATCCACTTGACTTTACTGAGCGATACGCCGTAAGTATGAAGATGCAAAAGTTCAAGTGTGAGCCTCCTTTTATGTTGTCTTTTTCTGTCCTTTATTTCAGGTGCAGAACAAAGGCGTTGCGTTGAGGGGTTAAATTGCCGGGGTAAAATCAGGTGAGTTAGTGATGAGGGCGACCCCTCTAAATGTCTTTATAATTCCCCAGTAATGTCTTTTGTCCATTCCCCATAGGGGCCGGGGTGCGGTACCTGCCAGAGATGTGGCGCCGACCCGAGATGTGGAATGGTTCACCAAGAATAGCCGCTAAGTAATATGGCTGAAAAATTCGGCTTTCCTCTTGTGTTCCCTTGCTCACCTTTTGTCTCTTCTTCTCTCCCTTAGGTGCAGTGCAGAGATGTGGCGACCGGCACTGAGAGTCGCGATGGAGCCGGGCGGCGTCTCGGGAACAGGTGAGTGAAGCGCGGCGCTGCAGCGAGCAACGCAGTGCTTTTAAATGGAAGTCTTCCTTCAGGAATGCTGGCGTGAAGATTCCGGATGCAGGTAAGAAGGTTGAAATAGTTCTTGGTTTTCACCTTTCTCTTCTCTTATTCCCTTACAGGTGTTCCAGGTTCGAGGCGGGCGTGGCTGGAGTCCAGGTGCAGGAGCAGACACGGTGAGCATTCAGCTGCTGGGATGCAGAACAACGCGAAGCACGTGTGGCTGTCCGGGCGTGGCTTAAATAGCCTTGGAAGAAGTTCCAGGTGAGTATTCTTCCACAGCCCCACCCAAGTAACAAAATAGTTCCTTCAGAAAAATAGTCCCTCCTAAGCCTCATTTGGCTTGGTTCTTCATGCAGCATGGTCTGCATCAGGTGAGTGTGCAGCATGGTCTGCTTCAGGTAAGTGCACCAAACACTTCCCCTTATGAGCCTGGCGCCTATGGCGCCAGGACTGATGTCCAACATGAGCCTGGCGCCAACGGCGCCAGGACAGAGTCCAAAGAGCCCCTATAAAGGGCCGCTGGGCTTTTACCCGGGGGCGTGATGCCTGCTCCCGGGGGTGCTGGGCCTGGCCTGGTGCTCCGGGGGTAGGCATCATGACAATTGCTACCCTGGAAAACTATAAACTCCAGTTGAAAGACCTCCTGTTACATAAGACCGAACGGAGCCTCCAGCTAGTGAAACAGAAATATTATGAGAAGGGGGACAGAGCTGACAAAATCCTGGCCTGGACACTCAGAGAGATTCAAAGGAGCAGAACAGTGAAGGCAGTGAAGAATGATCGGGGATCATTAGATCTCGACACCCCTAACATTGGAGCAGCCTTTCGCCGTTACTATGAAAAGTTATACTCGTCAGAATATGACGGCGATGACACTCAGATAGAGGGTTTCCTGGACTCCATCCAGGTCCCATCCCTGACAGGTGAATTGGCGGAGGGTCTAGAGGGCCGGGTGACGGAAGAGGAGGTGGAGCACGCGATCAGCGGGGTGAAGGTGGGAACGTCCCCGGGGGAAGACGGCTTCTCCGTATACTTCTATAAGAGGTTTCAGGCTATCCTAGCCCTTCACTTGGTGAGGGTGTTTAACGGGGTGCTAGCGGGGGCTCTTTGCCGGAGACCATGATGAGGGCCATAATTGTGGTCCTGCTCAAAGAGGGCAAAGACCCCACTGAATGCTCCTCATATCGCCCGATCTCCCTCCTCAATGTAGATGTAAAGATCCTGGCCAAGGTGATAGGCAAACGGATGGAGGGGATAAAGCCCAAGCTGGTTCACGGGGATTAAGTGGGATTCATAGGGGGCAGGCAAGGCTCTGGTAACATCAGGAAGACGATAGACCTTATCCACCATGTCCAAGAATCAGATCTAGACGCAAGTCTGCTCTCCCTGGACTCCGAGAAAGCTTTTGACAGGGTGGAGTGGAGGTACATGCAACTCCTCCTCCGTCGGATGGGCTTCGGGGCTCACATCAGTAACTGGGTTTCCGCCCTATACGGGGCCCCAACGGTGAGAGTACAGGTAAACTGAGAACTTTCCGACTCATTTTCCCTCACACGGGGGACACGACAGGGATGCCCACTCTCCCCTTTAATATATGTCCTGACAATGGAGCCTTTGGCCATAGCGGTCCGAGCTCACCCCAACATCAAAGGGATTAAAAGAGGAGAGGTGGAGTTCAAGCTCTCCCTGTTTGCTGACGATATTCTTGCATACCTGGTGGAGCCTGTCACCTCGCTCCCCCCCTCCTGGCCCTGATGACGACCTTTGGGCAATTCTCGGGGCTAAAAATAAACGCATCAAAATCAGTGTTACTCCCTATGAGGGCTCGGGACCCGGGGCTAGACCACCGGGATGGACGTGCAGGGATTGTGGTAGGGAAGGACTCCATCAGGTACTTGGGTGTGCTCCTCACAAGGGATCTTTCCAAACTGGCTTCGGCGAATTATGGGCCCATTATGGCAGAGATAAAGTCAGACCTGCGGAGGTGGGGAGGTATGATCCTGTCTTGGTACGGGCGCATGACAGCAGTGAAAATGAACATCCTCCCAAGACTGCTGTACCTTTTCACGGCACTCCCAACAGGGGTCCCCGACCAGATGTTCCGAGACCTACAGAGGGCAGTCAGAGTGTTTGTTTGGCAAGGCAGTAACCCAAGGATAGGGAAGGCCATTCTAACGTTACCTAGGGAGGAGGGTGGTTTCGGGCTGCCGGACTTCCTTCTCTATCACCGGGCCACCCAGGTAAGGGTCTTGTTGGAACACATGAGGGAGGGGATGGGCACCTATTGGTCTTATCTGGAGGACATGGATGCCCACCCTCTGAAAGTATGCGACCTTTTGTGGCTGCCGCGTAAACACATCCCAAATAAATTGCAGACCCACCCAACCCTGGGAATACCCTGGTCGATTTGGAAGGAGGGAACTACGACTGCGCACCTCACGTCCTGTCTCTCCCTGATGTCTTCGCTCTGGGGCCACCCGCTCAAACTAGGCAGCAGGGGATTCAGGAATGCCCAGTCCTGGTCGGATGGGGGGCTGGAATGGGCAGGGCAGCTGTTCAAGGAGGGCGAGTTCCTTGAATACGAGGAGCTGCGAGAAGCACTTGGGCGGGGGTCTCTTTCAGTCTTTGAATACTTGCGCCTGAAGGGCATCCTCTGTGACCAGACTTGGGGCCTGAATCTGAGGAGACAGCTGACCCCCTTTGAAAAGTTATTGGACACGGCCACGACGAGGAAGGGGGTAGTATCCAAAATGTATCAAATATTGAACACCGTCAACTTGGAAGGGAGGAGAGGGTTTCGTGGGTTCTGGAATGACCTGGCAGGAGAGGCCCTCTCGGAAGACGCATGGTCCAGGGTGTTTAAAATAGCCTTCCATGGCAACCTGTTCACGTCGGACATGGAGCATAACTTCAAGATTTTACAGGGATGGCATAGGGACCCATCTAAGTTATCCAAGATGTTCCTGGGGGTATACCCCAGTTGCCCAAGAGGATGTGGCCTAGTGGGGACGAGGGGTCACATGTGGTGGTCCTGCCCTAAGGTACAGGGGTTCTGGGAGAAGGTACGGGGATGGATGGCGGAGGTCACCAGAGAACTTCCCCCACTTAATCCACTGACGATGTTGTTGGGCCTCCCACCGGAGGAGGCGGAAATACATAGGTACCCAAGAATGTGGGAGACCATGTTGCGAGCAGGAAGGGTGGCCCTAGCGCAGAGGTGGAAAAGTCCGAAGACCACCTCTAAGGAAGACTGGCTAAAAAAACTGAAAAACATGTTCCTCATGGACAAACTGACAGCCATGGTAAACAACGAATCGAGCACCTTCCAGGCAAATTGGTATGGGGTTTACCAGGCATGGGGATGGGAGGCGCATTGACACTACATGGACAACACGGGGCCGGGGGGCTATGGAGCCCGGAGGGAACCACTCAAGATCAATGGGGTAACACACGGCCCGGGAGACAGCGTATCCGTCTAAGCCAGCATTTAAGGGAACGCATAGCATGGCTCCAAAGCACTGAACTTCGAGTATGGATGACGACTCCTGCGATTGGTTTTACGATGGAACTCTGATCTGGGGGGAGGAGTGGAGTTGGGGAGGGGGGTGAGGAGGGAGAGGGGGGGGAAGGAGACTACCGGGGTTCGATGATGATGTTAATGTGATTTCAAAAACAAGACCTGGGAAGAAACTGCCAGAGACAACAATAAAAGGGACATACCCATGCTTACATTGCAGCAATTGTAATTTTGTAACAAAAGGAGATACCATAGACCACCCACGCATGGGTGAAAATATCAGACTCAAGCAATATGCGACATGTGACACACCTAATATTATTTATGGAATCAAATGCCTGTGCGGCATGTAATATGTAGGCCAATCACGGCGACCAGGAAAGCTACGTTGGAATGCGCATAGGTCGTGCATTCGGAACAACAATATCAATTCAGCACTGGCAAGACATTGGAACTCCATGAAACACAACATCAGCCAGATGAGGATACAAGTCCTGGTAGTGGTTAAACAACATAATGCACATGAAGATTTGGGGAAAAGACTGAACCAATGAGAATCGTTCTGGATAGATCGACTTGACTCCCTGAGGCCAGGGGGTATAAATGAAGAGATCAACTATTTGTGTTTTCTGTAGTCATCTACTGGGAATGAATCATGAGACACTAACTATGATTATGTAAGACTAGTGTACTACCAATAGTGGGTCCACGTTATGTCCCGCAGGGATTTCTCCCTGTGTGACGCAAGGCAGTGCCCTTGACTGCCAATTAGTGGATCCGAGTTGTTGGAACAATGAAAATATAACTTATGCTGTGAATAAGTTACAGGTTACATACAAGCAATATACAAATGGTATACAGGTAAATGAGGGGTTGCAATATGACATAGGAGAAACACAATAGCATGACAGGGATTCAGCTTGAGATAAACCTATCAGGTTTATCTCAAGAGTGATCAATGATAATATGAGTTTAGGTGAGGAGACATGAAGCCTTGTATTGATTTGCACCGAATGCTATGTATATATTCATTACTCTCAGAGACACTACATTGAAGATCAGCGCGCATGCGCGGGATCCGCAATTGTAGTGTTTCTGCAAATACGCATGCACGGTAGGAATTTGCATCCCTATAATGTACATAGGATTTATAATATCATTTCTTTCATATTATCTATGGACTAATACAAATATAAAGGCTTGCGATGGCTTGTGAGCATAGAACTTGATGGTGGTCCGTTTTGGAACACGACAAAGAATATAATGCGCATGCGCGTAAAGATCAGCGTTCTATAAACGCGATCAGCGACGGTGGCAGCTTTTTTCGAGCAGTCAGCACGTCGGCACAGTACACAGAGGAAGAGGTAAGGACAGGAGAAGGATGATGGAAGGAGGTGTTTTGAGGATGAATAACTAACAATAATATGGGGTCCTAAATTCGAGTTCTTTAACCTACAGGGAGGCGTGTTGCCCAAGAGGAAACACAGCAGAGTGTGACTACGCTCTCGGTGAAAAAAGACAACCAGGTAGTGAACTGAAGCTATAATTGTACAAATGTGTTATAATGAAGTGTTCTCTTTTCTATTTTTATCCTAATTTGACCTTGGACTGCAAAAATCACTTGGGTATGTGCAATTTATATATTTATATATTCTCCTGGATGTTGATGAATTGGTAATGAATTAATCAACGAACTATGTTGTGATGATGGGATCTCTATTGATTTATGAGTAACAGTGTTAATAGCCCTGATGATGGACGGAGGTCCGAAATGCATTGGCTGAGATTTTGTGACACTGACGAGTCAGGAATAAATAACGATATTTGAAAAATCACAAAAGGAAGGGTGAATTTATGATTGAGAAGACAATTGAAAGCGTGAGAGCGAGTGAATTGACTTGAACATTGATTATAACCCTGTATAGGGTCTTGCGATTGAGCTCATCCAGGAACGGAAGCTGTTCGTTCCTACTTTTTTGGATTCTGCTATAAACCTTGTGCCTAGGCTACAGGGTGAGCTCCCACATAAACTGTGAGGAATAAAGACGAACTATTTGAAATATTGAGCGGTGCCCACCCTATCCCCGAATCCTGCAATTATTCTTCACATTCGCCATTTGCAACCGATACATTGGATGCATTTAAGCAATTTTGCAGGCAAAGGCCGGGCATATTTTAAACATGCATAGACCACAGCGTCCATTGCTATGACTTCAGCGTCCTTCACCATGTCTACGACACACGCTCTCAAATTATGCGCAAGTCCTCTACATTTACCCAATATGGCGCTCGCGTGCGAGGTGATTTTGCGAATGCCTGACTGGTAATGCCCAAATTGATTGACCCATACCCAACGAGGTAAAATGGCTTAACAATATAATCAGAGTAATCAATGGGTGCAAAATTTGGCAATGGTGTATTAATCTCATACGCGCAGCCACGTAGCCCAGTGAGATAACGTCTCACGTTCCATCATACCCTTAGTCACCAAGGCAGTCTCTCATACTAAAATGAGCACAATTATCTCATGCATAGGACCACTGAGTCCTCCTATCCAACAGGTACATATAAAAGAACAATAGCGCACCTGTGCAGATTTTGAGAAGATGACGGATATATCCTGAGATGTACATGTGTGTCTATATATCTAATTTTGAGGAATCCAAGCCCATCCATTGGTGACTGACCCTGTTAGAGACACTGGGGCTCATAACGAGTCAGGCAGTAACCGTGCCGGTACTAGCGGCAAGTTGCCACCTGACCCGTAATGATTTACCTTCGCCTGACTTTCCGGTAACACCAGGGGATTACAACCCCAGTGTTCCGGAAAGTCAGGCACCGGTTAATTGTAATTCCCCATTCTCATAGAGTTCAATAAGACTCTATGTGAAAGCGGAACATGGAAGCACCAGCACCGTTAATAACACTTCTGGTGCTTCCGTGACGGTCTGCTTACCATGGCCGCTGTGTCTGGCAGGGTCCGACCTGTGGGGCACAGCAGCTCCGGCATGCAGACCTGTAATATGCCGGTCCAGAAACAATGGTGGTGGTAAGCTTACTGGCACCATTGTTTCCGGACCGGCAGGCTCAGAATGAGCCCCACTGTCTTTATTTAACCCAATCATTTATAAACTGCACAATATCAAATTGTTACCCTATTTTAACGTTATTCTTATTAGTATTTGTGAAGCTCAGCAAAGTTGAGCGGAACGAATCCTAGGTGAAAAAGCATGCTAGATATTTCTATATAATCTCTTATTCACAAATTCATCTGACACCAGACTTTAGCATGGGCATCAACTTCTCACCATCCTTGCTAAACATACATTCACATACAAGATTACTATGACATGATCAAACATTAAAATCACATCTCTCATCCAAATAGGTTTAACTCACTTCAAATGTACCTTAAATACCATGAAGAGATTGATTGCCATTTGAGCAACTACTAGCCTAGAATGGGGATGCCTGTATGGTGCGCCATGGAATGGCAACCAATATACATAACAGTTTTGGTTCATGATATAACCTACAGCAATGGCAGCACTATTATGCTGCTTTAAAATGCTAAACTTAATAAGGAACGTTGTAACATGACATCAATGTAATTATTATCTGCCCTGTGTTTTTCTGTTTCTTGTGTTTCTTCACCTACCCCGCTGATTATAAATTCAATCAACATAACTTTATTCAGCTATTAGCCATCACAGTATACATAACAATCAGAAATATGCAGTACAAATTATTTCCACCAGTAAAAGGCGGTCAAGAAAGGAGACAGTGTTGGAAAAATGTTCTCAGGGGGCCTGTGTCCTACAGCAACCCGCCGCTAATCATACAGGTTTGAGAAGAACCCCGTTGTTGTTGAGACTGGTTACGAAAGAACCAATTAGACCTTCTACCCCCCAGGGGGGTAGCGTTTCTACCTGTTGACACTGATCCCGGAAGCCCGGGTCCCCTGTGGTAAAAAGACAGTTCAATTACACTATTTGGGTGCAAGAGGCGGGTCTCATAGGATTTCAATATGTCCCGTGCCACTACATAGTCACAGAGTTTTAGTTCGACAGAGTCCTCTTCCCCCCATTTAGACATTCTGACGCAGTTGAGATTATGGTCCTTGGTCAAAAAAGATCACTCCCCGTGGTTCTCATCCAGTGTAGGGTTTTGTTTATGAGAGCCTCCCTTGACTCCGGGCGTCTTGAGAGTGGTTTGGGAACTCTTTGCATTGATATGGTCCTCTTGTCCAATGATCTGTCAGACTTGGCAAGGGAAAGGTAAGCTCTTGGGGGGTGCCAACCTAGCTGGGGCCTCCGGGTGCGGGGGCCCCTTTTGCACTAGAATGGATTGTGGAGGCTAGGCAAGTGGCCCCTCATTCGTATTTGCTTTCTGGGGGTTAAGCTCTGGGTTTGACTCTATGTCCACAAGCATAGATAGGCAGGGGCCCTTAACAGAGTGGGGGGCGTGGAGGGAGAAGTTACAGACACGATCAACTCCAATGCGTAGGTTACTCACTGCTTCATCCTGGTTGCATGTTGGTTTCCCTGCAGGTGTACTGCTGGCCGTCACTGCTGCAGTGAGGGTCAGCAACAAGGACCTAATCTGGGAGAGCTCAGCCAAAGCTAAGTTACAATTGCAACAACAGACAGAAGGGGTCACCCCACCATCCTACTTCCTCTCATGTGCTGCAATGTCTATTGGGTTGGTTGATGGAGTAGCATAAGACCCAGACATGCTAGTCGAAGGAGGTGGGGGGGGTACAGGGCTGGGGTTCAAATACAGAATCAGCTGCAAGTGCTCCCTCGCTCCCCATGACCCTGGTGGCGGGGGGTCTGGCGGGAGGCCTTCCATGAACCTTCCTAATGGCTGTGCAGTTTGTGCGGGAGGACAGGCGGGGGTTACACAAGCAGCATCCGCCACAGCAACAGGGGTAATTGGCTGGGGCTCGGGCACTGCAGCAGGCAACTTCGGTGCAGGAATGGAAAGGTCCCCTGCCCCTTGGCTGCCCAGGAATTGGGAGATTTCTTTGATCAACAGGTGAGCATCCGCCACAGCAACAGGGGTAATTGGCTGGGGCTCGGGCACTGCAGCAGGCAACTTCGGTGCAGGAATGGAAAGGTCCCCTGCCCCTTGGCTGCCCAGGAATTGGGAGATTTCTTTGATCAACAGGTGAGCATCCCCGAATGCTGTGGGTGCTATAAATTCATGAGCGGTTCCTTGCGCGCCATGAGCATTTGGAGCAACTTTGGGTCCCACTAGCGAGCTCCTTTTTAGGAGCCTGATGTTACACAAGCAGCATCCGCCACAGCAACAGGGGTAATTGGCTGGGGCTCGGGCACTGCAGCAGGCAACTTCGGTGCAGGAATGGAAAGGTCCCCTGCCCCTTGGCTGCCCAGGAATTGGGAGATTTCTTTGATCAACAGGTGAGCATCCCCGAATGCTGTGGGTGCTATAAATTCATGAGCGGTTCCTTGCGCGCCATGAGCATTTGGAGCAACTTTGGGTCCCACTAGCGAGCTCCTTTTTAGGAGCCTGATTTTCCTCTTGGCGCCTAGAGCTGGACCCGGGCCAGGATCGGGGCTGTAAAAAACATTTTTTGAGGCGGCAGGGGTTTCCCCAGTGTCTTGAGCAAGAAAGTCTGGCATACTAGCCTCCAAGTCATAATTTCTAAAACGGGACAGAAATGACACAATGGGGGTGGGGAGGGTATCCTCTGAGTTACCTCCTTTGCGGGGAGCAGCGGCTTCCATACGGCATACAGCTGCTCGGTTCAGACTCCGGGCTCCAAAGCTCTCACTGTTCGGTGTCAACAGAGTGGGCAGGCAATATTCGTGGGACTCAACGCTCCCCACCTGTGGGCCGCGAACACCCAAGCGGGAGCAAACACCTGCACCCTTGCAACCCGCGGGCTTCCACCCTCGTGGGTCCAACCTGCGGCTTAAGTCTTTGGTGTGGGTGGGGCTTAGCGGCAGCAGCAATGGGGAAGAAACAGGACTCCAGGCTCCCTAATCGGGAGAAACCACCTGCACCCTTGTGTATGTTCCAACAATTTTCTCTGTGCATTGACATTTATTTGTTTGTGACACCTTTAATACATGGTTCATCTTATTTGTGATGATGTCAATTACAACCAACACATTTGTTTTTGTAATGGCAGCCTTGAGAACGACCTATGGTCGCAACCTGTGTTGGCTGCAAGCAGTCAACTACTACATGTTTTTCTTTGATTAAACTATGAAGTTGAGAAAACTGAGCTTTCATTAGATGAATCTACATTAATCATTGACTAGTATAACTCCCAATGAGACATTCATTATTTTGTTTGCCCTGCGCTACTCACCAATCCAACACTAATCTACATAGTTCTCCATGGAAGACTTGGATAGGGCTTCCAGGTTTTGGTGACGCTCCGGGCGAGGACAATAACACTTGATAATATATTTTGAGAGGAAGCGCACAGCCAACGGCCTTGCTATCCTGTCAGTATTCATGCTATTCGAGAATATTTGTTATTTCCCATGGCTCATCATGCTCTTCGAACTGAGTGCTGTTTGTCCATGCTCAACAGTAGGTGCAGTCTGCACTGCTCTCCCTTCAGCCCCAGAGACAGTGGACTGCCCGCCCTGCCAATCGAAACACAATAGGTGTGATTTCCCGCTATCACCTATGCAGCAAGTGTTGCTGAATGCAACACTGATGGTTTCAATTGGCCACACACACTTAGGGCTTACCCTGTGCACATAGCAGCTTCTAATGTGAAACGCCATCCAGCCTCATCGTGCCTCAGTGGCACATTGATATTCTCCGGGTATATTTGCACTCAAGATGTTGGTTTCTTCTCCCACTGAGATGGGCATTCACATGTATGGCACACAGCATGGTAACTGGGATCCCCACCACCATGGTAATAGTAAGATTGTAAACTCAGTTACCTCGACTGAGTGATATATACTGCTGCCCACAAAGAATTCTCAGATTACCACAAAACAGATGGCACACCCAGATTCCGCACCAAAATGTAATGTTCCTGCATGTAGAAATATTCTAAAGCTCTTCTTCACATACACAAGCAAAAAGTATTTTTTCACGTAATAAAAAAATGTCCTTACCACTCAGTTTGATCTAGTCCTGCCTAGGACAAATGTTAAGATTGTTGTTTTCTCAGGCAACACATATTTGGCCCACCCAGTTACAACAAATGAATATCAGCTCATACCGGCCTAAACAAATCAGGTTCGTTCTTCTCCTTTCATGGACTTAAATGCATTTGCATTTATCGACATACATGGTAGTCAGTGGGATTCTCTCCTCCTTTTGGAATAGCTTAAATGTACCCTAATACCATTAAAGAATTCAAAGACACGTGGGCCTCATTACAAGTTTAGTGGTATTTTGACAGAAAATCCACCTAAATACCACCAAATGAAATTACTGTTAACGCTACTTGTTCTGGCGTAATTACTGCCTGATTACAAGTGGTTTAGTCCATATGTATTGAAGTCCATAGGACCACATGGGGATTTTGGTAGAATTACTGCCAGTGATAATTCTGTCAATTGGGCCATTTTGGGGTTTTAATGGGGAGGTATTACCTCGAGCATTCTGATGGAGGTTTATCCTCCACCTTACCTCCAAGCCCATAGTTCAGCGGTGCAATAATGCAGACATAATGAAGTGGTAACTTTGTTACCACTTCATTACCTTCCTTTCAAGGTAAAGGAGGAACGACGGGGATGCACTCATAAAACAAATACCTGAGTGCTGTCTCTATCTGATCCCGGGAGGCGCTAGCTATGAACAAAAATGAGATAGAGGCGGGTCTGATAGGATGGAAAACTGAAAGAAGTTCTTCTTTCAGTGATTTAAAAGAACAATTCAATTATCGCACACATTAAAGTTGTACATAAATAAAGACATGAATTTCATTCAAATTCATGATTCTTAAAAAAAAAAAAAAAGCATCAGGAATTATTCACTGGTCCTGTACAAATGCAGTTTACCACAAGGGTGGCCTGGGTACCATAATATATATGAGATATAAGTTCACTGTTCTCTTCTGGCTTGAACACATTGAGGAAAGAACCAGAATTCATACATGAACCTCAATGTTCTGTTGCAGCAATTTGACACTGTGTAGTAATTTTACAGTAAAGTATATCCACTTAATTTCCACCATTTTTGGCCACACCACCGAGCTCCTAATGAGGCTCAAATTACTTTCTCAAGCGACAAGTATGTTGTTGTGTCATAAAGAGATAGTCCGGCTACTGAATATATCTTCCTGTCTCCAAAGTTTTTTTCTTTGCAAGCAGCAAAGCAGCACGTATTCTGTCTTATCATAAAAAGGTTCAAGCCACTGAATATTATCTCATCCTTCCTCGTAGAATGTGAAAAGTTTTAATTTTCTTTGCCAGCAACAAGTATTTGAGCATATCCACTGAATATTATCTGTAAGAATTTATTTTCGCAAGCAACACGTATTTTGTCCATTGGAAAAGATGGCCCAAGCACTGAATATAAACTCCTTCTTCCCTCGATGAATACTAAGACATTTATATGAAAGAAACATGCATTTTCTTTTTATCACAAAAATGTGCCTGAGCACCTGAATATATCTCCTTTTCCCCCCAAGTATTCTTATACTTTTCCCCAGCAAGAAACAATTATTTTATATTTTCACAAAGACATAGATCACCCAGTTCCAGCCAGTACATTTAAACTACTCTTGTCTTCATACAAATGTAAGACGTTTTCTTAACATGGAACAAGAATTATGTCTCATCACAAAAGGAAGGGTCACTTATTTTTAGTGATTGGATGTCATCTCCTTCTGCCTCCATGGAATTATGACACTTTTTTTGTAAGCATGAAGTATTTTCACTCATCACAAAAGATTGTCCACTTATTTGCAGCCACTGAATGACATCTTCTCCAGGCTACAAAGAGTTTGGAGTGTCACGGACACCAGGCCTGTGACAAAGTGCTGGTCGATTTACCGACACTGGAGGCAAGCATAATAGGGCAGACCGGTGTTGTCACACTATTCTTTATGAGTGATGAACCGGTCCAGCTTATTTCAACATTGCCACCACCTTTGCTTCATCACCACGGGGAATGATTATCAAACTGCAGTTTGGTCTGTTTACAGCATCGCAACGCAGTCTTGCTGCTTCTGCCCTGATGCTCCACCCTTTCTGCAAAAACCACCTATGCTTTGTCCTGATTTCCTCTATTTGTTTCTTCTCACTCCTGTTTTCTCATCTTCTCGTCCCCATTTTTCTCGGATGCTCTCCCTCCGTGATTCCCTTTCTTTTGGAATCCCTGGTCCTTCATATTGTTCTAGGTACCTATTTGCTAGAGCATACCTGGAGTCCTACATGGGAACACTGATTTTTACATATTCTCTGCTGGAACTTACCTGGAATCCATCCTTTGAACCCTGCCTCCTCATCTTGGGGGTTTTCTGTCTATACAGCTTTTCCCCTGTCTTTGAGGATGATCCTCTGGAGGCCCCTCTTGCCCTTCCTGCTAGAGTCAGGGGGTAGGCTGGAGTCTAGAAAGGATTACACTTACCTGTTTTCATCTCACCTGCACTCCAGATGATCTCTGACATCCACAAGTGAAAGTTTGCGACACCCAATCACCACTTATTCCGAACCTACCATTGGAATAAGTACAGTAGTTGATTAATGCTGTGCAGGCTCTAACTACTGAGGTACCAACGTTAAATATGGAAAATGCCATGTTACGCCACATGATGGTAAACCGTGAACCACTGCCTCCCGACCCCCCTCTAGGAATCCTGTCTACCGGGAATAAATTACATGAATACCTGGATGCTTTACATGATGCAGTTTGCTTTCAAACCACTATCTTTTGCCTCCTCAAAGGTGTCACGGTTGATCATACGGCACACGCAAGCCAGGGATCTCTTTCTGCTACAATGAATGTGGCACACAATAAAACCACTTTCATTTTTATAATTCAAATTGTTTTTGAGAAGGCCTCCAACAGGTCTCGCACACAACTTCTACAAACACCCCGTATCACAATGGAGTAGGAACCAAGCCGGTGCGTATCAATAAAATATTTATTCATTTATAGTTTGATGTCAAATTAGAAGAAACAGCTTACATCAGTCACCAATGGCGTGGCAACACAAAGACAGAATATCCTTTTTGGTTAGGCAACACACTGAGATAAATAAAAATACACATTGAGAAGAATTTCCTTTTACTTCTCCCACCACTGCAATCAGAGAACAGTTAAAGCACACCAAGAAAATGGATGCAAATAAACAGGAAAGTGAATGCACATAGAATTATGCTTGATTCCTGGCAACCCTCACCCACCCTCCCCCCAAACCCCTCAAAAATCCACTAGGCTTGTCTTTTTTGGATGGAAGGCAGTTGCAAGACAAGGGAAAAATCTGATTCTGAGTAGTACTCACAGAAACAATGTGACAGCAAGAAGGCCAATGGGAAAATGTGTTTTTAAAACAAAATGGTAAAATCGGTTTGTAACCATTTAGCACCATGGCTATGGGAAAGAATAGAAAGAAGGGGAATTTGTTTTGCTTATACTGAGAAAGACAGGCAGAGCTTTAGAACATACTAGTCAGCACACAAGGGGAAAATTGGTTTGGGATGTTCAAAACATGGACAATGTGAAAAGGAAATGCAAATGGTAATTCGTTTTTACATCACATTGGGGAAAGAGGAACAGAATGGGAAAATCAATTTTTGGAATGTTGAGCACAATTTCAATGGGAAAGAAAATGCAAATGGGTATTCATTTTTATCTCACAATGGGGAATTGGAACAAGTTCGTTTTTCACCTTACAATGGGAAAAGGGGAACAATTTAATCTTTCACCTTACAATGGGGCACACATAGAAACAGGGCTTTTAAAGTTAATTCTTTCGGCAAATCTTTAGGACTATACCAGTTCACAAGACACTGGGAAAAGATGGTTGGTTTCGAATTCCAACAATACAAATCCCGTGAAATAAATGGGGAAATTAATTGATTTACTTAGAGAAATATACTAAGGATCTACACAGGCAAGCAAGGGGTTTTTCAATGGGGAATTGCTAACATACAAAGGCAAACAGGGGAGGGGATTTTCAATGGGCAAATCTCTAAGGAAATGCTAAATGAATAAAGGGCTTATGCAATCTATGACTTGGGGTATTTCTACTTAACAGGAAAGGAACGTGCTGGACATCAGAGGGCTATGAGGACACTGCTGGGATAGCAGAAGGGGCCAGTCAAGGTCTATGCTGAGTCCTTCAAGGGGTCCCAAGACAGCTTCTAATTCTCCAGGCCCCTCTGCAAGCTAGGCCTCTCACTACTACTGCTGGGATGTCCCTCCAGATTTTGGTAGTACATCACCTCAGGGGTTAGTGGAATGAGCCCTGATCTGAGCTGGGCTGACTTAGTTATAGAGCAAATGACATCAGAAATGTGTCATAGTTCCTGCTGAAGGGATTAGTTAATGGTCAATACCTCACACCCACCTGTGTGCTGATAGGTCCAGAAAATGTGGCAGTGCTTTGGAACAGCAGGGGAGGAGACCACTCCATCATCTTACTTCGACAGGGGGGCTTGGTCTGGTTCGGGGACATAGAAATAACACTGCATGACAAGTGCCCTTAATCTCCATGTTTTGACAAATATGAATGCATTTTTTAACACTATTTTATTCTGTGAATCACATATGGTTCACCCCACTATTAAACACCATGAACAAGGAAAACAAAAAGATGGAATTGGAATGGAGGAAAGAATACAACCCAGGGAAAAAAACACTGTACCAGAAACAAATCCGTGCATACAAGAAGGAAATTCAAAAGGCAAAGAGAGGACATTACAATGACAGAATCAACAATGCCACCAACACACAAAAAGAAATGTTTAGCATCATTGAAGAAATGACAAACCCACCAGGCTGCGATAACACCCAGCCCCATCAGAAAAACTATGCAACGACCTGGCGCACCACTTCAAAAAAAAAAAATCAATGACATCCGACAAACCATACAAAAGTGACCAACCAACCACAACATACAACCCAACGAACCTAGCACGGAACCACAGCACAAACTCCAAAGCTTTCCTGAAATATCAGCAGAGGCATTCACAATGCTGGTAAAACGAAGCAAGAAGGCGGGATCACCCATGGACCCCTGTCCCCCAGACATCTACAAATCAATCCTCGCGCAAGAATCGCCAGCAGAACACTACAGAAACCTACTAAATCTATCACTATCAACATGGACTGTACCGAAGATCTTCAAATCAGCATACATCAAGACACTCTTGAAAAACACAAGTGGTGACGTAGATGACCTTTCCAACTACTGGCTGATCTCTAATATCCCTACCCAACAAAACTTCTAGAAACCTACGTATATAAAGTAACCCAAGAACACGTAGAAAAACACCACCTGCTGGACCAAGCTCAAATCGGTTTCACCAGCGAGAGGAATGGAAACAGCACTACTATCCATCTGGGACGGCCTCAAACCTAACGCAGACTTAAACACTACCTCAGCCCTTATTCTGCTCAACCTCTCCGCAGTCTTTGACACAGTTAGCCACGACGCCCTGACCAAAAGACTAGAAGACATAGGCATAACAGACACAGCACTACGCTGGACCAAATCATTCCTAGCAGACAGAACAGAAACCTTATTGATCAAACCTTTCAAATCCACTCCACGAGTTAACGACTGTGGAGTGCCACAAGGATCCTCACTATCTCCACTATATTTCAACATCTATCAGATTCCGGCCATCAGAATCTTCAAAAAATACAACATTACATGTTACAACTACGCAGACGACACTCAGATCATCTACAAAATCAAAGACACTGATGCCGACCATTCAACCCTAATCGACTGTCTAAAAGAAGACTTCAACTGGATGGATGCCAACAAGCTGAAAATCAACCCAGGAAAGACAGAAATCATGATCGTATCCAAAGACCAAGATAACGAAACCACCATACCATGGCCTACGGAAATGGGAAACACACCAACTCCATCAAAGGTAGTAAAAAATCTGGGAGTCCTAATGGACAACACCCTAACCATGGAACCACAAATAAATGCAACAGTGAAGAAATGCTTTTTTCTCCTCCACACGGCAAGAAGAATTCTACCTTTCCTCTCCTTCACGCACAAAACACTCACTATCGTCACCCTAATCATGTCAAAAATCAACTATGTAAACAGCCTCTACCTCAGAATAACAGAATACCTCCTGAAGAAACTGCAACAGATCCAAAATGCAGCAGCAAGACTACTCCTCAAAATCTCCAGAAGAGACCACATCACTGCAGCCCTAAAAACACTACACTGGCTCCCAGTAAAACAACGCATCACCTTCAAAACAATGTGCATAACACACAGGGCAATCAGTGGACAAGGAGCAGAATTCCTACAAAAGAAAATAACAGTCTACAAACCAACGAGACCCCTCCGATCAAGCAATGAAATCCGCCTGGAACTCAAACCATACCTTAAGAAAAAACTTGGAGGAACCTCCTTCTACCACTTAGCCGCAAAAACCTGGAAGAACATCCCAAAAGAAATAAGAAACACTGAAGATCACCTAAAATTCAGGAAATCACTAAAAACCTGGCTCTTCAACACCACAGACTAAATCTGGAAACCAAAACCGGAAAAAAGATAACTAAGCCGGAAAGGACACAGACATCCCCGACCCAAGAGGGTAGCTCCCACGGCACCTGGACGGGTGACACCGGATAGACTGGAACACAGGCGGCACACACGGAGACTGAGTCAACTATCCCAGACAATCCCACCAACACTTCGCCCGCCCCTTTGTTACCGCCAGGTACCACAGTAGTGAGGAATTGTCGAGATATTAGCAATCACCACACTACCTGAGAGGTTGACATTGGCAGGTGCAGTGGCCACAGGAGTATGAAGGGAGGATAAGGGGAGCTATGAGAGAGCATGTTAGAAGTGGGGGCCAGAGGAGTAAGGAACCTTGTATACCAGTCGGACCCAGATCAGGACAGAGCCGCATCAGGGGAGACTACGCAAGCTGAGCGCCTCAATTCAGGATAGAGACGCAAACTAACCAACCCTACTAACAATTTCCCTTTTTGCATACGCCTCTCAAACTCCAAACCAAACACAACCAAAACCTACAGCACAACAAACCGCACAAACTTCACTACATTGCAACAACAAGACAAAAATACACATAGTCTTGCACAACAGTACACAACGACTACCGGCCGCAAACATCCCAGGCCCAGGCAAGGACCCACCGGGCTGAGGCCGCCAACAGCACATCACTGCTCTCTTGCGCTTTTCCTGCTTCCTCCCACTAACTCAAACTCCCCTCCTCTTGCAGAGCCGCCAGAGCACCAAGGGATCACTCCGTTGGTGATAGTGTGCGGTAAAAATGTCCTTTAACATTAACATTAACATAAGCCTCGTCAGGTGTCTATGTGTCATTCCTGTGCAAAGATACAGTTTTTCTTCATTTACTCCAGAATTGCATCAGTGAAAAATGTGTCTGTTGGTGTGTGGCATATGAATCATACTGGGCTTGCTTTAATCAACTTTTTATAATTTTCAAATTCACAAGGAGGGCCACATTATGTTTTCATTAATAACTTTTTGGTATGTTGTTCCCACAAAAAATAATTTTTATGTGGTGAGAAGCAGCTAACTTTCACCTTTCCAGAAATCCTGACATGACTATTGTGGGACAAATATTATCAATTATACACTATAAAAACCATGTCTCCCATTTTACACAATGGCCAGTCAAACCACTCCTTGACCTTGGAACCCAACTTCCTGGAGCACATGAGATCAGAAGATAGGTCTGTATTTAGGTTAGCCTGCTCATTCCAAGGGCTAATGACCAGCTAATGCATGTTTTATTACAGTTTGTGGGACCTGGGGTAAAAAAACTGGAGAGCAGAGCTTTCTTTATCTTGTCCGGCCTGTGGATTTGATCTCAGAGCCTCCTATTCTTTGTATATTTAAAGGAAAGCCCTCATGTTTGAAGTTACAGGCCTCTCTAGGTTTCCCAGAAGATCAAGGAAGGAATGTAGTTTCACATTTCAAGAAATCACGAGCAGAGAGAAAAACAAAACCAATGGCAAGCAACACAGGGCCTTTCAAAACTCAGCTGTACCTTACCTTTTAACTTTACATTTCACTTTTAAATGAACTCTTGCAAGGCACACGAGTTTAACATGTAAAAGTGTCAATGCGAAGTTGTTCCCTGCATACATTGGTTAAATGAGGGCATCATAATTACACTTTTAGGGACATTGGTGCACATCTGGCTTTTTGCAGAGTCCCTTGGAGGCAAAATCGAAATGACATTGTGTTGCTTTCACTCATGAACGAACTCCATTTTACACTCAGTCTGCATCCCATTATAGATTCTGTGCACTGTGGTTTCATCTCTGATGGGCTCATTATGTGACCAAGTTCATATTTTAAAAGTCTTGCAAATACTTTTTGATTAGCATATTTTTAGTTAAGGGGAAAAGTGAAATTACTCATTTTATTTAATGTTCATGAAAGAAAGTGATCTGCTTCACTGTAACTGCTGCCCACAATGCTGACATCCCATTGAGAGTTCTGTGCACGGCTGTTTCCTGGACATATCATTGCAGCTCCTCATGAGTCTAAATATCCTTGCCATTTGTCTCTCACTTTCTCTGTGAACGGCAGTTCGCCTCTCTCCATATTTTGCATTTTCAGCACCTTTCCTTTCCTTTGGCTTTGAGGGCTATTTCAAACCACAAGGGCTAAAGGGCTAAAGGCTAAAGGTTTTTGTTTTCCCACATGGCTGGAAGCGCCCTTGCCAGGGCCACAACGTTAGCGACAACAGCTTTGTGCTGGAGGTGAATCCTCCACTTCACCACCCAACTTGTGATACGGTGGTGCAGTAATGCACAGGTAACGGAGTGGTAATTTTGTTACGGCTGATTTTTACCACATCACCATACTAGTAATGAGGCTGATTGTCTCCCTCACCCTCAAATAAAGGCTATTCATGCCACAGCTCTGCAACCTATTGTTTCTGACAGCAGAAGACTGATCCCAGGGTCAAATTATGAATTACCTCTTAATGCTAATTTTGGCCCAAAGCAAAGAATGTGCGCTGTTGAACCCCAAATATTTTTTCCGAAAAGCATATTCTACTTGAATTCTTTGTGAGTTTGAGGCTTTCCTTTTTCGTCCTCCTTGTGCAAGGGACCTAGGTCCTCCACCCCATGACACACATCCATTCACCAATGTGAGGCTCATAGTCTTTTCTTTCTTAAACCAGTCCAATCCACAAAATGGCTGGCCAATGGATTTAAGCAAATAACCCTGAGCTCACTTAAAATCACTAAGCTCAGAGTTTGCTGTGTCTTTTTCTGAGTAAGCATATGTGAGGTGAGGGGTGATAAGGGATAGAGGGTGCCTGGCGTTTTGAGTAAGCGTGGTGTGGAAGATGAGATGGGTGAGAGTGCAGTTTGGGTGAGTGGACTGTGTGTGGCAGTGGGAGAGCATGGGTGAGAATGGAGGAGCAGGAGAGCGGAGCAGGACATTTTGATGCGGCCGGTTCGGCGCGGGACGATTTGGCGCAGCGGGTTCGGCGCAGGAGCCGGTTCGACGCGGCCGGTTTGGCACATGAGCCGGTTTGGTGTGGCAGCCCGCGCCGAACTGGCCGCCCATAAATGTCCTGCGACTTCTTCACCACAGCCACGCAGACTACACAGCCGGGCCCGCGAAGGTGGGGGCTGTGCTCCGAGCAGCACAGCCCCCACCCTCGTGAGCCCGGCAGATCTAATCTGCCCTGTGCGCCGCACACCAGTGCACATCGCCTGCTATTTAGGGAAAGATTCAGTGAAGTGCACTGAAAGTGCGAGTTTCAACTTCATCCCACACTATTTTAAAATGAAACCGCTCTAGAACAGTTTCATTTTAAAATAGTGTGGGATGAGGTTGAAACTCGCACTGCACTGAACGTTTCCCTAAACAGCAGGCGGTGTGCACTGGTGTGCGGCGCCAAAACATCCCAGCGCCGAAACATCCCGTCGCCGAACTGGCCGCACCAAACTGGCCGCGGCGAATCGGCCCGCGCCGAACCGGCATCGCCGAAACGGGGTGTACCGCAGGAGAGTAGGGGAGCAGTGTGTCTCACGCTTTCGCCCGGCAGGCCGCTTGATAGCTTTCACGAGGCTCCCAACAGTGTGAGAGCTAGAATGGGGAACGGCAGAGCGGTAGGTTGGGGCACAGAGTAGGAGAAAACGAGAGGGAGTGGAGGCCTGTCAGGTCGCGCGGTAGTCATTTGTACACACAGGAGAATTGTACAATTTCTGAAATAAACAAAAGACAGATAAATCACCCGTGGACGCTGGATTTGTAGAGTCGAGTGGATAACGATGAGCTGCAATACAGTTTTTATTGTCACGAACAAGCATTACCCTCCGTAAACAGATTGGGAAAACCCTCATCAGAGTCCACCATGTTTATAGAAAAATAACAAGCAGTAGTAGGGCTAGTGCCATGTGAGTCAGGCGAAGGTATGGAAGGGTACATAACATTTGATATAAATCCCTGCTGTTTTCATCACCCTCCCCACACCCCATCATATCCCGCCATTACGCTACTCCATTACTGCTGTAATGTGTAAGCAGAGGGCTCCTTAGGTTTCACAGCACTGCACCCTTGGTAGAAGAGACACACTCCACAAGTTTTAGTGACATCTATTATATTGCATGCACAGTGCACGCAGTCGGCTTATGGTGGCTTTCCTGAATATAACTAGCACATTTCAGTGAATTATGTGAGTTTGCTTTGCCAACGGAGAGTGGTGTTAATTAAAGTGTGTTCACATTATCTGCATCCCAAGATCATAAATATGGGAGCCAAGCTCGTCGGGGCATTGCGTGGATTGCCTCATATCTGAAACATGTTAAGCATTCTGAACGTACATGAAGGAAGCTTCGATCAGTGGCCAACAAAGTGACATGAGGACTTGAGTCAGAATGTGCGTGAATTGTCCCTAACGTGTGAGCCCGCCACACGTTGAGTGGCAGATACAGCCCAGCATGGCTCCTAGAACTGTCTTTTTTAATCACATTCCCACTGCTGGTGTCTGATGATCTGTGTGCCAGGTGCTCCCCTTTTCAATGCCTGCTATTCCATTCCCAGCCCCATCACCCCCACCCAGAGCCAGCCTTAGGGGGTGCGAGTTGGGTGGCTGCCCAGGGCACCACACCCCCCAGGGTGCCATTAGCCCCTGCCACGCCAGCTCGGGGGGGTCTTTCAACGGCTCCCCGAGCTGGCATAGTGGGAAAAGGCCGCGGAAGGAAGGCTTTTTCTATTAAATGCGCCCGCGGTGGCGGGCGCATTTAATGACAATGGGGTGCTGTTGTCAGTACCCTATTGTCATTAAATGCACCCCTCCGCCGCAGGCACTTTTAATAACAAAAGGCACCATTAGCCACCAGCACGCGAGCCCGAGGGAGTCTTTCAAGGGCTCCCCTGAACTGGCGTAGTGGCAGAAGTCGGGGCAGGCGCCTCATTGTTATTAAATGCGGAGGCAGAGCACATATAATAACAATAGGGTGCTGCCTCTAAGGCCGCCCCTGCCCCCACCTCTTCTACTACTCCCACCCTTGACTTGTATTTAAAACCCAGTGCCAGTCCCTTTCTCCTGTGGTGAACTGCATTCCACTGTCATTTTGAGAAAGGACAATTTCGTAGTGTTCTCTGCATTTCTCAATATTAATGTGAAATTAGTGCAGGGAATGGGTAGACTGGTGAAGGGCTTAACACCTCCGGACTGTGCCATGATTGTCGAAAGTGCGGTATTGTCTCATGTTTTCTGTGTACTTTGATACTTTGAGAATTGTGAGCGTGTGTTGTGCACAATAACGCCTGACAAGCCAGTCTGTCTGGGGACAGAGCACTGTATAATGCAATGGACCTATTCTTAATCCTGCCTCTATTCATAAACCTTTTTAAAAAATAAACATGTCCGAGCTGTGACACCATCCCACAGTGTGGTAATGCAGTGAATGTCCAAGCTGAGGAACCATCCCAAAGTGTGGCAATGCAGTGAATGTCCGAGCCTGTGACACCATCCCACAGTGTGGCAATGCAGTGAATGTTCACCATCCCAAAGTGTGGCAATGCAGTGAATGCTCAAGCTGTGACACCATCCCACAGTGTGGCAATGCAGTGAATGTCCAAGCTGAGGCACCATCCCACAGTGTGGCAATGCAGTGAATGTCCAAGCTGTGGCGCCATCCCACAGTGTGGCAATGCAGTGAATTTCCAAGCTGTGGCACCATCCCACAGTGTGGCAATGCAGTGATCGTCCAAGCTGTGGCGCCATCCCAGAGTGTGGCAATGCAGTGAATGTCCAAGCTGAGGCACCATCCCACAGTGTGGCAATGCAGTGAACGTCCAAGCTGTGGCACCATCCCAAAGTGTGGCAATGCAGTGAATGTCGTCCAAGCTGTGACACCATCCCAAAGTGTGGCAATGCAGTTAATGTCCAAGCTGTGGCACCATCCCAAAGTGTTGCAATGCAGTGAATGTCCAAGCTGAGGCACCATCCCACAGTGTGGCAATGTAGTGAATGTCCAAGCTGTGGCACCATCCCACAGTGTGGCAATGCAGTGAATGTCCAAGCTGTGGCACCATCCCACAGTGTGGCAATGCAGTGAAGCTGTGGCACCATCCCACAGTGTGGCAATGCAGTGAATGTTCAAGCTTTGGCACCATCCCACAGTGTGGCAATGCAGTGAATGTCCAAGCTGAGGCACCATCCCACAGTGTGGCAATGCAGTGAATGTCCAAGCTGTGGCACCATCCCACAGTGTGGCAATGCAGTGAAGCTGTGGCACCATCCCACAGTGTGGCAATGCAGTGAATGTTCAAGCTTTGGCACCATCCCACAGTGTGGCAATGCAGTGAATGTCCAAGCTGTGGCACCAGTGTGGCAATGCAATGAATGTCCAAGCTGTGGCACCATCCCACAGTGTGGCAATGCAGTGAATGTCCAAGCTGTGGCACCATCCCACAGTGTGGCAATGCAGTGATCGTCCAAGCTGTGGCACCATCCCACAGTGTGGCAATACAGTGATCGTCCAAGCTGTGGCACCATCCCACAGTGTGGCAATACAGTGATCGTCCAAGCTGTGGCACCATCCCACAGTGTGGCAATGCAGTGAATGTCCAAGCTGTGGCACCATCCCACGGTGTGGCAATACAGTGATCGTCCAAGCTGTGGCACCATCCCACAGTGTGGCAATACAGTGATCGTCCAAGCTGTGGCACCATCCCACAGTGTGGCAATACAGTGATCGTCCAAGCTGTGGCACCATCCCAGAGTGTGGCAATGCAGTAAATGGCAAACATGACCCTTTATTATGCAAGAGCAGATTCTGTCAACCACAAGTCCCATGCTGGTGTTAAAGGAGCTTTCCATTGCCTTCCATTCCCTGCCCCATCGCCCCCCAACCCCACGGTTGGCTTTGACTTGAAGCCCAGTCTCAGCCTGTCTCTCCTGTTTGTACAGTTCATTCTTCTGCTGTTTTTCCGAAGGTAAGATTTCCATAGTGTTCTTTGCATTTCACAAGATGAACGTGAAGTGAGTGCAGGACACGCGTGGACTGTGGGCAAGGGGCGTTATTCTATGCGGTGCCACATAGGAGAGTATTTATTCTCGAGATAAAGGTTTAGGGTGGAGGTCAACTTATAAGTAGAGTGTACCTGAACCTGTGAAGGCTGGCGAGGATGCCACAACCCTTGGCTTGAACCGGTTACGACATACCTCCATATCAACGATTGTGATGCAGGCACTTCATTAAAGCGTGGAGGTGGCAGAGTTAATCCCCATTTTTGAGTCCATCAGACTCTTTGCAGCATTTTTGGCGGAACTGCCACTGCCGGAATGACTGCAGCACTAATTCCGCCAATTCTGAAAAATATCGGCGCAAAGTGGGAGGATTTAACCTCCAGCATGATGCTGGAGGTAAATCCCCCACTCCAGGGCCAAATTCAGAGTATGGCGGAGCGGGAAAAGCGGCAGTAATTCCGTTGCCGCCAATGGTTTCCCGAACCGTCATACTTGCAGTGAGCCCCTAAAGTCTGCACCCCAAACGCAACAGAGAAGCTTGAGAATAAGCTCCCCATGAATGGACGCAGCATTAGGTGTGGACATTGTCCGGCCGGATCCAGTGGTGACCTCTATAAGCCCGTCACGTCCGCGCATGAGGTATACTAATCAAGTTCCCATTTCACTAAAATGTAGACAGTCTTAACAGTGTAATACGTAGTGCATGTATACCTTTACAAGGGGGCGGGGGTGGGGGGTTAAATATGTTAAATGTCCCTCTGTCTTTCCGCTCAACTAAGACATCTGCTGTCATGGAACAACTTTATCGAACACACAACAGTAGCCGGCCAAGTGGCACAGTGAGTAGAGCGCTCACTTTAACGCAGGTTCGAATCCCAGGGAGGCCAAACTCAGCCTTTCATCCTTCCGAGCTCGATAAATGAGCACCACACACCGTGGGTAATAATAAGCAGCGCTCAAATACCTGAGGGGGGGGGCACAGGATTTCAGAGGGGGGGCACTTGCCACCCAACTACCCCCCCTAGCGATGCCACTGACTAGAACACAGCACGCTCTTTGCTGTTCCTCCGAGATAAAACTGATGCCGGAATACTGGCGATTAAGCTCGTCCATCAGGTACGGTTTCCAGCGCGCGCCGGCCTATAACAGAGAGATCAGCGCCAAGCGATCCGTCAGCTGTGCAGCCAACAGCAACTCGATAGTAACAGATGAATGCAGCACTTATCCCAGGCCGTGCTGGCAGGGCGGCGTGCCTGCCGCCCCACCCCCACCCCCATGCCTCGTGCAGGGGCTGCACGTACATGAAACTACTGATGCATTGCAGATAAAATGCAGATGCGCCCGCTCCTCTGGCAGCCGCCCTTGAGAGGAGACAGCGTGGATGCCGAGATGGGATCGTGCAGGAGTATTCCCAGCCTGTTGTTTTATCCACCCTTCCAACCCAACCAATATGTTGCAGGCGATGATCCCTGATTGCGAAACACCAAACGAAATATACCCGTAATATTGTATTGTATATATCTATTTATATAGCGCTCTTCCCCCATGTGTATGGACTCGATGCACTTTAATGGTGGACGGATGAAGAAAGGTAGGCGCGAATACCTGTTTATCTCCATAACCCCTAGTGCCTTCTGCTTTCTGCTTCTATGATGGCTCTGGGAGTGTCTGGAGAGGCGGCAAATGCTAGGACATGCGCGAGGGGCTATAGGTAGAACATGAAAGGTGGAAGGGCAGTGTTTTCATGAAATCAATACACCTGGAAATTAAGGAGAGATTAACGCCCAACACGCTTGCAACGCCGATTTTATGTAGAAGTGTACCATAGAAAGTAGTGAAACTGGTCTCGCCAGCGGAGAGGTTAGGCAAATATAGCGGACCATGTGACAAGGTGTTGCGTACGAGCACTGCAGTAGTCTAAGTGACTAGTAAGTAAGGCTCCTATTACAACTTTACAATTACTCGGGGACATGAGTGGACAAATCCTCCGGATTGAATGGTGAATATGGTCGTAAAAAGTAGAGGAATGGTAAACAGAAAACAATTCAATCAGTGGAACACTGATCCCGACTGTTCCCGCTCACTTCGATCACTGGGTTTAGTGAGGGCGACTTCAGCTTCTGGCCACAATAATAGAGGGGAAAGGTGGAAATACATCTCCATGGGAGTCCCTGGAAGAATCCTGATGCGAGAATGTGTTTCACTGCGAGTCAGTGCACTGAATTCCAAAGCTCATGCTGAGGCAAGCTTCATGATTGTGGGCTCTTTTCGGTTTGTTTCAAAATGTACTGGGGAGCCCCAAGTAGATAAAAGTTGCTCATAATTAGGTCTGGACCTGACCTCTGCCAGGAACAGTGCAGCCTGGTGGTGCGTGTTAAGGAAAGGGAGGAATTAACTAAGGAGTTCAAAGCCATAGGTTATGGACCTAATTCTTGTGGATTTGATGGCCCTCCATCGAGGCGGCCAACAGGACATCCTTAATTATAATTGTTCTTTTATAATGCGCTTAATACCGATGAGTGGTTTCTAAGCTGTGTTGCACTGTGTTGTCTTGCTTCCGTTGCCCCTGACCTATCCTTCCTCCCCATACCCATCCATCGTAGATGCTTTGAGTTAAAGGTCTAAAGTTCTGTATCCAGTTGTGTAGATGATTAATCAAACCTATGATCCACTGGTGATCATAGTGGGCTTCTTGGACTTTCACGAGTAGCTGCATGTATCAACAGACGTGATACCCATATGGTATATGTCATTGATCGCTAGTAATGGTGACATGTACATATTGAAGCTGACTGCTGATAAAGCCAGTCTTTGCAGGACACCATCTGCGTAGGCTTCCACAAAGAAGGATGAACTTTCCCATGCTGAATGCAATCAGAAAGGAAGGATGCAAACCAGCCCCAGGCAGTGCCTTATAAGGCCATAATTAGTCTGGTGAAATGCCAGAAGAAAGGTGTTGGGGTCTGCAGCATTGAAAGCGGTAGATAGTTTCAGAACTAACTAAGCGCGCTTTGTTCGAGATTCTGGATTGACATATTCGTTGGTCATTAATCTAGCTACAGCGCCCTGGTGTGGGCAGAATCCAGATTGTTAATCAATCAGGAGGTTTGCTAGTTTAATGCGGGTGGAGAATTGTGTGGAATTTACCGTTTCCATTTCTTTGGTCTGGAATGGATAACATTAATCGACGGGGCATTTCCCTCATGCATGTTCCCCTTCCTGTTCCTTGCTCTCCAAACCCCCCCATTGAAGCACTCTTTCTCCTTCTCTCTTCTCTGGAGTTCTCTTTTTTCATAGCACTCTTTCCCAGCCACTCTCTTTTGAAACCTCCATGACTCTATGGGCCTCTCCCGATCCTCCATCTATTGCCATACTGAGTTCTTCTTTGATGAAACCCTCTCCACTAGTTGGGCTGTTCCAACAACTATCCACCACCTCACCTCACTCTTCATCACACTATCAACCTCCACTAGCTTTCATCTTCCACCCTTTTATCCTACAGTCTGCCCCTATCCCACCTCACTGCCCGAGCTTTCATTGGAGGACTATCCAGCTGGGTTTGATAACTGCATGTTTCTTTCTTTCTGCCTTTAACAGAGGGAACCTATTCAACTCCTACAACGCAGTATGGTTGGATCTGCGAGAAGTTGATCAGGTAGTAAAATCCCAATGCATCAGCTCTGAGATCCCTTCGGAGGACCACTCCAGCTGTGTCTGATGCTGCCATGCCTCTCTATTGCCTACCAACAACGAAGGAGCATGGTTGCCATGACCATAGGTGTATGGTCACATCTCATGGACATCTATTGTCTCCCAATCCCTCACAGGTGATGTTAATGAATGAAACGCATGGGCATCCATTGTTTAAATGGGGCTACTCTGGGCACCTCCTCTCCCTGTGTTGGTGATTCAAGGCTGCTTCTGACAGTGGAGAATAACCCCGCTTCCCCTCCTCCCCCTTTGCTTTGTTAAGACTCCTTTGCTCTCCCTTGAGCCCTCCCTTCCTCCATGGCCTGACCTTCTCAGTGCCTTATGGCCCTTTGACCATAAGTATCTGCTTTGTCAAACCTGGAACTGCTGTGGCTGGATG
This sequence comes from Ambystoma mexicanum, assembly GCF_040938575.1. Lineage (NCBI taxonomy): Eukaryota > Metazoa > Chordata > Amphibia > Caudata > Ambystomatidae > Ambystoma > Ambystoma mexicanum. The sequence continues at coordinate 115,543,120 of NC_090932.1, read as the reverse complement.
TTGGGGTTAGAATCCTTGAATCCATTGCCTTGCCCACACCTTAACCTGCCATGGCATTCTCTCTGCGGCTCCACACTTCAGATCTTAAAACCGACTCTGCAGGGTCTGCATTCTTTTTTTTTCTTTTTCCAGTCCCCTGCCACCAAACCTCCAGAAGCAAGGGACACCCCCGCTACGCCCAAATGCCATCACTATCAAACATGGGCAGCGGGGGACGCAACCTCCGCTCCCCATGTTTGGTAGTGATTAACCAAACTGATCATTTACAAACGATCGAATGGTACTGGCCGAATTCGGACAGATTTACCATACGATCATTTGTAAATGATCAATTTGGGTAAGACCGCCAGAAAAGCACAGATTAAGAAAACAAAACAAAAAGAACAAGGGCCATATAAAACAAGGGCCATATAAAACAAGGGCCATAAATGCATGGAAGGATGTTACAGTGCTACACCAAGTGGTAGGTTTCATAAATGCAAAGGGCTAGGTTGCATTGAACAAAATGGATGCCACCATTTGTAATTGCCATTGCAACTAACACACATTGCAATCTCCTCTGAGTTGCAAAGCAGTTTATTTGGAAAGTGAGTTTCGAACCTCCTTTCAGGGGACATAGAAACGTGTAAATAGTTTCTGTTGACTCATGAACACTGGTTTGAAAGTGGTGATTCCCCCACCAATATGACATACATGGAAGATAACTTACACAGGGAGGCAAATGGAGTGGGACCAATGGTAGTCACATCTAGGAAACCCAGATGTGACTGAATCTGTACAAACCCTACAAACTCTAAGAAGGCACTTGCCGGTTGTGAAGTAACTCAATTACACCAAATCTTAATCCACAACTACTTACAGCAACTCGTTTCCACCACATTAGAGGATTAAAGGATCTGTGAAGGTTCCTCTGTTTCTTACTCTTCTACCCTAAACCCCACAACACCAGCAAATACATTGCTATGTATCTCTCTCTGGTTACAGCAAAATGTCTTCTCATCTCTCACACCAATCCTGTTGGGGCAGAATGGTCTTTAATGTTATTCACGGGATTTCCCAATAAACAAGTTCTCCCAAGAGACCACTATGGGTTGCAAAATATTTGCCACATCCTGCGCTGCCTGACATAGAACTGATTTGTCCCCAGCCCTATTGACCTGGAAGAGGCAGTCTTTTCAAAGCTCTCTCCTACTGGTTTCTCTGACAGAGCATAGCTGTTTGACTATATGCACACAAAAGTGCACACATCTCTCTCTATACTTCAGCTTTCAGAATATTCTGGAGAGTAACTGGAGAGATTTCCCAAAATAAAGTTCCTCTGAGATGCCTCTTAGATGGGAGCAAGCCACTCTGTCTCACATATAGAAAACGACCTCAGCCCCAATGCTATCCATCATATGTTCTGCATTTTTTATATAAGCATTACAGATAGGAACATATCAGGCTCAGTTCTCACCCATCCTCATCACTACCTCTCTCCACTATGCAAACATATGCACCGTAGTCTTATTTTTGTTATGTTATGTCTTAAGTTATCAGGCATGCTTTCGTACACTATGTAATTCCATTTCCTTTTGCAGTCTGCACTCCTTGTTCGTCTCTCTGAGTTATTGCCTAGCACAGAAATAAGAAGAGGAAGTAATAAGCTGGAGCCAAATAGCAAGAAAATATCACGAGGAGCAAATATTTTATTACAGCTGGAATTTGGCTAAATACTTACTCAAAGCCAAAGTTTGGCACACCCTTAATTTGTGCTTCTCTTTTCTGGTTCTTATCTTCCCCTGTCCTCCTGCTGCACACTCCACCGTGTCCCTTCCTCCAAGTACAGGCTCAACTTGCTTGTTGTCTCCTGAATCCTAGGTCTGTGACGGAAGGTTTTGCACGTTGGCCTTCTCCAGGATGTAGGGGTGGTTTTGATGGCTTATGCTACCATAACAGGTAAATGGGACAGGGTTTTTTGGAAACATTGGATTTCCATAGTCACAGCTTGGTGATCCAAAGCCCCTGTGCCCAAGTCTCTACCCTGGCAACAGCTGCTCTACTCCTGGCTTTTCAGGCGCTATCATCACAACGTTTGATCAGGCGCAGTATAGGATCAGGGCATGATCTAGGAGGCTTTATACCTGGGAAGGGAATGTTAAACTTGTTATGATTATTCTCCCCCTCTAGAGTCACAAAGTAGAAAGGTATTATTTCACTTGGTGCAATGACTTAAAAGCTGAATACCTGGCACCTAGCGTGCAGCCAGATATTGGGCCTCATTACGACCCAGGCGGTAAGTTACCGCCTGGGCCGTGACTTTACCACCATGGCGTAAACTACGTTTACGCCATGGTGGTTGGCGGACTTACCGCCCCATTCCGACCTTGGCGGGGCGGTAAGTCCCCAATCCCCATTTACCCTTCCCCATTCCCATTTTTGCCCCATAGGGCATAATGGGAGTGGGGAAGGCGTTAATTACGCCACCGTAAATTACGGTGGCGTAATTAACTCCATGGTCCCTTAGCGCCATGGATTTTAACACCTGCTAAAAGCAGGTGTTAAAAGCACCATGGCGCTAGGGGACCTCGTAATTGGCGGTAAGGGGTCGGCGCAGCTAACGCTGGCGTAAACCCCTTACCGCCAGGGTCGTAATGAGGCCCATTATCTTAAAATGCTTGCCATTTTAGGCTATCACCAACATGATTGCATCTAATTCTGCACCAGAATGAGAGATCATAAACAATCTCAGTGCAAATATAACATGTATTTGAATTAATTAACTTAAAAGTGCATGCTCTCTTTTACACTTAGCATTAGGAAATGCTAGGCTAAAGAAGAACACTTTACCAGAAATGTGCTCTCTTTTGGATATTCAAATTGGAAATATATGCAAATATATGCAAAACACACAGCGGTATAATGTTGAGTTTTGCAATGAAAAGCAGCACCTGAAAGTAAAATATCTTATTGTAGGAAAGTAAGAGCCAATAGTTTGCGCCGGTAATCGTGTTCGCTGATTCACATATTTACAAATGTATATCACAGAAATCTTCTGTATAGAGCATCTATTAACAAAGTCTAGATTTGTTCTGCTCTAGATTTATTTCTCTTGTAACATCCGGCACGTGTTTCGATACTAGGTCGTCTCAAGGCATTAACATTATTGTGTTTCTCCCCGTTGGGTGTGTGCTATCTTGTCTCTATAATTCAATTCAATATTGGTCTCCAAATAGTAACCTTCCTTTGGTTGCTCTAAAATATGTCTTGTGGTGGCCTGTATCCATGGGATATTAGAATGTGGCCTGGAACCCAATGATCCTCCCAACGGATTAAAATGCTAATGCAATGGGAAAGACCACTCTATTGGTTACTTGTTGTGGATCTTCTGGACTCAAAGACTCCTTCCATTGGAGGGAATTCAAGAAAATGAAAGAGTTACTGAGAAAGTTCTCTCCATATCGTTGAAGAACAGATGTATTTGCTGAAAGAAATAGACTCTTGCCTGATGCCGAGGAAACCAGGCGAAGACACACACATACCAAGAAGGAGACAGTGTGCTAGGAGTTGTCCCAAACAATGACTGCCCGTGGGAAAACAACATACACATTTCCTGTTGAGATGGTTCTTGGGAGAAGAATTCTCAAGATCCCTTAACTGCAGAGGTGTTCCTCCTTCTGTCATCTTCTGTTGCACAGCAGAACGATTACTAATTGTGAGCTGCTGTGCTGCTGTTGAAACAACATTGAAACAGTACATATTCATGAAGCAATCAACTGCCTGAACCTTTGAACCCACATCACTCTGTTTAACTGACGGCTAAAGCTGAGCAGAGTCAATTACTTCAGAGATGTTGTTACTTTGATGAGCCTCATTGAGCCTACTGTAGCCGGTCAGATAGCACAGGGTGGGGAGCGCTTTCCCCTGATATCTTTGTGCAGCCTGCTGTGGTAGGTTGGAATCCTGACAAGGCCCACTCAGCCTTTCATCCTTCTGTAGTTTGATAAATTGAGTACCCCTATGTGGGATAATGATGTCATCTGTTGTTTCAGCGCTCTGAGACCCAGGGGTGTTTAGTGCTATATAAGAAGTTAATTATTAATATTATCTCACCAAACTCAAAAACATCCAGTCCAAACCTACAGCTCCCCACCATCGAGCAATTGAGGTGGCCCTCCTCAGATTGGCTCTGCATGAATGACGTTTAGACGTGGAAACCTTCAAGTCACAGAACCAACTAATAGAAGACAATGTTGCAGTAAGCAAGAGACATCAAGATTACTCAAATTCATTGAGTCACAGATTGAAACTGCAGAAGGAATCAAAAGATACTGGATGAATGCTGTTGAGTCACCAGCCTTGAGTCCGCCACATCTGCTTTCACCGTTCGTTAGGTCCCTTTTCCTTGCCTCAGAACACCATTTTTTGTAACGCGTTCCTTTTCTTTTAATTCATTGCTAATTTTTTAGATCCCTCCTGCAGTACGATTCCCATTACTGGGTTTCTCTTGCTGGGCTGGTGGTTAGGGGCATTACCATACACTGTGTGTTGTGAGTAAATTGTGCTATTTTTACATAGGATTGCTTTGAAATTCCTTTTATTTTTGAATGTTCCTAATTGGACACTTCCAATGTAGAGCTACCTCTTTGGAGAGTACATTCTGACCCCAGACCACATTCCCTGAAGTGAAGGAGGTATACCATGAACTTTTGATTGCTTAAAGTTCTCATTCCCTGATTGAATCACTTGTGTAATGTTGTGACTCGTTTGAACATAATTCATTATAATTGTTTTTTTATAATGCAATTAATACCGAAGAGGTTTCTAAGTGCGGACCCAGGATTTGTAGCTATGTTGCTCTGCGTTGTCTTGCTTCCAAGACGAGCGCATTACCACTGAGCTATAGTACCCGTGCCATAGCAAATAGAAGTCATTCCACCCCTTGGAATACTAATCAGAGCAGAATTTAGTCATGTACACCCAACCCCAATAATCTACATGCTACCCCACCGCACCCCACCCTAACCCTCAACCTCTCCAAACCACCCCAACATATTTGCAACCTCACACCTATCACACAGCATCATGTAACCCTGCCTCTAACCTTGCCAGTATTAGCTAGTGACCCCAACCTCACCATTATCAAACTCTGTACTTAAGTCACACCATTCAGTGCCCACACCCCATCCAAATCACTTAAAAAACGTCACTCATGGGTCTATGCTTTATTCTGACCCACCATCCACTCTGCTGCAGCATCTAAAACAACTAAATATGCCCCCTACTCAAACCGTGCACGTTATAATTGCAGCAAGAATGGGCCTCATTACAAGGGTGGAGGTAACCATTCCCTTAATAAGGGCATTGCTACCTCCAAACTCGGGGCCGGCTTCGAGTCCCGCGAAAGGGGAATTACCCGGCCATTCTGACCTTGGTGGGCCCGGTAATTACCCTTGCGCGGGACCCAGAGCAGGTACGTCCCCATTCCCATTTGAGCAATGGGAATGGGGAGGATGGTATCAGCGGTACTGTTCATAACGGTACCGTTGCTACCATCCAGTTCTGCTCGCGGGTGCCGCTCTGCATGCCTGGTCTGACCAGGCGTGCAGAGCGGCAGCAAAACTCGTAATGTGACGGACTGGTATGAACGGTGCCTTACCGGCACCGTTCATACCATGGCTGCCACTATTGTAATGAGGCCCATTGAAATGAAAACTAATAGTCACCTCTCGTCGTATCTTACGCAAAGGATAGTTTAATGTTAATGTTTTATCCTGTGATGCGTTGTCATATTGAACTGTAATTTCCAGCTGCCCTTTAGATCATTTAAAGTGTATAATGGGGGTGAGGCAGAGCCTGTCATTGCAGCAAACTGGAATGAAACATCCCAACAGAAGGTTTCGAAACGCCATACACACCACACACAAATGCAGCATCCCATTGCTAATGAACAGGGCTGCAAAACATGTTGTCCCATACCTTAACCAGCATTACCAAATGACATAGTCAACCAAACACAGCACCAGTAATCAGCAGGTAAGTATTCACCAGTTAAGCTGAGCAATACATTGTAAAAAACCTTTGAAATTCAAGGAAAAAACTTTAGCTGCAGAGCTGTTAAGGTCAGAATTTAATGCAACAAAACCCCTGAAATTCACCTAAAGCCACCTTAACTTTGCACCCCTGTTGCGCAGCCATAACCACAGTGATGACATCACAGATCACATCACTGATGACATCACTAATTACATTACAACAGTAATTGACATTAAGCATGACTTTTAGCCATGGTCAGTGTGGATGGACAAATATATTTTAACACATGAATGGGTACTAGTCATGGCCTTCAGTTATGGACAGTGGTCACAACCTTCACCCATGTGCACTGAATATTTTAAAACACTAACATACAACCATAGATGTTGGCCTTTACCACAGGATACAGCTTTCAACCATGTCCACTGTATAGTATACACACTGGTCAGGCACTAGCAATGGACTTTAGCACAATACTGACCAGTGGTCACAATCTTTGGCTGTGTCCACTATATATTCTAACATGTAAATGGGCAACTAGCCATGGCCTTTGACCTTGAGCAGTCTGTACATGCTTTTTGCCATGTCAACTGTATATTTTAAAATAATGAAATGCAATCAGTGATGGCCTTCAGCCATGCCATTGTATATTATACAACACTAATGAGCCACTAGCTATGGCCTTTGGCTGTCCCCACTGTATATTATATACACTAACCGCACACTAGCCATGGTCTTCAACAGAATACTATCCAGTGTCCACGGCCTTTGGCTGTGCCAACTGTATATTCTGACATATTAATGGGCACTAGCTATGGCCTTTAGCACTGGCCACTGTCTACAGATTTCAACGTTGCCCACTGTATATTTTAAAACAGTGATGGGCTGCTAGGCATATCCTTTTTTTAAAAAACCTTTCTTTATTGGCAAGAAGTAGCAGATGGTACAGTGCATATTAAGACAGTGACACACATTTCATATTTTAGCATGGATGATGAAGCATAAGTACTACAGAAGGTCAGATACAATTCCAACAGAGGTTCAATACATTAGAGGCGTGCATCACGTGGCGAGATCAGCCCCCAGATCAGGAGAAGGAGGGGATGATAGTAGTTCCAAGTCCACCTTACTGTTCAAGTAACTACAAAATTCTGTCCATATATGTTTAGGACGAGCGTTACTAGGCAACATGTTGACGTAGTCTTCTTCGCAGGATTGTGTCCAGGTGAGGGCCTTCAGCCACATCTCCAGGGAGGGGGGGGACCTGCGCCTCCAGCATTACAGAATGCATTTCTTGGCCACACTCGCCGCCACATTCAAAAACTTAGCCACTCGGTTCGCTTCGGTCCCCTCCCAGAGCCCAAACAGAAGAGACATCGGTTCAGGGTCTACGCAGAACCCAACAACTTCAGAGAGGGTTTCAAGCACTGCGTTCCAGAACGGGGCCAATGCCCCACAGGACCAGAACATGTGTGCATGGTCTGCTTTGTTAGATCTGCATCTTTGACAGATGTGGGATTGATCCCGGGCAAATTTTCCAATCGCATAAGGGGTGTAATATAGGCGATTGAGCAGCTTGTATTGGATACATCTAGTTCTAGAGTTGAGAGAGACCTTGCGAGTATGCATGCACATTTTGGACCACATATCATCTGTGATGTCCAATCCCAGATCCCGGCTCCAGGCATCACGAGCGGTGTGGGGGGGGGCTAGGCATATCCTTTAACCATGCACATTGGTATTTCTGAACACTAACCAGCCACTAGCTATGGCCTTTGGTGCTGGCCAGTAACCCCAGCCTTTGTCATGGCCAAGTCCACAACCTAAATTGTTATTAAGATAATCAAAGTTTTCATGAGCTAACTTATAAATTACGTTAAGTCTAATTCCATTTTTGATGTAATCAGCTGTATACAGTGCAATTAGTGTTGTCCCCAGTGATGGCATCAGTGATGTGATTTGTAATGTCATCAGTGTTCTCATGCAACATGCAATGAAATTATGTCCTCAGTGACGTGATCTGTGATGTCATCATTGTGGTCATAGGCTGTGCAACAGGGGCGCAAAGTTAAGGTGGCTTTAGCTGAATTTCAGGGGTTTTGTTGCATTAAGTTCTCCCCTTAACGTCCCATCAACTCAAGTGTTTTCCTTGCATTTCAAAGGTTTTTTACAAAGTATTGCTCACCTTAATGCCCCTGCAACTAAAGTTTTTTCCTTGAATATATATATATATATATATTCAGTGAAAAAACTTTGTTAAAGGGACGTTATGGTTCCAAGTAAAACCGAAAAACCCTTGAAATTCACCAGTTATGGTAAGCTAAGTGTTAGGTTTTGACCTGCCCCTGTCCATGTGCAGTATGCTTGAGTCATACTTAGAATGTTAATGTGGAATGTTTATGCTGGAGTGTTTAAGAGAGTTCCAGGGTAAAACAGTTGAGACCGAGCACTGAATGGACAAGGGGGCCGGTGGATGTCTCCCCTGCCTATATTACCTGTTTTACTTCCCTTATGTACTTACCTGTGAACCTGACCTAGTAAAGACTTTTGAAACCCACCAGCGGCTCCAGCGTGCATATTTGACCCCCAACCCCTAAACATAACACTAAGCAACCATAACTCGTGCCACCACCGTGCACTGCTAAGCCTAACACCCAGGACATCAAAGATGACATCACAAATGTCATTGATGACATCACTGATGACATTACATGTCTGACGCCCCCTTTTTTCTTTTCCTGACATATCTAGGCCACATGATTTTCTTCAGTAACAGTCAGGAACTAAAAATTGTAAATGTACTATATTTGTAGACTTATCCTTCAAGTATGTTCTTAGAATAATTCCCTTATGGTCCAGTCAAATCATATGAAACATATACATAGGGGAAGACACAACCTTGAAAGACAGCAATCCTTTTTCTGCATTAAAATTATCAGTAGATTTATCAGCACTTTCTGATAGTTTTGATGTTTTTTTATTACTGTACTTTACCTGTATATGCTCATATTTTTATGTGTTGTACTCACACTATTTTCCTTAGGGTCCAGACACATCATGTGATATATATAGATAGGGTAAGTAACAGCTTTGAAAAAGAGCAATCATTTCTCTGCATAAAGGTAATCAGTTAGGTTATGAACACTTTCTGCTACTATTGCTGGTTTTTTTCTTACTTCAATTCCCTTGTTTATATTCATATTTGTAGGTGGTGTCTCTTTGTGATTTGTCAATAATAATGCAATTATGTAGTAAGTGGGTTTTATTACCTACTTATCACAAGTTTCACTATATGCAAAACTCTAATATGAAAACAGTTATCATTTCACGATTCAACATGGCAAGCTTATGAATATTGCACCTCCATCATGTATGCTGCACACAATGCCTATGTTTCTACATGAGTACCTTAGTATACTGGATTGAAGTTAATAATAGAATGCTATTTATATCAATGCATAGCTTAATGCACTGATTAGCACTTGATATTTATTCCAATAATCTTTGACACTTTTTTTAATAACATTACACTAAGAATCCCTTGTACAGACTTTTCATGAAAGGTAAATGCACATGTGATGTCATCAATGGCATTTGTGATGTCATCTTTGATGTCCTGGGCGTTAGGCTTAGCAGTGCACGGTGGTGGCGCGAGTTATGGTTGCTTAGCTTACCATAACTGGCGAATTTCAAAGGTTTTTTGGTTTTACTTGGAACCATAACGTCCCTTTAACAAAGTTTTTTCACTGAATTTCATAGGTTTTTAGTAGCGCAACTTAACCATAATGTCCCTTTACCAATGTTTTTTCTCTGAATTTCATAGGTTTTTAATAGTGCAAATACCATAACGTCCCTTTAACAAAGTTTTTTCACTGAATTTCATTGGTTTCTATTAGTGCAACTTTACCATAACATCCGTTTAACAAAGTTTTTTCATTGATTTTCATAGGTTTTTATTAGTGCAACTTAACCATAACGTCCCTTTAACACATTAACACATTTTTTTAATTGAATTTCATAGTTTTTTATTAGTGCAACGTAACCATAATGGATGAAGACTACTAGCATCCTAGGTTCTCAAAGTGGGAACCCGGGGTGGTAAAAAAAAGATTTTTCTTCCCAAACCGAAAAGCATGCGGCGTCCCGGTGAAGGAAGGAAAATCTTTTACAAAGATGGACATCATGGAAAGAGAAGGTGGGGTGTATAAAGAGAACACAACAGGGGCATGGTTAGGGGGGACCAGGAGGGATACATGGGGCATGAGAAGGGGGTGAGGGGTAACAGGAGAGAGACACAGGGCATGAGCGGGGGGTGGGGGGTAACGGGAGGGAGACACGGGGCATGAGCGGGGGGTGGGGGCAACAGCAGGGAGACATAGGGCATGAGCAGGGGTGGGGGGCAACAGCAGGGAGTCACGGGGCATGACCGGGGGGTAACAGGAGAGAGACAAGGGGCATGAGCGGGGGTGGGGGCAACAGCAGGGAGACACGGGGCATGAGCGGGGATGGGGAGCAACAGCAGGGAGACACGGGGCATGAGCAGGGGGTGGGGGGAACATGAGGGAGACACGGGGCATGAGAGGGTGGTGGGGGGTAACAGGAGAGAGATACGGGGCATGAGCGGGTGGTGGGGGGCAACAGGAGGGAGACATGGGGCATGACCGGGGGGTGGGGGGCAACAGTAGAGAGACACGGGGCATGAGCATGGGGTGGGGGGCAACAGCAGGGAGACATGGGGCATGACCTGGGGGTGGGGTGCAACAGGAGAGAGACACGGGCCATGAGAGGGCGCTGGGGGGAACAAGAGGGAGACACGGGGCCTGAGCAGGGGGTGGGGGGAACATGAGGGAGACACGGGGCATGAGCAGGGGTTGGGGGTCAACAGCAGGGAGACACGGGGCATGACCTGGGGTGGGGGCAACAGGAGAGAGACACAGTGCATAGCGGGGGGTGGGGGGAACAGGAGAGAGACACGGGGCATGAGTGTGTGGTGGGGGCAACAGCAGGGAGACACGGGACATGACCGGGGTGGGGGTAACAGGAGAGAGACACGGGGCATGAGCGGGGGGTGGGGGGCAACAGCAGGGAGACACGGGGCAGGACCAGGGTGTGGGGGCAACAGGAGAGAGACACAGGACATGAGAGGGGAGTGGGGGGTAACAGGAGAGAGACATGGGGCATGAGCGTGTTGTGGGGGTAACTGGAGAGAGACACGGGGCATGAGCGGGGGGTGGGGGGCAACAGCAGGGAGACACAGGGCATGACCAGGGGGTGGGGGCAACAGGAGAGAGACACGGGGCATGAGAGGGGTGTGGGGGGTAACAGGAGAGAGACATGGGGCATGAGCGGGGTGTGGGGGGTAACAGGAGAGAGACACGGGCATGAGCAGGGAATGGGGGGCAACAGCAGGCAGACGCACGGCATGACTGAGGTGTGGGGGGAACAGGGGAGAGACACGGGGCATGAGAGGGGGGTGGGGGGTAACAGGAGAGAAACACGGGGCATGAGAGCTGGGTGGGGGCAACAGCAGGGAGACACGGGGCATGAACGGGGGGTGGGGGGAACAAGAGGGAGACAGGGGGCATGAGAGGGGGGTGGTGTTACGCTCACCTGGCTCCCACAGAGGCGTCGATCTGAACTGGACAGCTGCGGTCTCCACCAATGTGACGCGTAGGGCCGTAGGAATATTCTTCTGCAAATAGAGACAGGGGATTAACCACCCGTGGAGTTGAGCGTAAATTCCCCCAACCCCTGCTGTTCTCCACACAGATCACCTTTGATGTCCCCTCTTAGAGTCTGACCTGATGGTTTGAAAAGATGAGCTCTCCATCCTGCATTGAGCGCAGGGACGCGTTGATAACCAGTTGCTTCAGTGGCTCGAAGGAATTGGTGAGTTCCGAACAATATTTACTCCAAAAAATATGTAGTTTGTAAGAGTTCACATGTCTGACTTTCACTCTTGTCCGATTCCTTGCAGTTTGCAGCTTGACCCCAGCGAAGAGCTCCTCGTGGTAGCTGACAAAGTTCAGGTAAGAATTTGGCTTATCCTACACATTTCAATAAAATAAGGCCAGCATGTAAGCTGCTTGTTCCCTTATTCAGGTGTGGCAAGAAAATATGAAGTTCGGGGAATTATGCCTCCAGCGGTAAAATTAGGTAAGTCTATTGCGGTGAGAAGAGTTCCTCTTATTTGTCCCGTTGTCTCACCTTGTCGTCCTTTTGTTCCCCTTAGGGGCCGTGGTGCGGCGAGGATGCACTGGAGGCTGCGCCGACCCATGAAGAGGAATAGTACCCCCGGCGGTAATCAGGTAAGTCTACGGGGGTAGTTACTATTGCCTCTGTTTATTTCCTTGGCTCACCTTTGCTGTTCTTGTGTTCCCCTTAGGTGCCAGAATGCGGCAGGAACGTGCAGAAGGATGCGGTGGATCGTGAGGATGCTGCGAAGGCCGGCGAGTTCAGCGCGGCGCTGCAGCTGGTGAGGCGGCGCGCGTAAATGCTTCTTTCTTCCAGCTCGAAAGTGCGGTGGATCCAGAATTCAGGTAAGGATCGAAGGTTTACTCTTATTCTAACCTTTTCTCCTTCTGTTCCTCCATTTTTCTAGGAGCTGCAGACTCGAGGCGGGCGTGGCAGAAGACTGGATGCAGGCTTGCAGACACAGTGAGCGTTACGCTGCTGGATGCAGAATAACGCGAAGCGTGTGCTGCTCTTCGGGCGTGGTTTAAAAAGCCTCCAAAGTAGTCCCAGGTAAGTATTCTTCCCCAGCCCCACCCGAGTAAAAAATAGTCCCTAGGTAAAATAGTCCCTTCAAGGCTTCATTTGGCTTAGAGCTCTGCAGCATGGTCTGCACCAGGTAAGCTTGCAGCATGGTCTGCATCAGGTAAGTACTACTCTAGGAGCCTGGCGCCTATGGCGCCAGAACTGACTCTCCATATGAAGCTGGCGCCATAGGCACCAGGACCGCACTCAAACAGCCCCTAGCAGGGGCTCTTGGGCTTGCTCAAAACAACTTGATGCTTGCTTCCGGGGTTGCTGGACCTGGTCTGGTTCCCCGGGGGTAGGCATCATGACAGGTGGGGGGTAACAGGAGAGACACGGGACATGAGCGGGGGGTGGGGGGCAACATCAGGGAGAGACAGGACATGAGCGGGGTGTGGAGGGCAACAGCAGGGAGACAAGGGGCATGAGCGGGGGCTGGGGGGCAACAGCAGGGAGACACGCGGCATGAGCGGGGTGTGGGGGGTAACAGGGGAGAGACACTGGGCATGAGCGGGGGGTGTGGGGCAACAGCAGGGAGACATGGTGCATAACCGAGGGGTGGGGGCAACAGGAGAGAGACACGGGGCATGAGAGGGGGTGGGGGGTAACAGGAGAGACACGGGGCATGAGAGGGGGTTGGGGGGTAACAGAAGAGAGACACGGGCATGAGAGAGGGGTGGGGGGTAACAGGAGAGAGACACGGGACATGAGCAGGGGGTGGGGGGCAAAAGCAGGGAGACACGGGGCATGAGCAGGGGATGGGGGAACAGGGGAGACACGAGGCATGAGCGGGGGGTGGGGGGAAGAGGGGGGAGACGCAGGGGGTGGGGGGCAACACCAGGGAGACACGGGGCATGACCAGGCGGTGGGGGGCAACAGCAGGGAGACCCAGGGCATGAGAGGGGGGTATGGTGTAACAGGAGAGAGACACAGGGCATGAGAGAGGAGTGGGGGGCAACAGCAGGGAGACACGGGGCATAAGCGGCGGGTGGGGGGCAACAGCAAGGAGACACGGGACATGACTGGGTGGTGGGGGGCAATAGCAGGGAGACACGGGGCATGAGTGGGGGGTGGGGGTAAAAGGGGAGAGACACGGGGCATGAGCGGGGGGTGGGGGGCAACAGAAGGGAGACACGGGGCATGACCGGGGGGTGGGGGGCAACAGCAGGGAGACACGGGGCATGAGTGGGGAGTGGGGGGTAACAGGGGAGAGACAGGGGGCATGAGCGGGGGGTGGGGGGCAACAGCAGGGAGACACAGGGCATGACCAGGGGTGGGGGGCAACAGGAGAGAGACACATGGCATGAGAGGGGGGCGGGGGGTAACAGGAGAGAGACACGGGGCATGAGAGGGGTGTGAGGGTAACAGGATAGAGACACGGGGCATGAGTGGGGGTGGGGGGCAACAGCAGGGAGACATGGGGCATGAGCAGGGGTTGAGGGGCAACAGGAGGGAGACACAGGGCATGACTGGGGGGTGGGGGGAAACAGCAGGGAGACACGGCGCATGAGCGGGGGTGGGCGGTAACAGGGGAGAGACACGGGGCATGAGCGGGGGGTGGGGGGTAACAGGAGAGAGACATGGGGCATGAGAGGGGGGTGGGGGTAACAGGAAAGAGACACAGGGCATGAGAGGGGGTGGGGGTAACAGGAGACAGACACGGGGCATGAGCGGGGGTGGGGGGCAACAGCAGGGAAACATAGGGCATGAGCGGAGGGTGGGGGCAACAGCAGGGAGACACAGGGCATGAGAGGGGGTGGGGGGTACCAGGAGAGAGACACGGGGCATGAGCAGGGGGTGGGGGCTAACAGGAGAGAGACACGGGGCATGAGCAGGGAGTGGGGGGCAACAGCAGGGAGACACAGGGCATTACTGGGGTTGAGGGGCAACAGCAGGGAGACACGGGACATGACCGGGGAGTGGGGGGAACAGGAGAGAGACCCAGGGCATGGGCGGGGGGTGCGGGGCAACAGCAGGGAGACACGGGCATGACCGGGGGTGGGGGGCAACAGGAGAGGGACATGGGGCATAAGCGGGGGTGGGGGTAACAGGAGAGAGACACGGGGCATGAGCGGGGGATGGAGGGCAACAGCAGTGAGACACGGGGCATGACCAGGGGGTGGGGGGCAACAGCAGGGAGGCACGGGGCATGACCGGGGAGTGGGGGGCAACAGGAGAGAGACACGGGGCATGAGTGGGGGGTGGGGGGCAACAGGAGAGAGACAGTAGGAATGACTGGGGGTGGGGGGCAACAGCAGGGAGACACGGGCATGACCGGGGAGTGGGGGCAACAGCAGGGAGACACAGAGTATGACCGGGGTGGGGGGCAACAGGCGAGAGACACAGGGCATGACCGGGGGGTGGGGACAACAGCAGGGAGACACGCAGCATGAGCGGGGGGTGGGGGGTAACAGGAGAGAGACACGGGGCATGAGCGGGGGCTGGGGGGCAACAGAAGGGAGACACGGGGCATGACCGGGGACTGGGGGCAACAGGAGAGAGACACTGGGCATGAGAGGGAGGTGGGGGGTAACAGGAGAGAGACACAGGGCATGAGAGGGGGTGGGGGTTTAATAGGAGAGAGACATGGGGCATGAGTTGGGGTGAAGGGCAACAGCAGGGAGACATGGGGCATGAGCAGCGGAGTGGGAGGTAACAGGAAAGAGACACAGGGCATGAGAGGGGGGTGGGGGTAACAGGAGACAGACACGGGGCATGAGCAGGGGTGGGGGGCAACAGCAGGGAAACATAGGGCATGAGCGGAGGGTGGGGGCAACAGCAGGGAGACACAGGGCATGAGAGGGGGGTGGGGGTACCAGGAGAGAGACACGGGGCATGAGCAGGGGGTGGGGGCTAACAGGAGAGAGACATGGGGCATGAGCAGGGAGTGGGGGGCAACAGCAGGGAGACACAGGGCATTCCTGGGGTTGAGGGGCAACAGCAGGGAGACACGGGGCATGAGCGGGGGGTGGAGGGCAACAGCAGTGAGACACGGGGCATGACCGGGGGGTGGGGGCAACAGCAGGGAGACACGGGGCATGACCGGGGAGTGGGGAGCAACAGCAGGGAGACACGGGGCATGACCGGGGGGTGGGGGCAACAGCAGTGAGACACGGGGCATGACCGGGGGGTGGGGTGCAACAGCGGGGAGACACGGGGCATGACCGGTGAGTGGGGGCAACAGGAGAGAGACACGGGGCATGAGCGGGGGGTGGGGGGCAACAAGAGAGAGACAGGAGGAATGACTGGGGGTGGGGGGCAACAGCAGGGAGACACGGGGCATGACCGGGGAGTGGGGGCAACAGCAGGGAGACACAGAGTATGACCGGGGGTGGGGGGCAACAGGCGAGAGACACGGGGCATGACCGGGGGGTGGGGACAACAGCAGGGAGACACACAGCATGAGCGGGGGTGGGGGGTAACAGGAGAGAGACACGGGGCATGAGCGGGGGCTGGGGGGCAACAGAAGGGAGACACGGGGCATGACCGGGGACTGGGGGGCAACAGGAGAGAGACACTGGGCATGAGAGGGGGGTGGGGGGTAACAGGAGAGAGACACAGGGCATGAGAGGGGGTGGGGGTGTAATAGGAGAGAGATATGGGGCATGAGTGGGGGGTGAAGGGCAACAGCAGGGAGACATGGGGCATGAGCGGCGGAGTGGGGGGCAACAGGAGAGAGACACAGGGCATGAGAGGGGGTGGGGTAACAGGAGAGAGACACGGGGCATGAGCAGGGAGTGGGGGTCAACAGCAAGGAGACACGGGGTATGACCGCGAGGTGGGGGTAACAGGAGAGAGACACGGGGCATGAGCGGTGGTGGGGGGCATCAGCAGTGAGACACGGGGCATGACCGGGGTGTGGGGGGCAAAAGCAGGGAGACCCAGGGCATGAGAGGGGGGTGTGGGGTAACAGGAGAGAGACATGGGGCATGAGCGGGGAGTGGGGGGCAACGGCAGGGCAGGGAGACACGGGGCATGAGCGGGGGGTGGAGAGCAACAGCAGGGAGACACAGGGCATGACCGGGGGGTGGGGATCAACAGCAGGGAGACACGGGGCATGAGCGGGGGTGGGGGGTAACAGGGGAGAGACATGGGGCATGAGTGGGGGTAGGGGGCAACAGCAGGGAGAAACGGGCATGACGGGGGTTGGGGGGGCACAGGAGAGAGATACGGGGCATGAGAGGGGGGTGGGGGTAACAGGAGAGAGACATGGGGCATTCGAGGGGGGTGGGGGTATCAGGAGAAAGACTGGGGCATGAGAGGGGGGTGGGGAATAACAGGAGAGAGACACAGGGCATGAGTGGAGGGCAAAAGCAGGGAGGCACGGGACATGAGCGGGGGTGGGGGTTACAGGGGAGAGACACAGGGCATGAATGTGGGGTGGGGGCAACAGCAGGGAGACACAGGGCATGGCTGTGGGGTGGGGGGTAACAGGAGAGAGACACAGGGCATGAGCGGGTGTTGGGGGAGAACAGCAGGGAGACACAGGGCATGACTGGGCGGTGGGGGGCAACAGGAGAGAGACATGGGGCATGAGATGGGGTTGGGGGTAACAGGAGAGAGACACGGGGCATGAGCAGGGGGTGAGGGACAACAGTAGGGAGACACGGGGCATGACCGGGGGGTGGGGGAACACGAGAGAGACACAGGGCATGAGCGGGGGGTGGGGGGCAACAGCAGGGAGACACGGGGCATTGCTGTGGGGTGGGGGGTGACATGAGAGAGACACAGGGCATGAGCGGGTGTTGGGGGAGAACAGCAGGGAGACACGGGGCATCACTGGGGGGCGGGGGCAACAGAAGAGAGTCATGGGGCATGAGATGGGGTTGGGGGTAACAGGAGAGAGACACGGGGCATGAGCGGGGGGTGGGGGCAACAGGAGAAAGACATGGGGCATAAGCGTGGGGTGGGGGGCTACAGGAGAGAGACATGGGGCATGAGCAGGGAGTGGGGGTAACAGGAGAGAGACACGGGGCATGAGCGGGGGGTGGAGGGCAACAGCAGTGAGACAAGGGGCATGACCGGGGGGTGGGGGGCAACAGGAGGAGACACGGGGTATGAGAGGGGGGTGGGGGGTAACAGGAGAGAGACATGTGGCATAAGCGGGGGTGGGGGGCAACAGGAGAGAGACAGGAGGAAGGACTGGGGGTGGGGGGCAACAGCAGGGAGACACGGGGCATGACCGGGGAGTGGGGGCAACAGCAGGGAGACACAGAGTATGACCGGGGGTGGGGGGCAACAGGCGAGAGACACGGGGCATGACCGGGGGGTGGGGACAACAGCAGGGAGACACACAGCATGAGCGGGGGTGGGGGGTAACAGGAGAGAGACACGGGGCATGAGCGGGGGCTGGGGGGCAACAGAAGGGAGACACGGGGCATGACCGGGGACTGGGGGGCAACAGGAGAGAGACACTGGGCATGAGAGAGGGGTGGGAGGTAACAGGAGAGAGACACAGGGCATGAGAGGGGGTTGGGGTGTAATAGGAGAGAGATATGGGGCATGAGTGGGGGGTGAAGGGCAACAGCAGGGAGACATGGGGCATGAGCGGCGGAGTGGGGGGCAACAGGAGAGAGACACAGGGCATGAGAGGGGGTGGGGGTAACAGGAGAGAGACATGGGGCATGAGCAGGGAGTGGGGGTCAACAGCAAGGAGACACGGGGTATGACCGCGAGGTGGGGGTAACAGGAGAGAGACACGGGGCATGAGCGGGGGTGGGGGGCATCAGCAGTGAGACACGGGGCATGACCGGGGCGTGGGGGGCAAAAGCAGGGAGACCCAGGGCATGAGAGGGGGGTGTGGGGTAACAGGAGAGAGACATGGGGCATGAGCGGGGAGTGGGGGGCAACGGCAGGGCAGGGAGACACGGGGCATGAGCGGGGGGTGGGGAGCAACAGCAGGGAGACACAGGGCATGACCGGGGGGTGGGGATCAACAGCAGGGAGACACGGGGCATGAGCGGGGGTGGGGAGTAACAGGGGAGAGACATGGGGCATGAGCGGGGGTAGGGGGCAACAGCAGGGAGAAACAGGCATGACGGGGGTTGGGGGGCCACAGGAGAGAGATACGGGGCATGAGAGGGGGGTGGGGGTAACAGGAGAGAGACATGGGGCATTCGAGGGGGGTGGGGGTATCAGGAGAAAGACTGGGGCATGAGAGGGGGGTGGGGAATAACAGGAGAGAGACACAGGGCATGAGTGGAGGGCAAAAGCAGGGAGGCACGGGACATGAGCGGGGGTGGGGGTTACAGGGGAGAGACACAGGGCATGAATGTGGGGTGGGGGCAACAGCAGGGAGACACAGGGCATGGCTGTGGGGTGGGGGGTAACAGGAGAGAGACACAGGGCATGAGCGGGTGTTGGGGGAGAACAGCAGGGAGACACAGGGCATGACTGGGCGGTGGGGGGCAACAGGAGAGAGACATGGGGCATGAGATGGGGTTGGGGGTAACAGGAGAGAGACACGGGGCATGAGCAGGGGGTGAGGGACAACAGTAGGGAGATACGGGGCATGACCGGGGGGTGGGGGAACACGAGAGAGACACAGGGCATGAGCGGGGGGTGGGGGGCAACAGCAGGGAGACACGGGGCATGGCTGTGGGGTGGGGGGTGACATGAGAGAGACACAGGGCATGAGCGGGTGTTGGGGGTAACAGGAGAGAGACACGGGGCATGAGCGGGGGGTGGGGGCAACAGGAGAAAGACATGGGGCATATGCGTGGGGTGGGGGGCTACAGGAGAGAGACATGGGGCATGAGCAGGGAGTGGGGGTAACAGGAGAGAGACACGGGGCATGAGCGGGGGTGGAGGGCAACAGCAGTGAGACAAGGGGCATGACCGGGGGGTGGGGGGCAACAGGAGGAAACACGGGGTATGAGAGGGGGGTGGGGGTAACAGGAGAGAGACATGTGGCATAAGCGGGGGTGGGGGGCAACAGGAGAGAGACAGGAGGAATGACTGGTGGTGGGGGGCAACAGCAGGGAGACACGGGGCATGACCGGGGGGTGGGGGCAACAGCAGGGAGACACGGGGTATGACAGGGGGTGGGGGGCAACAGCACGGAGACACGCAGCATGAGCAGGGGTGGGGGGTAACAGGGGAGAGACACGGGGCATGAGCGGGGGGCAACAGCAGGGAGACTCGGGGCATGACCGGGGAGTGGGGGGCAACAGGAGAGAGACACTGGGCATGAGAGGGGGTGTGGGGAGTAACAGGAGAGAGACACAGGGCATGAGGGGGGGTGGGGTTGTAACAGGAGAGAGACATGGGGCATGAGTGGGGTTGGGGGGCAACAGCAGGGAGACACTGGGCATGAGCGGGTGTGAGGGGCAACAGGAGAGAGACACAGGGCATGAGAGGAATGTGGGGGGTAACAGGAGAGAGAGACGGGGCATGAGCAGGGAGTGGGGGTCAACAGCAGGGAGACACGGGGTATGACCGGGGGGTTGGGGGTAACAGGAGAGAGGCATGGGGCATGAGCAGGGGTGTGGGCAACAGCAATGAGACACAGGGCATGACCGGGGCATGGGGGGCAACAGCAGGGAGACCCGGGGCATGAGAGGGGGGTGTGGGGTAATAGGAGAGAGACACGGGGCATGAGAGGGGAGTGGGGGGAAACATCAGGGAGACACGGGGCATGAGCGGGGGGTGGGGAGCAACAGCAGGGAGACACGGGGCATGACCGGGGGTGGGGGTCAACAGCAGGGAGACACAGGGCATGAGTGTGGGGTGGGGGGTAACAGGAGAGAGGCATGGGGCATGAGCAGGGGTGGGGGGCAACAGCAATGAGACACAGGGCATGACCGGGCATGGGGGGCAACAGCAGGGAGACCCGGGGCATGAGAGGGGGGTGTGGGGTAATAGGAGAGAGACACGGGGCATGAGAGGGGAGTGGGGGGAAACATCAGGGAGACACGGGGCATGAGCGGGGGGTGGGGAGCAACAGCAGGGAGACACGGGGCATGACCGGGGGTGGGGGTCAACAGCAGGGAGACACGGGGCATGAGTGGGGGGTGGGGGGTAACAAGGGAGAGACATGGGGCATGAGCGGGGGTTGAGGGCAACAGCAGGGAGACACGGGGCATGACTGGGGGGTGGGGGCCACAGGAGAGAGACACAGGGCATGAGAGGGGGGTGGGGGTAACAGGAGAGAGACACGGGGCATGAGAGGGGGTGGGGGTAACAGGAGAGAGGCAGGGGCATGAGAGGGGGGTGGGGGATAACAGGAGAAAGACACAGGGCATGAGTGGGGGGTGGCGGCAACAGCAGGGAGACACGGGGCATGATCGGGTGGTGTGGGGCAACAGCAGGGAGACACGGGGCATGAGCGGGGGGTGGAGGGTAACAGGGGAGAGACACACGGCATGAGCGGGGGGTGGGGGTCAACAGCAGGGAGACGCGGGGTATGACCGGGGGGTTGGGGGTAACAGGAGAGAGGCATGGGGCATGAGCAGGGGTGGGGGGCAACAGCAATGAGACACAGGGCATGACCGGGGCATGGGGGGCAACAGCAGGGAGACCCGGGGCATGAGACGGGGGTGTGGGGTAATAGGAGAGAGACACGGGGCATGAGAGGGGAGTGGGGGGAAACATCAGGGAGACACGGGGCATGAGCGGGGGGTGGGGAGCAACAGCAGGGAGACACGGGGCATGACCGGGGGTGGGGGTCAACAGCAGGGAGACACGGGGCATGAGTGGGGGGTGGGGGGTAACAGGGGAGAGACATGGGGCATGAGCGGGGGTTGAGGGCAAGAGCAGGGAGACACGGGGCATGACTGGGGGGTGGGGGCCACAGGAGAGAGACACAGGGCATGAGAGGGGGGTGGGGGTAACAGGAGAGAGACACGGGGCATGAGAGGGGGTGGGGGTAACAGGAGAGAGGCAGGGGCATGAGAGGGGGGTGGGGGATAACAGGAGAAAGACACAGGACATGAGTGGGGGGTGGCGGCAACAGCAGGGAGACACGGGGCTTGAGCGGGGGGTGGAGGGTAACAGGGGAGAGACACAGGGCATGAGCGGGGGGTGGGAGGCAACAGCAGGGAGACACGGGGCATGACCGGGGATGGGGAGCAACAGGAGAGAGACACGAAGGATGAGAGAGGGGTGAGGGGTAACAGGAGAGAGACACGGGGCATGAGAGGAGTGGGGGTAACAGGAGAGAGACACGGGGCATGAGAGCGGGGTGGGGGGGTAACAGGAGAGGGACACGGGTCATGAGCGGGGGGTGGGGGTAACAGCAGGGTGACATGGGGCATGAGCGGAGGGCGGGGGCAACAGCAGGGAGACACGGGGCATGAGAGAGGAGTGGGGGGTAACAGGAGAGAGACAGAGGGCATGGGCGGGGGGTGGGGGGCAACAGCAGGGAGACACGGGCCATGAGCGGGGGTGAGGGGCAACTGCAGGGAGACACGGGGCATGACCGGGGGGTCGGGGGAACACGAGAGAGACACAGGGCATTAGCAGGGGGTGGGGGTGGTAAAAGGAGAGAGACACAGGGCATGAGAAGGGGTTGGGGACAACAGCAGGGAGACACGGGGCATGACTGGGGGTGGAGGCAACAGGAGAGAGACATGGGGCATGAGAGGGTGTTGGGGGGTAACAGGAGCGAGACACGGGGCATGAGCAGGGGGTGGGGGAAACAGGAGAAAGACACGGGGCATGAGCGTGGGGTGGGGGGCTACAGGAGAGATACATGGGGCATGAGCGGGGAGTGGGGGTAACAGGAGAGATACACAGGGAATGACAGGGTGTTGGGGGTAACAGGAGAGAGACACAGGGCATGAGTGGGGGGTGGAGGCAACAGGAGAGAGACATGGGGCATGAGCGGGGAATGGGGGTAACAGGAGAGAGACAGGGGGCATGGGCAGGAAGTGGGGGGCAATAGCAGGGAGAGATGGGGCATGAGTGGGGGTGAGGGGCAACAGCAGGGAGACACGGGGCATGATGGGGGTGGGGGGAACAGGAGAGACACATGGGGGCATGAGCGGGGGGTGGGGGCAACAGGAGAAAGACACGGGGCATGAGCGGCGGGTGGGGGCAACAGGAGAAATACACGGGGCATGAGCGTGGGTTGGGGGGCAACAGGAGAGAGACATGGGGCATGAGCAGGGAGTGGGGGGTAACAGTAGAGATACACGGGGCATGACAGGGTGTTGGGGGTAACAGGAGAGAGTCACGGGGCATGAGCGGGGGGTGGGGGGCAACAGCAGGGAGACACGGGGCATGGCTGGGGGGTGGGGGGTAACAGGAGAGAGACACGGGGCATGAGCGGGGGTTGGGGCAACAGGAGAAAGACATGGGGCATGCGAGGGGCTGGGGTGTAACAGGAGAGAGACACGGGGCATGAGCAGGGGTGGTGGGCAAGCAACAGGAGAGAGACAGGGGGCATGAGCTGGGGATAGGGGGCAACAGCAGGGAGACACGGGGCATGACTGGGGGGTGGGGGGCAACAGCAGGAGACACAGGGCATGAGCGGGGTTGGGGGGCAACAGCAGGGAGACACGGGGCATGAACGGGGCATGGGGGGCAACAGCAGGGAGACACGGGGCATGAGCAGGTGGGTGGGGGGTAACAGGAGAGAGAAACGGGGCATGAGCGGGGGTGGAGGGCAACAGTAGGGAGACACGGGGCATGAACGGGGGTGGGGGGCAACAGCAGGGAGACACGGGACATGAGCGGGGGGTCGGGGGAACACGAGGGAAACACGGGCCATGAGCGGGGGGTGGGGGGTAACAGGAGAGAGACACGGGGCATGAGCGGGGCGTGGGGGGAACAGGAGAGAGACACGGGGCATGAGCGGGGGGTGGGGGGCAACAGCAGGGAGACACGTGGCATGACCGGGGGGTGAGGGGGTAACATGGGAGAGACACGGGGCATGAGCGGGGGTGGGGGAACACGAGGGAGACACAGGGCATGTGTAGGGGTGGGGGGCAACAAGAGGGAGACACGGGGAATGAGAGGGGGGTGGGGGGTAACAGGAGAGAGACACAGGGCATGAGCGGGGGGTGGGGGCAACAGCAGGGACACACGGGACATGAGCGGGTGGTGGGGTGGAACAGGAGAGAGACACGGGGCATGAGCGGGGGGTGTGGGGATACAGCAGGGAGACACTTGGCATTACCGGGGGGTAACAGGAGAGAGACACGGGGCATGAGCGGGGGGTGGGGGCCAAAAGCAGGGAGACACGGGGTATGACTGGGGGATGGGGGGCAACAGGAGGGAGACACGGGCATGAGCGGGGGGTGGAGGGAACACGAGGGAGACACAGGGCATGAGCGGGGGTGGGGAGCAACAGCAGGGAGACACGGGCCATGAGCGGAGGGTGGGGGTAACAGGAGAGAGACACGGGGCATGAGTGGAGGGTGGGGGGAAACAGCAGGGAGACACGGGGCATGAGCGGAGGGTGGGGGGGCAACAGCAGGGAGACGCGGGGCATGAGAGGGAGGTGGGGGTAACAGGAGAGGGACACAGGGCATGAGGGGGTTGGGGGTAACAGGAGAGAGACACAGGGCATGCGCAGGGGGCAACAGCAGGGAGACACGGGGCATGACCGGGGGGTGGGGGGAAACAGGAGAGAGAGACGTGGCATGAGAGTGGGTGGGGGGTAACAAGAGAGAGACACGGTGCATGAGCGGGGGGTGGGGTGTAACAGGAGAGAGACACAGAGCATGAACGGGGGTTTGGGGGGCAACAGCAGAGAGACACGGGGCATGAGCGGGGAGTGGGGGGTAACTGGAGAGACATGAGGCATAAGTGGGAGGGTGGGGGGTACAGGAGAGAGACACGGGGCATGAGCAGGGGGTGGGGGGCAACAGCAGGAGACACAGGGCATGACCGGGGGCAACAGCAGGGAGACACGGGGCATGAGCAGGGGGTGGGGGCAACAGCAGGGAGACACGGGGCATGACCGGGGGTTGGAGGGTAACAGGAGAGAGACACGGGGCATGAGCGGGGGGTGGGGGGCAACAGCAGGGAGACACGTGGCATGACCGGGGGGGTAACAGGAGAGAGACACGGGGCATGAGCGGGGGGTGGGGGGAACACGAGGGAGACACGGGTCATGAGTGGGGGTTGGGGGCAACAAGAGGGAGACACGGAGCATGGGCGGGGAGTGGGGGGCAACAGCAGGGAGACACGGGGCATGAGCGGGGGTGAGGGGCAACAGCAGGGAGACATGGGGCATGACGGGGGGTGGGGGGAACAGGAGAGAGACACGGGGCATGAGCGGGGGGTGGGGGCAACAGGAGAAAGACACAGGGCATGAGCGGCGGGTGGGGGCAACAGGAGAAAGACACGGGGCATGAGCGTGGGTGGGGGGCAACAGGAGAGAGACATGGGGCATGAGCGGGGTGTGGGGGTTAACAGGAGAGATACACGGGGCATGACAGGGTGTTGGGGTAACAGGAGAGAGACAAAGTGAATGAGTGGGAGGTGGGGGCAACAGTAGAAAGGCACGGGGCATGAGCGTGGGGCTGGGGGGCAACAGGAGAGAGACATGGGGCATGAGCGGGGAATGGGGGGTAACAGGAGAGAGACACGGGGCATGAGCGGGGTGAGGGGCAACAGCAGGGAGACACGGGGCATGACGGGGGTGGGGGGAACAGGAGACAGACACGGGGCATGAGCGGGGGGCTGGGGGGCAACAGCAGAAAGACACGGGGCATGGCTGGGGGGTAGGGGGTAACAGGAGAGAGACACGGGGCATGAGCTGGGGTTGGGGGCAACAGGAGAAAGACATGGGGCATGAGCTGGGGATGGGGGGCAACAGCAGGGAGACACGGGGCATGAGCGGGGGGTGGGGGGCAACAGCAAGGAGACACGGGGCATGACCGGGGCGTGGGGGGAACAGGAGAGAGAAACGGGGCATGAGCGGGGGGTGGGGGGCAACAGCAGGGAGACACATGGCATGACCGGGGGGTGGGGGGTAACAGGAGAGAGACACGGGGCATGAGCGGAGGGTGGGGGGCAACAGCAGGGAGACACAGGGCATTACCGGGGGTGGGGGGCAACAGGAGAGAGACACGGGGCATGAGAGGGGTGTGGGGGGCAACAAGAGTTAGACACAGGGCATGAGCAGGGGGTGGGGGGGTAACAGGAGAGAGACACGGGGCATGAGCGGAGGGTGGGGGTCAACAGGAGGGAGACACGGGGCATGAGAGGGGGGTGGGGGGTAACAGGAGAGAGACACAGGGCATGAGCGGAGACACGGGACATGAGCGGGTGGTGGGGTGGAACAGGGGAGACACGAGGCAGGAGCGGGTGGTGGGGGGAACAGGAGAGAGACACAGGGCATGAGCGGGGGGTGGGGGGGATACAGCAGGGAGACACGTGGCATTACCGGGGGGTTGGGGGTAACAGGAGAGAGACACGGGGCATGAGCGGGGGGTGGGGGGCAACAGCAGGGAGACACGGGGCATGACCAGGGGGTGGGGGGGACCAGAAGAGAGACAAGGGGCATGAGAGGGGGGTGGGGGGAACAAGAGGGAGACACGGGGCATGAGCGGGGTGTGGGTGGAACACGAGGGAGACACAGGGTATGGGCGGGGGTGGGGGGCAACAAGAGGGAGACACGGGGCATGAGCGGGGGGTGGGGGTAACAGGAGAGAGACACAGGGCATGAGCGGGTGCTGGGGGGCAACAGGAGGGAGACACGGGCATGAGCGGGCGGTGGAGGGAACACAAGGGAGACACAGGGCATGAGAGGGGGTGGGGAACAACAGCAGGGAGACACGGGCCATGAGCGGGGGGTAACAGGAGAGAGACACGGGGCATGAGTGGAGGGTGGGGGAAACAGCAGGGAGACGCGGGGCATGAGAGGGAGTGGTGGTAACATAGAGGGACACGGGGCATGAGGGGGGTGGGGGTAACAGGAGAGAGACACAGGGCATGCGCTGGGGGCAACAGCAGGGAGACACGGGGCATGACCGAGGGGTGGGGGGCAACAGGAGAGAAGAGACGTGACATGAGAGGGGGTGGGGGGTAACAGGAGAGAGACACGGGGCATGAGCGGGGGGTGGGGTGTAACAGGAGAGAGACACGGGGCATGAGCGGGGGCTGGGGGGCAACAGCAGAGAGACACGGGGAATGAGCGGGGGGTGGGGGGTAACTGGAGAGACATGAGGCATAAGTGGGGGGTGGGGGGTACAGGAGAGAGACACGGGGCATGAGCGGGGGGTGGGGAGCAACAGCAGGGAGACACGGGCCATGAGCGGGGGGTGGGGAGTAACAGGAGAGAGACATGGGGCATGAGTGGAGGGTGGGGGGAAACAGCAGGGAGACATGGGGCATGAGCGGAGGGTGGGGGGCAACATCAGGGAGTCGCGGGGCATGAGAGGGGGCTGGGGGTAACAGGAGAGGGACACAGGGCATGAGGGGGGTGGGGGTAACAGGAGAGAGACACAGGGCATGCGCGGGGGGCAACAGCAGGGATACATGGGGCATGACCGGGGGGTGGGGGTCAACAGGAGAGAGAGACAGGGCATGAGAGGGGGTGGGGGTAACAGGAGAGAGACACGGGGCATGAGCGGGGGGTGGGGTGTAACAGGAGAGAGACACGGGGCATGAGCGGGGGCTGGGGGGCAACAGCAGAGAGACACGGGGAATGAGCGGGGGGTGGGGGGTAACTGGAGAGACATGAGGCATAAGTGGGGGGTGGGGGGTACAGGAGAGAGACACGGGGCATGAGCGGGGGGTGGGGGGAACAGCAGGGAGACACGAGGCATGACCGGGGGGCAACAGCAGGGAGACAAGGGGCATGAATGGGGGTTGGGGGCAACGGCAGGGAGACACAGGGCATGACCGGGGGTTTGGGGGTAACAGGAGAGAGACACGGGGCATGAGCGGAGGGTGGGGGTCAACAGGAGGGAGACACAGGGCATGCGCTGGGGGCAACAGCAGGGAGACACAGGGCAAGACCGAGGGGTGGGGGCAACAGGAGAGAAGAGACGTGACATGAGAGGGGGTGGGGGCTAACAGGAGAGAGACACGGGGCATGAGCGGGGGCTGGGGTGTAAGAGGAGAGAGACACGGGGCATGAGCGGGGCCTGGGGTGTAAGAGGAGAGAGACACGGGGCATGAACGGGGGTGTGGGGGGCAACAGCAGAGAGACACGGGGCATGAGCGGGGAGTGGGGGTAACTGGAGAGAAATGAGGCATAAGTGGAGGGGGTGGGGGGTACAGGAGAGAGACACGGGGCATGAGCGGGGGGTGTGGGGCAACAGCAGGAGACACGGGGCATGACCGGGGGGCAACAGCAGGGAGACACAGGGCATGAGCGGGGGGTGGGGGCAACAGCAGGGAGATACAGGGCATGACCGGGGGTTGGGGGGTAACAGGAGGGAGACACGGGGCATGAGCGGAGGGTGGGGGTCAACAGGAGGGAGACATGGGGCATGAGAGGGCGGTGGGGGTAACAGGAGAGAGACAAAGGGCATGAGCGGAGGGTGGGGGGCAATAGCAGGGAGACACGGGACATGAGCGGGTGGTGAGGTGGAACAGGGGAGACACGAGGCATGAGCGGGGGGTGGGGGCATGAGCGGGGGGTGGGGGGCAACAGCAGGGAGACACGGGGCATGAGCGGGGTTTGGGGGGAACACAAGGGAGACACGGGGCATGAGTGGGGGTTGGGGGCAACAAGAGGGAGACATGGGGCATGAGCAGGGGGTGGGGGTAACAGGAGAGAGACACGGGGCATGAGCAGGGGCTAGCGGGCAACAGGAGGGAGACACGGGGCATGAGCGGGGGGTGGAGGGAACACGAGGGAGACACAGGGCATGAGCGGGGGGTGGGGAGCAACAGCAGGGAGACACGGGCCATGAGCGGGGGGTGGGGGCTAACAGGAGAGAGACATGGGGCATGAGTGGAGGGTGGGGGGAAACAGCAGGGAGACATGGGGCATGAGCTGAGGGTGGGGGGCAACAGCAGGGAGACGCGGGGCATGAGAGGGGGGTGGGGGTAACAGGAGAGGGCCACAGGGCATGAGGGGGGTGGGGGTAACAGGAGAGAGACACAGGGCATGCGCGGGGGGCAACAGCAGGGATACATGGGGCATGACCGGGGGTGAGGGGCAACAGGAGAGAGAGACAGGGCATGAGAGGGGGTGGGGGTAACAGGAGAGAGACACGGGGCATGAGCGGGGGGTGGGGTGTAACAGGAGAGAGACACGGGGCATGAGCGGGGGCTGGGGGGCAACAGCAGAGAGACACGGGGAATGAGCGGGGGGTGGGGGGTAACTGGAGAGACATGAGGCATAAGTGGGGGGTGGGGGGTACAGGAGAGAGACACAGGGCATGAGCGGGGGGTGGGGGAAACAGCAGGGAGACACGAGGCATGACCGGGGGGCAACAGCAGGGAGACAAGGGGCATGTGTGGGGGTTGGGGGCAACGGCAGGGAGACACAGGGCATGACCGGGGGTTGGGGGGTAACAGGAGAGAGACACGGGGCATGAGCGAAGGGTGGGGGTCAACAGGAGGGAGACACGGGGCATGAGAGGGGGGTGGGGGTAATAGGAGAGAGACACAGGGCATGAGCGGGGGGTGGGGGGCAACAGCAGGAGACATGGGACATGAGCGGGTGGTGGGGTGGAACAGGGGAGACACGAGGCATGAGCGGGGAGTGGGGGCATGAGCAGGGGGTGGGGGGCAACAGCAGGGAGACAAGAGGCATGAGCGGGTGGTGGTGGGAACAGGAGAGAGACACGGGGCATGAGCGGGGGGTGGGGGGATCCAGCAGGGAGACACGTGGCATTACCGGGTGGTGGGGGGTAACAGGAGAGAGACACGGGGCATAAGCGGGGGGTGGGGGGCAACAGCAGGGAGACACAGGGCATGACCGGGGTTGGGGGGCACCAGGAGAGAGACAAGGGGCATGAGAGGGGGGTGGGGGGAACAAGAGGGAGACACGGGGCATGAGCAGGGGTGAGGGGCAACAAGAGGGAGACACGGGGCATGAGCGGGGGGTAACAGGAGAGAGACACAGGGCATGAGCGGGGGTTGGGGGGCAACAGGAGGGAGACACGGGCATGAGCGGGGGTTGGAGGGAACACAAGGGAGACACAGGGCATGAGAGGGGGTGGGGAACAACAGCAGGTAGACACAGGCCATGAGCGGGGGGTAACAGGAGAGAGACACGGGGCATGAGTGGAGGGTGGGGGGAACCAGCTGGGAGACACGCAGCATGAGCGGAGAGTGGGGGGTAACAGCAGGGAGACGCGGGGCATGAGAGGGGGGTGGGGGTAACAGGAGAGGGACACGGGGCATGAGGGGGGTGGGGGTAACAGGAGAGAGACACAGGGCATGCGCTGGGGGCAACAGCAGGGAGACACGGGGCATGACCGGGGGGTGGGGGGCAACAGGAGAGAGAGACGTGGCATGAGAGGGGGTGGGGGGTAACAGGAGAGAGACACGGGGCATGAGCGGGGGGTGGGGTGTAAGAGGAGAGAGACACGGGGCATGAACGGGGGCGTGGGGGGCAACAGCAGAGAGACACGGGGCATGAGCGGGGAGTGGGGGTAACTGGAGAGACATGAGGCATAAGTGGGGGGGTGGGGGGCAACAGCAGGAGACACGGGGCATGAGCGGGGGCTGGGGGCAACAGCAGGGAGACACAGGGCATGACCGGGGGTTGGGGGGTAACAGGAGGGAGACACGGGGCATGAGCGGAGGGTGGGGGTCAACAGGAGGGAGACACGGGGCATGAGAGGGCGGTGGGGGTAACAGGAGAGAGACACAGGGCATGAGCTTAGGGTGGGGGGCAACAGCAGGGAGACACGGGACATGAGCGGGTGGTGGGGTGGAACAGGGGAGACACGAGGCATGAGCGGGGGGTGGGGGCATGAGCGGGGGTGGGGGGCAACAACAGGGAGACACGGGGCATGAGCGGGGTTTGGGGGGAACACAAGGGAGACACGGGGCATGAGTGGGGGTTGGGGGAAACAAGAGGGAGAAATGGGGCATGAGCGGGGGGTGGGGGTAACAGGAGAGAGACACAGGGCATGAGCGGGTGCTGGGGGGCAACAGGAGGGAGACACAGGGCAAGAGCGGGGGGTGGAGGGAACACAAGGGAGACACAGGGCATGAGCGGGGGATGGGGAGCAACAGCAGGGATACACGGGCCATGAGCGGGGGGTGGGGGGTAACAGGAGAGAGACACAGGGAATGAGTGGAGGGTGGGGGGAAACAGCAGGGAGACATGGGGCATGAGCGGAGGGTGGGGGGCAACAGCAGGGAGACGCGGGGCATGAGAGTGGGTGGGGGTAAAAGGAGAGGGACACGGGGCATGAGGGGGGTGGGGGTAACAGGAGAGAGACACAGGGCATGCGTGGGGGCAACAGCAGGGATACATGGGGCATGACCAGGGGGTGGGGGGCAACAGGAGAGGGAGACAGGGCATGAGAGGGGGTGGGGGTAACAGGAGAGAGACACGGGGCATGAGCGGGGGGTGGGGTGTAACTGGAGAGAGACTCGGGGCATGAGCGGGGGGTGGGGGGGCAACAGCAGAGAGACACGCGGAATGAGCGGGGGTGGGGGGTAACTGGAGAGACGAGGCATAAGTGGGGGGTACAGGAGAGAGACACGGGGCATGAGCGGGGGGTGGGGGGAACAGCAGGGAGACACAGGGCATGACCGGGGGGCAACAGCAGGGAGACAAGGGGCATGACCGGGGGGTGGGGGGCAACAGGAGAGAGAGATGTGGCATGAGAGGGGGTGGGGGGTAACAGGAGAGAGACTCGGGGCATGAGCGGGGGGTGGGGTGTAAGAGGAGAGAGACACAGGGCATGACCGGGGGCTGGGGGGGTAACAGGAGAGAGACACGGGGCATGAGCGGAGGGTGGGGGTCAACAGGAGGGAGACACGGGGCATGAGAGGGGGGTGGGGGTAATAGGAGAGAGACACAGGGCATGAGCGGGGGGTGGGGGGCAACAGCAGGGAGACATGGGACATGAGCGGGTGGTGGGGTGGAAGAGGGGAGACACAAGGCATGAGCGGGGGGTGGGGGCATGAGCAGGGGATGGGGGCAACAGCAGGGAGACACGTGGCATGACCGGGGGTGGGGGGTAACAGGAGAGAGACACGGGGCATGAGCAGGGGGTGGGGGGAACACGAGGGAGACACGGGGCATGAGCGGGGGTGGGGGGCAACAAGAGGGAGACACGGGGCATGAGAGGGGGGTGGGGGTAATAGGAGAGAGACACGGGGCATGACCGGGGGTGGGGGGCAACAGGAGGGAGACACGGGGCATGAGCGGGGGGTGGAGGGAACACGAGGGAGACACAGGGCATGAGCGAGGGGTGGGGAGCAACAGCAAGGAGACACAGGGCATGAGTGGGGGGTGAGGGGAACATGAGGGAGACACGGGGCATGAGCGGGAGGTGGGGGGCAACAGGAGGGAGACACGGGGCGTGAGCGGGGTTGTGGGTGGAAAACGAGGGAGACACAGGGCATGAGAGGGGGGTGGGGGTAACAGGAGATAGACATGGGGCATGAGCAGGTGAAGGGGGCAACAGCAGGGAGACACGGGGCATGACCGGGGGGTGGAGGGCAACAGCAGGGAGACACAGGCATGACCAGGGGGTGGGGGGCAACAGGAGAGAGACTCGGGGCATGAGCGGGGGGTGGGGGGCAACTGCAGTGACACATGGGGCATGAGTGGGGGGAACACGAAGGAGACACGGGGCATGAGCGGGGGTGGGGGGAACACGAGGGAGACATGGGCAAGAGGGGCAAAAAGAGGGAAACACGGGGCATGAGCGGGGGGTGGGGGAACACGAGAGAGACACAGGGCATGAGCAGGGGGCAACAGCAGGGAGACACGGGGCATGACCGGGGAGTGAGGGGCAACAGGAGAGAGACACTGGGCATGAGAGGTGGTGTGGGGGGTAACAGGAGAGAGACACAGGGCATGAGGGGGGGTGGGGTTGTAACAGGAGGGAGACATGGGGCATGAGTGGGGGTGGGGTGCAACAGCAGGGAGACACTGGGCATGAGCAGGGGTTGGGGGCAACAGGAGAGGGACACAGGGCATGAGAGGGGGGTGGGGGGTAACAGGAGAGAGACACGGGGCATGAGCAGGGAGTGGGGGTCAACAGCAAGGAGACACGGGGTATGACCTGGGGGTGGGGGGTAACAGGAGAGAGA
This sequence comes from Ambystoma mexicanum, assembly GCF_040938575.1. Lineage (NCBI taxonomy): Eukaryota > Metazoa > Chordata > Amphibia > Caudata > Ambystomatidae > Ambystoma > Ambystoma mexicanum. The sequence continues at coordinate 115,510,216 of NC_090932.1, read as the reverse complement.
CACGGGGCATGAGCGGGGTTGGGGGGCAACAGCAGTGAGACACGGGGCATGACCGGGGCATGGGGGGCAACAGCAGGGAGACCCAGGGCATGAGAGGGGGGTGTGGGGTAACAGGAGAGAGACACGGGGCATGAGAGGGGAGTGGGGGGCAACAGCAGGGAGACACGGGGTATGAGCGGGGGGTGGGGAGCAACAGCAGGGAGACACGAGGCATGGCCGGGGGGTGGGGGTCAACAGCAGGGACACACGGGGCATGAGCGGTGGGTGGGGGGTAACAGGGGAGAGACATGGGGCATAAGCAGGGGGTGGGGGGCAACAGCAGGGCGACATGGGGCATGACTGGGGGGTGGGGGGCCACAGGAGAGAGACACGCGGCATGAGAGGGGGTGGGGGTAACAGGAGAGAGACACGGGGCATGAGAGGGGGGTGGGGGTAACAGGAGAGAGACAGGGGCATGAGAGGGAGGTGGGGGATAACAGGAGAGAGACACGGGGCATGAGTGGGGGGTGTGGGGCAACAGCAGGGAGACACGTGGCATGAGCACGGGGTGGGGGGTAACAGGGGAGAGTCACAGGGCATGAGCGGGGGGTGGGAGGCAACAGCAGGGAGAACCGGGGAATGACCGGGGATGGGGGGCAACAGGAGAGAGACACAGGGGATGCGAGAGGGGTGAGGGTAAAAGGAGAGAGACACGGGGCATGAGAGGGGGTGGGGGGTAACAGAAGAGAGACACAGGGCATGAGAGTGGGGTGGGGGGTAACAGGAGAGGGACACGGGGTCATGAGCGGGGGGTGGTGGTAACAGCAGGGAGACATGGGGCATGAGCGGAGGGTGGGGTGCAACAGCAGGGAGAGACAGGGCATGAGAGGGGGTTGGGGGGTAACAGGAGAGAGACACAGGCCATGAGCGGGTGGTGGGGGCACAGGAGAACGACACCGGGTATGAGAGGGCGGTGGGGGTTAACAGGAGAGAGACACAGGGCATGAGCAGGGGGTGGGGGGGCAACAGCAGGGAGACACGGCACATGAGCAGGTGGTGGGGTGGAACAGGGGAGACACGAGGCATGAGCGGGCATTGGGGGAACAGGAGAGAGACACAGGGAATGAGGGGGGGGGCAACAGCAGGGAGACACGTGGCATGAGCGGGGGGTTGGGGGTAACAGGGGAGAGACAAAGGGCTTGAGCGGGGGGTGGGAGGCAACAGCAGGGAGAACCGGGGCATGACCGGGGATGGGGGCAACAGGAGAGAGACACGGGGTATGCGAGAGGGGTGAGGGGTGAAAGGAGAGAGACATGGGGCATGAGAGGGGGTGGGGGTAACAGGAGAGCGACACGGGGCATGAGAGTGGGGTGGGGGGTAACAGGAGAGGAACACGGGTCATGAGCGGGGAGTGGGGGTAACAGCAGGGAGACATGGGGCTTGAGCGGAGGGTGGGGGGCAACAGCAGGGAGACACGGGGCATGAGAGGGGGTTGGGGGTAACAGGAGAGAGACACAGGCCATGAGCTGGGGGTGGGGGCAACAGGAGAACGACACGGGGCATGAGCAGGGGGTGGGGGGCAACAGGAGAGAGACATGGGCCATGATCAGGGAGTGGGGGGTAACAGGAGAGAGACAGAGGGCATGGGCGGGGAGTGGGGGGCAACTTCAGGGAGACACGGGGTATGAGCGGGGGGTGAGGGACAACAGCAGGGAGACACGGGGCATGACCAGGGGGTGGGGGGAACACGAGAGAGACACGGGGCATGAGCGGGGGTTGGGGGACAACAGCAGGGAGACACGGGACATGGCTGGTGTGTGGGGGGTAACAGGAGAGAGACACAGAGCATGAGCGGGGGTTGGGGGACAACAGCAGGGAGACACGGGGCATGAATGGGGGGTGGAGGGCAACAGGAGAGAGACATGGGGCATGAGAGGGGGTTGGCGGTAACAGGAGAGATACACGGGGCATGACAAGGTGTTGGGGGTAACAGGAGAGAGACACAGGGCATGAGTGGGGGGTGGGGGCAACAGTAGAAAGACACGGGGCATGAGCAGGGGGTGGGGGGCAACAGGAGAGAGACATGGGGCATGAGCGGGGAGTGGTGGATAACAGGAGAGAGACACGGGGCATGGGTGGGGAGTGGGGGGCAACAGCAGGGAGACACGGGGCATGAGCGGGGGTGAGGGGCAACAGCATGGAGACACGGGGCATGACGGGGGGTGGGGGGAACAGGAGAGAGATACGGGGCATGAGCGGGAGGTGGGGGGCAACAGCAGGGAAACCCGGGGCATGGCTGGGGTGTGGGGGGTAACAGGAGAGAGACACGGGGCTTGAGCGGGGGTTGGGGGCAACAGGAGAAAGACTTGGGGCATGAGAGAGGGTGGGGGGTAACAGGAGAGAGACATGGGGCATGAGTGGGGGTGGTGGGCAACAGGAGAGAGACAGGAGGCATGAGCTGGGGATGGGGGCAACAGCAGGGAGACACGGGCATGACTGGGGGGTGGGGGGCAACAGCAGGGAGACACGGGGCATGAGCGTGGTTGGGGGGCAACAGGAGAGAGATACGGGCATGAGCGGGGGATGGGGGGCATCAGCAGGGAGACACGGGGCATGAGCGGGGGGTGGGGGGCAAAAACAGGGAGACACGGGGCATGAGCGGGGGGTGGGGGGGTAACAGGAGAGAGAAACGGGTCATGAGCAGGGGGTGGGGGGCAACAGCAGGGAGACACGGGGCATGAATGCGGGGTCGGGGGAACACGAGGGAGACACGGGCCATGAGCGGGGGATGGGGGGCAACAGGAGAGAGACACGGGGCATGAGAGGGGGATGGGGGGAACAAGAGGGAGACACGGGGCATGAGCGGGCGGTGGGGGAACACGAGGGAGACACAGGGCATGTGTGGGGGGCAACAAGAGGGAGACACGGGGCATGAGCGGGGGTGGGGGGTAACAGGAGAGAAACACGGGGCATGAGCGGAGGGTGGGGGTCAAAAGGATGGAGACACGGGGCATGAGAGGGTGGTGGGGGGTAACAGGAGAGAGACAGAGGGCATGAGCGGGGGGTGGGGGGGCAACAGCAGGGAGACACGGCACATGAGCAGGTGGTGGGGTGGAACAGGGGAGACACGAGGCATGAGCGGGTGGTGGGGGGAACAGGAGAGAGACACGTGGCATGACCGGGGGTGGGGGGGTAACAGGAGAGAGACACAGGGCATGAGTGGGGGGTGGGGTTGTAACAGGAGAGAGACATGGGGCATGAGTGGGGTGCAAAAGCGGGGAGACACTGGGCATGAGCGGGGGTGGGGGGTAACAGGAGAGAGACACAGGGCATGAGAAGGGGTGGGGGGTAACAGGAGAGAGACATGTGGCATGAGCAGGGAGTGGGGGTCAACAGCAGGGAGACACGGGGTATGCTCTGGGGGTGGGGGGTAACAGGAGAGAGACACGGGGCATGAGCAGGGGTGGGGGCAACAGCAGTGAGACACAGGGCATGACCAGGGCATGGGGGGCAACAGCAGGGAGACCCAGGGCATGAGAGGGGGGTGTGGGGTAACACGAGAGAGACACAGGGCATGAGAGTGGAGTGGGGGGCAACAGCAGGGAGACACGGGGCATGAGCGGGGGGTGGGGAGCAACAGCAGGGCTACACGGGGCATGACTGGGGGGTGGGGGCCACAGGAGAGAGACACAGGGCATGAGAGGGTGGTGGGGGTAACAGGAGAGAGACACGGGGCATGAGAGGGGGTGGGGGTAACAGGAGAGAGACAGGGGCATGAGAGGGGGGTGGGGGATAACAGGAGAGAGACACGGGGCATGAGTGGGGAGTGGGGGGCAACAGCAGGGAGACACGGGGCATGAGCGGGGGGTGTGGGGCAACAGCAGGGAGACACAGGGCATGAGCAGGAGTTGGGGGGTAACAGGGGAGAGACACAGGGCATGAGCGGGGGGTGGGAGGCAACAGCAGGGAGACAGGAGGCATGACCTGGGATGGGGGGCAACAGGAGAGAGACACGGGGGATGAGAGAGGGGTGAGGGGTAACAGGAGAGAGACACGGGGCATGAGAGGGGGTGGGGGTAACAGGAGAGAGACACGGGGCATGATAGTGGGGTGTGGGGGTAACAGGAGAGGGGCACGGGACATGAGCGGGGGGTGGGGGTAACAGCAGGGAGACATGGGGCATGAGCGGAGGGTGGGGGGCAACAGCAGGGAGACACAGGGCATGAGCAGGAGTTGGGGGGTAACAGGGGAGAGACACAGGGCATGAGCGGGGGGTGGGAGGCAACAGCAGGGAGACAGGAGGCATGACCTGGGATGGGGGGCAACAGGAGAGAGACACGGGGGATGAGAGAGGGGTGAGGGGTAACAGGAGAGAGACACGGGGCATGAGAGGGGGTGGGGGTAACAGGAGAGAGACACGGGGGATGAGAGAGGGTGAGGGGTAACAGGAGAGAGACACGGGGCATGAGAGGGGGTGGGGGTAACAGGAGAGAGACACAGGGCATGATAGTGGGGTGTGGGGGTAATAGGAGCGAGACACAGGCCATGAGCGGGGGTTGGCGGCAACAGGAGAATGACACGGGGCATGAGTGGGGGGTGGGGGACAACAGGAGAGAGACATGGGCCATGAGTGGGGAGTGGGGGTAACAGGAGAGAGACAGAGGGCATGGAGGGGAGTGGGGGGCAACAGCAGGGAGACACGGTCCATGACGGGGGGTGAGGGGCAACAGCAGGGAGACACGGGGCATGACCTGGGGGTGAGGGGAACACGAGAGAGACACGGGGCATGAGCGGGGGGTGGGGGGCAACAGCAGGGAGACACGGGGCATGGCTGGGATGTGGGGGGTAACAGGAGAGAGACATGGGGCATGAGAGGGGGTTGGGGGGTAACAGGAGCAAGACACGGGGCATGAGTGGGGGGTGGGGGCAACAGGAGAAAGACACGGGGCATGAGCGTGGGGTGGGGGGCTACAGGAGAGAGACATGGGGCATGAGCGGGGAGTGGGGGGTAACAGGAGAGATACACGGGGCATGACAGGGTGTTGGGGGTGACAGGAGAGAGACACGGGGGCATGAGTGGGGGGTGGGGGCAACAGTAGAAAAACACGGGGCATGAGCTGGGGGTGGGGGGCAACAGGGAGAGACATGGGGCATGAGCGGGGAGTGGGGGTAACAGGAGAGAGACACGGGGCATGGGCGGGGAGTGGGGGGCAACAGCAGGGAGACACGGGGCATGAGCGGGGGTGAGGGGCAACAGCAGGGAGACACGGGGCATGAGCGGGGGGTGGGGGGCAACAGCAGGGAGACACGGGGCATGGCTGGGGGGTGGGGGGTAACAGGAGAGAGACACGGGGCATGAGTGGGGGTTGGGGGCAACAGGAGAAAGACACGGGTCATGAGCGGCGGCTGGGGGCAACAGGAGAAAGACACGGGCCATGAGCGTGGGGTGGGGGACAACAGGAGAGAGACATGCAGCATGAGCGGGGAGTGGGTGGTAACAGGAGAGATACACGGGGCATGACAGGGTGTTGGGGGTAACAGGAGAGAGACACAGGGCATGAGTGGGGGGTGGGAGCAACAGTAGAAAGACACGGGGCATGAGCGGGGGTGGGGGGCAACAGGAGAGAGACATGGGGCATGAGCGGGGAGTGGGGGGTAACAGGAGAGAGACACGCGGCATGGGTAGGGAGTGGGGGCCAACAGCAGGGATACACGGGGCATGAGTGGGGGTGAGGGTCAACAGCAGGGAGACACGGGGCATGACAGGGGGTGGGGGGAACAGGAGAGAGACACGGGGCATGAGTGGGGGGTGGGGGGCAACAGCAAGGAGACACGGGGCATGGCTGGGGGGTAACAGGAGAGAGACACGGGGAATGAACGGGGGTTGGGGCAACAGGAGAAAGACATGGGGCATGAGAGGGGGTGGGAGGTAACAGGAGAGAGACACGGGGCATGAGCGGGGTTGGTGGCCAACAGGAGAGAGACAGGGGGCATGAGCTGGGGATGGGGGGCAACAGCAGGGAGACACGGGGCATGACCGGGGGGTGGGGGGCAACAGCAGGGAGACACGGGGTATGACGGGGGGTGGGGGGGAACAGGAGAGAGACACGGGGCATGACCGGGGGGTGGGGGGCAACAGCAGGGAGACACGGGGCATGACCGGGGGGTGGGGGGCAACAGCAGGGAGACACAGGGCATGAGCGGGGTTGGGGGGCAACAGGAGAGAGATATGGGCATGAGCGGGGGATGGGGGGCAACAGCAGGGAGACACGGGGCATGAGCGGGGAGTGGGGGGCAACAGCAGGGAGACACGGGGCATGAGCGGGGGTGGAGGGTAACAGGAGAGAGAAACAGGGCATGAGCGGAGGGTGGGGGGCAAGAGCAGGGAGACACAGGGCATGAATGAGGGTGGGGGGCAACAGCAGGGAGACACGGGGCATGACGGGGGGTGGGGGGAACAGGAGAGAGACACGGGGTATGAGCGGGGGGTGGGGGGCAACAGCAGGGAGACACGGGGCATGGCTGGGGGGTAACAGGAGAGAGACACGGGCATGAACGGGGGTTGGGGGCAACAGGAGAAAGACATGGGGCATGAGAGGGGGTGGGGGGTAACAGGAGAGAGACACAGGGCATGAGCGGGGGTGGTGGGCAACAGGAGAGAGACAGGGGGCATGAGCGGGGGGTGTGGGGCAACAGCAGGGAGACACAGGGCATGAGCAGGAGTTGGGGGGTAACAGGGGAGAGACACAGGGCATGAGCGGGGGGTGGGAGGCAACAGCAGGGAGACAGGAGGCATGACCTGGGATGGGGGGCAACAGGAGAGAGACACGGGGGATGAGAGAGGGGTGAGGGGTAACAGGAGAGAGACACGGGGCATGAGAGGGGGTGGGGGTAACAGGAGAGAGACACGGGGCATGATAGTGGGGTGTGGGGGTAACAGGAGAGGGGCACGGGACATGAGCGGGGGGTGGGGGTAACAGCAGGGAGATATGGGGCATGAGCGGAGGGTGGGGGGCAACAGCAGGGAAACAAAGGGCATGAGCAGGAGTTGGGGGGTAACAGGGGAGAGACACAGGGCATGAGCGGGGGGTGGGAGGCAACAGCAGGGAGACAGGAGGCATGACCTGGGATGGGGGGCAACAGGAGAGAGACACGGGGGATGAGAGAGGGGTGAGGGGTAACAGGAGAGAGACACGGGGCATGAGAGGGGGTGGGGGTAACAGGAGAGAGACACGGGGGATGAGAGAGGGGTGAGGGGTAACAGGAGAGAGACACGGGGCATGAGAGGGGGTGGGGGTAACAGGAGAGAGACACGGGGCATGATAGTGGGGTGTGGGGGTAATAGGAGCGAGACACAGGCCATGAGCGGGGGTTGGCGGCAACAGGAGAACGACACGGGGCATGAGTGGGGGGTGGGGGACAACAGGAGAGAGACATGGGCCATGAGTGGGGAGTGGGGGTAACAGGAGAGAGACAGAGGGCATGGCGGGGAGTGGGGGGCAACAGCAGGGAGACACGGTCCATGACGGGGGGTGAGGGGCAACAGCAGGGAGACACGGGGCATGACCTGGGGGTGAGGGGAACACGAGAGAGACACGGGGCATGAGCGGGGGGTGGGGGGCAACAGCAGGGAGACACGGGGCATGGCTGGGATGTGGGGGGTAACAGGAGAGAGACATGGGGCATGAGAGGGGGTTGGGGGGTAACAGGAGCAAGACACGGGGCATGAGTGGGGGGTGGGGGCAACAGGAGAAAGACACGGGGCATGAGCGTGGGGTGGGGGGCTACAGGAGAGAGACATGGGGCATGAGCGGGGGGTGGGGGGTAACAGGAGAGATACACGGGGCATGACAGGGTGTTGGGGGTGACAGGAGAGAGACACGGGGGCATGAGTGGGGGGTGGGGGCAACAGTAGAAAAACACGGGGCATGAGCTGGGGGTGGGGGGCAACAGGGAGAGACATGGGGCATGAGCGGGGAGTGGGGGTAACAGGAGAGAGACACGGGGCATGGGCGGGGAGTGGGGGGCAACAGCAGGGAGACACGGGGCATGAGCGGGGGTGAGGGGCAACAGCAGGGAGACACGGGGCATGAGCGGGGGGTGGGGGGCAACAGCAGGGAGACACGGGGCATGGCTGGGGGGTGGGGGGTAACAGGAGAGAGACACGGGGCATGAGTGGGGGTTGGGGGCAACAGGAGAAAGACACGGGACATGAGCGGCGGTTGGGGGCAACAGGAGAAAGACACGGGCCATGAGCGTGGGGTGGGGGACAACAGGAGAGAGACATGCAGCATGAGCGGGGAGTGGGTGGTAACAGGAGAGATACACGGGGCATGACAGGGTGTTGGGGGTAACAGGAGAGAGACATAGGGCATGAGTGGGGGGTGGGAGCAACAGTAGAAAGACACGGGGCATGAGCGGGGGTGGGGGGCAACAGCAGAGAGACATGGGGCATGAGCGGGGAGTGGGGGGTAACAGGAGAGAGACACGCGGCATGGGTAGGGAGTGGGGGCCAACAGCAGGGATACACGGGGCATGAGTGGGGGTGAGGGTCAACAGCAGGGAGACACGGGGCATGACAGGGGGTGGGGGGAACAGGAGAGAGACACGGGGCATGAGTGGGGGGTGGGGGGCAACAGCAAGGAGACACGGTGCATGGCTGGGGGGTAACAGGAGAGAGACACGGGGAATGAACGGGGGTTGGGGCAACAGGAGAAAGACATGGGGCATGAGAGGGGGTGGGAGGTAACAGGAGAGAGACACGGGGCATGAGCGGGGTTGGTGGCCAACAGGAGAGAGACAGGGGGCATGAGCTGGGGATGGGGGGCAACAGCAGGGAGACACGGGGCATGACCGGGGGGTGGGGGGCAACAGCAGGGAGACACGGGGTATGACGGGGGGTGGGGGGGAACATTAGAGAGACACGGGGCATGACCGGGGGTGGGGGGCAACAGCAGGGAGACACGGGGCATGACCGGGGGGTGGGGGGCAACAGCAGGGAGACACAGGGCATGAGCGGGGTTGGGGGGCAACAGGAGAGAGATATGGGCATGAGCGGGGGATGGGGGGCAACAGCAGGGAGACACGGGGCATGAGCGGGGAGTGGGGGGCAACAGCAGGGAGACACGGGGCATGAGCGGGGGTGGAGGGTAACAGGAGAGAGAAACAGGGCATGAGCGGAGGGTGGGGGGCAAGAGCAGGGAGACACAGGGCATGAATGAGGGTGGGGGGCAACAGCAGGGAGACACGGGGCATGACGGGGGGTGGGGGGAACAGGAGAGAGACACGGGGTATGAGCGGGGGGTGGGGGGCAACAGCAGGGAGACACGGGGCATGGCTGGGGGGTAACAGGAGAGAGACACGGGCATGAACGGGGGTTGGGGGCAACAGGAGAAAGACATGGGGCATGAGCTGGGGATGGGGGCAACAGCAGGGAGACACGGGGCATGACCGGGGGGGTGGGGGGCAACAGCAGGGAGACACAGGGCATGAGCGGGGTTGGGGGGCAACAGGAGAGAGATACGGGCATGAGCGGGGGATGGGGCAACAGCAGGGAGACACGGGGCATGAGCGGGTGGTGGGGGGCAACAGCAGGGAGACACGGGGGATGAGCGGAGGGGTGGGGGGTAACAGGAGAGAGACACGGGGCATGAGCGGGGGGTGGGGGCAACAGCAGGGAGACACAGGGCATGGGCAGGGAGTGGGGGGCAACAGCAGGGAGACACGGGGCATGAGCGGGGGTGAGGGGCAACAGCAGGGAGACACGGGGCATGAAGGGGGTGGGGGGAACAGGAGAGAGACACGGGGCATGAGCGGGGGGTGGGGGGCAACATCACGGAGACACGGGGCATGGCTGGGGGGTGGGGGGGTAACAGGAGAGAGACACGGGGCATGAGTGGGGGTTGGGGGCAACAGGAGAAAGACACAGGACATGAGTGGCGGGTGGGGGCAACAGGAGAAAGACACGGACCGTGAGCGTGGGGTGGGGGACAACAGGAGAGAGACATGCAGCATGAGCGGGGAGTGGGTGGTAACAGGAGAGATACACGGGGCATGACAGGGTGTTGGGGGTAACAGGAGAGAGACACAGGGCATGAGTGGGGGTGGGGGCAACAGTAGAAAGACACGGAGCATGAGCGGGGGTGGGGGGCAACAGGAGAGAGAAATGGGGCATGAGCGGGGAGTGGGGGGTAACAGGAGAGAGACACGGGGCATGGGTAGGGAGTGGGGGCCAACAGCAGGGATACACGGGGCATGAGTGGGGGTGAGGGTCAACAGCAGGGAGACACAGGGCATGACAGGGGGTGGGGGGAACAGGAGATAGACACGGAGCATGAGCGGGGGGTGGGGGGGCAACAGCAGGGAGACACGGGGCATGGCTGGGGGGTAACAGGAGAGAGACACGGGGCATGAACGGGGGTTGGGGCAACAGGAGATAGACATGGGGCATGAGAGGGGGTGGGGGGTAACAGGAGAGAGACACGGGGCATGAGCGGGGGTGGTGGGCAACAGGAGAGAGACAGGGGGCATGAGCTGGGGATGGGGGCAACAGCAGGGAGACACGGGGCATGACCGGGGGGCAACAGCAGGGAGACACAGGGCATGAGTGGGGTTGGGGGGCAACAGGAGAGAGATATGGGCATGAGCGGGGGATGGGGGGCAACAGCAGGGAGACACGGGGCATGAGCGGGGGGTGGGGGGCAACAGCAGGGAGACACGGGGCATGAGCGGGGGGTGGAGGGTAACAGGAGAGAGAAATGGGGCATGAGCGGAGGGTGGGGGGCAACAGCAGGGAGACACAGGGCATGAATGGGGGTGGGGGGCAACAGCAGGGAGACACAGGGCATGACGGGGGGTGGGGGGAACAGGAGAGAGACACGGGGCATGAGCGGGGGGTGTGGGGCAACAGCAGGAGACACGGGGCATGACCGGGGGGCAACAGCAGGGAGACACAGGGCATGAGCGGGGGGTGGGGGCAACAGCAGGGAGATACAGGGCATGACTAGGGGTTGGGGGGTAACAGGAGGGAGACACGGGGCATGAGCGGAGGGTGGGGGTCAACAGGAGGGAGACATGGGGCATGAGAGGGCGGTGGGGGTAACAGGAGAGAGACAAAGGGCATGAGCGGAGGGTGGGGGGCAATAGCAGGGAGACACGGGACATGAGCGGGTGGTGAGGTGGAACAGGGGAGACACGAGGCATGAGCGGGGGGTGGGGGCATGAGCGGGGGGTGGGGGGCAACAGCAGGGAGACACGGGGCATGAGCGGGGTTTGGGGGGAACACAAGGGAGACACGGGGCATGAGTGGGGGTTGGGGGCAACAAGAGGGAGACATGGGGCATGAGCAGGGGGTGGGGGTAACAGGAGAGAGACACGGGGCATGAGCAGGGGCTAGGGGGCAACAGGAGGGAGACACGGGGCATGAGCGGGGGGTGGAGGGAACACGAGGGAGACACAGGGCATGAGCGGGGGGTGGGGAGCAACAGCAGGGAGACACGGGCCATGAGCGGGGGGTGGGGGGGTAACAGGAGAGAGACATGGGGCATGAGTGGAGGGTGGGGGGAAACAGCAAGGAGACATGGGGCATGAGCTGAGGGTGGGGGGCAACAGCAGGGAGACGCGGGGCATGAGAGGGGGGTGGGGGTAACAGGAGAGGGACACAGGGCATGAGGGGGGTGGGGGTAACAGGAGAGAGACACAGGGCATGCGCGGGGGGCAACAGCAGGGATACATGGGGCATGACCGGGGGTGGGGTGTAACAGGAGAGAGACACGGGGCATGAGCGGGGGCTGGGGGGCAACAGCAGAGAGACACGGGGAATGAGCGGGGGGTGGGGGGTAACTGGAGAGACATGAGGCATAAGTGGGGGGTGGGGGGTACAGGAGAGAGACACGGGGCATGAGCGGGGGGTGGGGGAAACAGCAGGGAGACACGAGGCATGACCGGGGGGCAACAGCAGGGAGACAAGGGGCATGAGTGGGGGTTGGGGGCAACGGCAGGGAGACACAGGGCATGACCGGGGGTTGGGGGGTAACAGGAGAGAGACACGGGGCATGAGCGGAGGGTGGGGGTCAACGGGAGGGAGACACGGGGCATGAGAGGGGGGTGGGGGTAATAGGAGAGAGACACAGGGCATGAGCAGGGGGTGGGGGGCAACAGCAGGGAGACATGGGACATGAGCGGGTGGTGGGGTGGAACAGGGGAGACACGAGGCATGAGCGGGGAGTGGGGGCATGAGCAGGGGGTGGGGGGCAACAGCAGGGAGACAAGAGGCATGAGCGGGTGGTGGTGGGAACAGGAGAGAGACACGGGGCATGAGCGGGGCGTGGGGGGATCCAGCAGGGAGACACGTGGCATTACCGGGTGGTGGGGGGTAACAGGAGAGAGACACGGGGCATAAGCGGGGGGTGGGGGGCAACAGCAGGGAGACACAGGGCATGACCGGGGTTGGGGGGCACCAGGAGAGAGACAAGGGGCATGAGAGGGGGGTGGGGGGAACAAGAGGGAGACACGGGGCATGAGCAGGGGTGGGGGGCAACAAGAGGGAGACACGGTGCATGAGCGGGGGGTAACAGGAGAGAGACACAGGGCATGAGCGGGGGCTGGGGGGCAACAGGAGGGAGACACGGGCATGAGCGGGGGTTGGAGGGAACACAAGGGAGACACAGGGCATGAGAGGGGGTGGGGAACAACAGCAGGTAGACACGGGCCATGAGCGGGGGGTAACAGGAGAGAGACACGGGGCATGAGGGGGGTGGGGGTAACAGGAGAGAGACACAGGGCATGCGCTGGGGGCAACAGCAGGGAGACACGGGGCATGACCGGGGGATGGGGGGCAACAGGAGAGAGAGACGTGGCATGAGAGGGGGTGGGGGGTAACAGGAGAGAGACACGGGGCATGAGTGGGGGGTGGGGTGTAAGAGGAGAGAGACACGGGGCATGAACGGGGGCGTGGGGGGCAACAGCAGAGAGACACGGGGCATGAGCGGGGAGTGGGGGTAACTGGAGAGACATGAGGCATAAGTGGGGGGGTGGGGGGCAACAGCAGGAGACACGGGGCATGAGCGGGGGCTGGGGGCAACAGCAGGGAGACACAGGGCATGACCGGGGGTTGGGGGGTAACAGGAGGGAGACACGGGGCATGAGCGGAGGGTGGGGGTCAACAGGAGGGAGACACGGGGCATGAGAGGGCGGTGGGGGTAACATGAGAGAGACACAGGGCATGAGCTTAGGGTGGGGGGCAACAGCAGGGAGACACGGGACATGAGCGGGTGGTGGGGTGGAACAGGGGAGACACGAGGCATGAGCGGGGGGTGGGGGCATGAGCGGGGGTGGGGGGCAACAGCAGGGAGACACGGGGCATGAGCGGGGTTTGGGGGGAACACAAGGGAGACATGGGGCATGAGTGGGGGTTGGGGGCAACAAGAGGGAGAAATGGGGCATGAGCGGGGGGTGGGGGTAACAGGAGAGAGACACAGGGCATGAGCGGGTGCTGGGGGGCAACAGGAGGGAGACACAGGGCAAGAGCGGGGGGTGGAGGGAACACAAGGGAGACACAGGGCATGAGCGGGGGATGGGGAGCAACAGCAGGGATACACGGGCCATGAGCGGGGGGTGGGGGGTAACAGGAGAGAGACACAGGGCATGAGTGGAGGGTGGGGGGAAACAGCAGGGAGACATGGGGCATGAGCGGAGGGTGGGGGGCAACAGCAGGGAGACGCGGGGCATGAGAGTGGGTGGGGGTAAAAGGAGAGGGACACGGGGCATGAGGGGGGTGGGGGTAACAGGAGAGAGACACAGGGCATGCGTGGGGGCAACAGCAGGGATACATGGGGCATGACCAGGGGGTGGGGGGCAACAGGAGAGGGAGACAGGGCATGAGAGGGGGTGGGGGTAACAGGAGAGAGACACGGGGCATGAGCGGGGGGTGGGGTGTAACTGGAGAGAGACTCGGGGCATGAGCGGGGGGTGGGGGGGCAACAGCAGAGAGACACGCGGAATGAGCGGGGGTGGGGGGTAACTGGAGAGACGAGGCATAAGTGGGGGGTACAGGAGAGAGACACGGGGCATGAGCGGGGGGTGGGGGGAACAGCAGGGAGACACAGGGCATGACCGGGGGGCAACAGCAGGGAGACAAGGGGCATGACCGGGGGGTGGGGGGCAACAGGAGAGAGAGATGTGGCATGAGAGGGGGTGGGGGGTAACAGGAGAGAGACTCGGGGCATGAGCGGGGGGTGGGGTGTAAGAGGAGAGAGACACAGGGCATGACCGGGGGCTGGGGGGGTAACAGGAGAGAGACACGGGGCATGAGCGGAGGGTGGGGGTCAACAGGAGGGAGACACGGGGCATGAGAGGGGGGTGGGGGTAATAGGAGAGAGACACAGGGCATGAGCGGGGGGTGGGGGGCAACAGCAGGGAGACATGGGACATGAGCGGGTGGTGGGGTGGAAGAGGGGAGACACAAGGCATGAGCGGGGGGTGGGGGCATGAGCAGGGGATGGGGGGCAACAGCAGGGAGACACGTGGCATGGCCGGGGGTGGGGGGTAACAGGAGAGAGACACGGGGCATGAGCGGGGGGTGGGGGGAACACGAGGGAGACACGGGGCATGAGCGGGGGTGGGGGGCAACAAGAGGGAGACACGGGGCATGAGAGGGGGGTGGGGGTAATAGGAGAGAGACACGGGGCATGACCGGGGGTGGGGGGCAACAGGAGGGAGACACGGGGCATGAGCGGGGGGTGGAGGGAACACGAGGGAGACACAGGGCATGAGCGAGGGGTGGGGAGCAACAGCAAGGAGACAAGGGGCATGAGTGGGGGGTGAGGGGAACATGAGGGAGACACGGGGCATGAGCGGGAGGTGGGGGGCAACAGGAGGGAGACACGGGGCGTGAGCGGGGTTGTGGGTGGAAAACGAGGGAGACACAGGGCATGAGAGGGGGGTGGGGGGTAACAGGAGATAGACATGGGGCATGAGCAGGTGAAGGGGGCAACAGCAGGGAGACACGGGGCATGACCGGGGGGTGGAGGGCAACAGCAGGGAGACACAGGCATGACCAGGGGGTGGGGGGCAACAGGAGAGAGACTCGGGGCATGAGCGGGGGGTGGGGGGCAACTGCAGTGACACATGGGGCATGAGTGGGGGGAACACGAAGGAGACACGGGGCATGAGCGGGGGTGGGGGGAACACGAGGGAGACATGGGCAAGAGGGGCAAAAAGAGGGAAACACGGGGCATGAGCGGGGGTGGGGGAACACGAGAGAGACACGGGGCATGAGCAGGGGGCAACAGCAGGGAGACACGGGGCATGACCGGGGAGTGAGGGGCAACAGGAGAGAGACACTGGGCATGAGAGGTGGTGTGGGGGGTAACAGGAGAGAGACACAGGGCATGAGGGGGGGTGGGGTTGTAACAGGAGAGAGACATGGGGCATGAGTGGGGGTGGGGTGCAACAGCAGGGAGACACTGGGCATGAGCGGGGGTTGGGGGCAACAGGAGAGAGACACAGGGCATGAGAGGGGGGTGGGGGGTAACAGGAGAGAGACACGGGGCATGAGCAGGGAGTGGGGGTCAACAGCAAGGAGACACGGGGTATGACCTGGGGGTGGGGGGTAACAGGAGAGAGACACGGGGCATGAGCGGGGTTGGGGGGCAACAGCAGTGAGACACGGGGCATGACCGGGGCATGGGGGGCAACAGCAGGGAGACCCAGGGCATGAGAGGGGGGTGTGGGGTAACAGGAGAGAGACACGGGGCATGAGAGGGGAGTGGGGGGCAACAGCAGGGAGACACGGGGTATGAGCGGGGGGTGGGGAGCAACAGCAGGGAGACACGAGGCATGGCCGGGGGGTGGGGGTCAACAGCAGGGACACACGGGGCATGAGCGGTGGGTGGGGGGTAACAGGGGAGAGACATGGGGCATAAGCAGGGGGTGGGGGGCAACAGCAGGGCGACATGGGGCATGACTGGGGGGTGGGGGGCCACAGGAGAGAGACACACGGCATGAGAGGGGGTGGGGGTAACAGGAGAGAGACACGGGGCATGAGAGGGGGGTGGGGGTAACAGGAGAGAGACAGGGGCATGAGAGGGAGGTGGGGGATAACAGGAGAGAGACACGGGGCATGAGTGGGGGGTGTGGGGCAACAGCAGGGAGACACGTGGCATGAGCGCGGGGTGGGGGGTAACAGGGGAGAGTCACAGGGCATGAGCGGGGGGTGGGGGGCAACAGCAGGGAGAACCGGGGAATGACCGGGGATGGGGGGCAACAGGAGAGAGACACAGGGGATGCGAGAGGGGTGAGGGGTAAAAGGAGAGAGACACGGGGCATGAGAGGGGGTGGGGGTAACAGAAGAGAGACACGGGGCATGAGAGTGGGGTGGGGGGTAACAGGAGAGGGACACGGGTCATGAGCGGGGGGTGGTGGTAACAGCAGGGAGACATGGGGCATGAGCGGAGGGTGGGGTGCAACAGCAGGGAGAGACAGGGCATGAGAGGGGGTTGGGGGGTAACAGGAGAGAGACACAGGCCATGAGCGGGTGGTGGGGGCAACAGGAGAACGACACCGGGTATGAGAGGGCGGTGGGGGTTAACAGGAGAGAGACACAGGGCATGAGCAGGGGGTGGGGGGGCAACAGCAGGGAGACACGGCACATGAGCAGGTGGTGGGGTGGAACAGGGGAGACACGAGGCATGAGCGGGCGTTGGGGGGAACAGGAGAGAGACACAGGGAATGAGCGGGGGGCAACAGCAGGGAGACACGTGGCATGAGCGGGGGTGGGGGGTAACAGGGGAGAGACAAAGGGCTTGAGCGGGGGGTGGGAGGCAACAGCAGGGAGAACCGGGGCATGACCGGGGATGGGGGCAACAGGAGAGAGACACGGGGTATGCGAGAGGGGTGAGGGGTGAAAGGAGAGAGACATGGGGCATGAGAGGGGGTGGGGGTAACAGGAGAGCGACACGGGGCATGAGAGTGGGGTGGGGGGTAACAGGAGAGGAACACGGGTCATGAGCGGGGAGTGGGGGTAACAGCAGGGAGACATGGGGCTTGAGCGGAGGGTGGGGGGCAACAGCAGGGAGACACGGGGCATGAGAGGGGGTGGGGGTAACAGGAGAGAGACACGGGGCATGAGAGGGGGGTGGGGGTAACAGGAGAGAGACAGGGGCATGAGAGGGAGGTGGGGGATAACAGGAGAGAGACACGGGGCATGAGTGGGGGGTGTGGGGCAACAGCAGGGAGACACGTGGCATGAGCGTGGGGTGGGGGGTAACAGGGGAGAGTCACAGGGCATGAGCGGGGGGTGGGGGGCAACAGCAGGGAGAACCGGGGAATGACCGGGGATGGGGGGCAACAGGAGCGAGACACAGGGGATGCGAGAGGGGTGAGGGGTAAAAGGAGAGAGACACGGGGCATGAGAGGGGGTGGGGGTAACAGAAGAGAGACACGGGGCATGAGAGTGGGGTGGGGGGTAACAGGAGAGGGACACGGGTCATGAGCGGGGGGTGGTGGTAACAGCAGGGAGACATGGGGCATGAGCGGAGGGTGGGGTGCAACAGCAGGGAGAGACAGGGCATGAGAGGGGGTTGGGGGGTAACAGGAGAGAGACACAGGCCATGAGCGGGTGGTGGGGGCAACAGGAGAACGACACCGGGTATGAGAGGGCGGTGGGGGTTAACAGGAGAGAGACACAGGGCATGAGCAGGGGGTGGGGGGGCAACAGCAGGGAGACACGGCACATGAGCAGGTGGTGGGGTGGAACAGGGGAGACACGAGGCATGAGCGGGCGTTGGGGGGAACAGGAGAGAGACACAGGGAATGAGCGGGGGGCAACAGCAGGGAGACACGTGGCATGAGCGGGGGGTGGGGGGTAACAGGGGAGAGACAAAGGGCTTGAGCGGGGGGTGGGAGGCAACAGCAGGGAGAACCGGGGCATGACCGGGGATGGGGGCAACAGGAGAGAGACACGGGGTATGCGAGAGGGGTGAGGGGTGAAAGGAGAGAGACATGGGGCATGAGAGGGGGTGGGGGTAACAGGAGAGCGACACGGGGCATGAGAGTGGGGTTGGGGGGTAACAGGAGAGAGACACAGGCCATGAGCGGGTGGTGGGGGCAACAGGAGAACGACACCGGGTATGAGAGGGCGGTGGGGGTTAACAGGAGAGAGACACAGGGCATGAGCAGGGGGTGGGGGGGCAACAGCAGGGAGACACGGCACATGAGCAGGTGGTGGGGTGGAACAGGGGAGACACGAGGCATGAGCGGGCGTTGGGGGGAACAGGAGAGAGACACAGGGAATGAGCGGGGGGCAACAGCAGGGAGACACGTGGCATGAGCGGGGGGTGGGGGGTAACAGGGGAGAGACAAAGGGCTTGAGCGGGGGGTGGGAGGCAACAGCAGGGAGAACCGGGGCATGACCGGGGATGGGGGCAACAGGAGAGAGACACGGGGTATGCGAGAGGGGTGAGGGGTGAAAGGAGAGAGACATGGGGCATGAGAGGGGGTGGGGGTAACAGGAGAGCGACACGGGGCATGAGAGTGGGGTGGGGGGTAACAGGAGAGGAACACGGGGCATGAGCAGGGAGTGGGGGTCAACAGCAAGGAGACACGGGGTATGACCTGGGGGTGGGGGGTAACAGGAGAGAGACACGGGGCATGAGCGGGGTTGGGGGGCAACAGCAGTGAGACACGGGGCATGACCAGGGCATGGGGGGCAACAGCAGGGAGACCCAGGGCATGAGAGGGGGGTGTGGGGTAACAGGAGAGAGACACAGGGCATGAGAGGGGAGTGGGGGGCAACAGCAGGGAGACACGGGGTATGAGCGGGGGGTGGGGAGCAACAGCAGGGAGACACGAGGCATGGCCGGGGGGTGGGGGTCAACAGCAGGGACACACGGGGCATGAGCGGTGGGTGGGGGGTAACAGGGGAGAGACATGGGGCATAAGCAGGGGGTGGGGGGCAACAGCAGGGCGACATGGGGCATGACTGGGGGGTGGGGGGCCACAGGAGAGAGACACACGGCATGAGAGGGGGTGGGGGTAACAGGAGAGAGACACAGGGCATGAGGGGGGGTGGGGTTGTAACAGGAGAGAGACATGGGGCATGAGTGGGGGTGGGGTGCAACAGCAGGGAGACACTGGGCATGAGCGGGGGTTGGGGGCAACAGGAGAGAGACACAGGGCATGAGAGGGGGGTGGGGGGTAACAGGAGAGAGACACGGGGCATGAGCAGGGAGTGGGGGTCAACAGCAAGGAGACACGGGGTATGACCTGGGGGTGGGGGGTAACAGGAGAGAGACACGGGGCATGAGCGGGGTTGGGGGGCAACAGCAGTGAGACACGGGGCATGACCGGGGCATGGGGGGCAACAGCAGGGAGACCCAGGGCATGAGAGGGGGGTGTGGGGTAACAGGAGAGAGACACGGGGCATGAGAGGGGAGTGGGGGGCAACAGCAGGGAGACACGGGGTATGAGCGGGGGGTGGGGAGCAACAGCAGGGAGACACGAGGCATGGCCGGGGGGTGGGGGTCAACAGCAGGGACACACGGGGCATGAGCGGTGGGTGGGGGGTAACAGGGGAGAGACATGGGGCATAAGCAGGGGGTGGGGGGCAACAGCAGGGCGACATGGGGCATGACTGGGGGGTGGGGGGCCACAGGAGAGAGACACACGGCATGAGAGGGGGTGGGGGTAACAGGAGAGAGACACGGGGCATGAGAGGGGGGTGGGGGTAACAGGAGAGAGACAGGGGCATGAGAGGGAGGTGGGGGATAACAGGAGAGAGACACGGGGCATGAGTGGGGGGTGTGGGGCAACAGCAGGGAGACACGTGGCATGAGCGCGGGGTGGGGGGTAACAGGGGAGAGTCACAGGGCATGAGCGGGGGGTGGGGGGCAACAGCAGGGAGAACCGGGGAATGACCGGGGATGGGGGGCAACAGGAGAGAGACACAGGGGATGCGAGAGGGGTGAGGGGTAAAAGGAGAGAGACACGGGGCATGAGAGGGGGTGGGGGTAACAGAAGAGAGACACGGGGCATGAGAGTGGGGTGGGGGGTAACAGGAGAGGGACACGGGTCATGAGCGGGGGGTGGTGGTAACAGCAGGGAGACATGGGGCATGAGCGGAGGGTGGGGTGCAACAGCAGGGAGAGACAGGGCATGAGAGGGGGTTGGGGGGTAACAGGAGAGAGACACAGGCCATGAGCGGGTGGTGGGGGCAACAGGAGAACGACACCGGGTATGAGAGGGCGGTGGGGGTTAACAGGAGAGAGACACAGGGCATGAGCAGGGGGTGGGGGGGCAACAGCAGGGAGACACGGCACATGAGCAGGTGGTGGGGTGGAACAGGGGAGACACGAGGCATGAGCGGGCGTTGGGGGGAACAGGAGAGAGACACAGGGAATGAGCGGGGGGCAACAGCAGGGAGACACGTGGCATGAGCGGGGGTGGGGGGTAACAGGGGAGAGACAAAGGGCTTGAGCGGGGGGTGGGAGGCAACAGCAGGGAGAACCGGGGCATGACCGGGGATGGGGGCAACAGGAGAGAGACACGGGGTATGCGAGAGGGGTGAGGGGTGAAAGGAGAGAGACATGGGGCATGAGAGGGGGTGGGGGTAACAGGAGAGCGACACGGGGCATGAGAGTGGGGTGGGGGGTAACAGGAGAGGAACACGGGTCATGAGCGGGGAGTGGGGGTAACAGCAGGGAGACATGGGGCTTGAGCGGAGGGTGGGGGGCAACAGCAGGGAGACACGGGGCATGAGAGGGGGTGGGGGTAACAGGAGAGAGACACGGGGCATGAGAGGGGGGTGGGGGTAACAGGAGAGAGACAGGGGCATGAGAGGGAGGTGGGGGATAACAGGAGAGAGACACGGGGCATGAGTGGGGGGTGTGGGGCAACAGCAGGGAGACACGTGGCATGAGCGTGGGGTGGGGGGTAACAGGGGAGAGTCACAGGGCATGAGCGGGGGGTGGGGGGCAACAGCAGGGAGAACCGGGGAATGACCGGGGATGGGGGGCAACAGGAGCGAGACACAGGGGATGCGAGAGGGGTGAGGGGTAAAAGGAGAGAGACACGGGGCATGAGAGGGGGTGGGGGTAACAGAAGAGAGACACGGGGCATGAGAGTGGGGTGGGGGGTAACAGGAGAGGGACACGGGTCATGAGCGGGGGGTGGTGGTAACAGCAGGGAGACATGGGGCATGAGCGGAGGGTGGGGTGCAACAGCAGGGAGAGACAGGGCATGAGAGGGGGTTGGGGGGTAACAGGAGAGAGACACAGGCCATGAGCGGGTGGTGGGGGCAACAGGAGAACGACACCGGGTATGAGAGGGCGGTGGGGGTTAACAGGAGAGAGACACAGGGCATGAGCAGGGGGTGGGGGGGCAACAGCAGGGAGACACGGCACATGAGCAGGTGGTGGGGTGGAACAGGGGAGACACGAGGCATGAGCGGGCGTTGGGGGGAACAGGAGAGAGACACAGGGAATGAGCGGGGGGCAACAGCAGGGAGACACGTGGCATGAGCGGGGGGTGGGGGGTAACAGGGGAGAGACAAAGGGCTTGAGCGGGGGGTGGGAGGCAACAGGAGAGAGACACGGGGTATGCGAGAGGGGTAAGGGGTGAAAGGAGAGAGACATGGGGCATGAGAGGGGGTGGGGGTAACAGGAGAGCGACACGGGGCATGAGAGTGGGGTGGGGGGTAACAGGAGAGGAACACGGGTCATGAGCGGGGAGTGGGGGTAACAGCAGGGAGACATGGGGCTTGAGCGGAGGGTGGGGGGCAACAGCAGGGAGACACGGGGCATGAGAGGGGGTTGGGGGTAACAGGAGAGAGACACAGGCCATGAGCTGGGGGTGGGGGCAACAGGAGAACGACACGGGGCATGAGCAGGGGGTGGGGGGCAACAGGAGAGAGACATGGGCCATGATCAGGGAGTGGGGGGTAACAGGAGAGAGACAGAGGGCATGGGCGGGGAGTGGGGGGCAACTTCAGGGAGACACGGGGCATGAGCGGGGGGTGAGGGACAACAGCAGGGAGACACGGGGCATGACCAGGGGGTGGGGGGAACACGAGAGAGACACGGGGCATGAGCGGGGGTTGGGGGACAACAGCAGGGAGACACGGGACATGGCTGGTGTGTGGGGGGTAACAGGAGAGAGACACAGAGCATGAGCGGGGGTTGGGGGACAACAGCAGGGAGACACGGGGCATGAATGGGGGGTGGAGGGCAACAGGAGAGAGACATGGGGCATGAGAGGGGGTTGGCGGTAACAGGAGAGATACACGGGGCATGACAAGGTGTTGGGGGTAACAGGAGAGAGACACAGGGCATGAGTGGGGGGTGGGGGCAACAGTAGAAAGACACGGGGCATGAGCGGGGGGTGGGGGGCAACAGGAGAGAGACATGGGGCATGAGCGGGGAGTGGTGGATAACAGGAGAGAGACACGGGGCATGGGTGGGGAGTGGGGGGCAACAGCAGGGAGACACGGGGCATGAGCGGGGGTGAGGGGCAACAGCATGGAGACACGGGGCATGACAGGGTTGGGGGGAACAGGAGAGAGATACGGGGCATGAGCGGGAGGTGGGGGGCAACAGCAGGGAGACCCGGGGCATGGCTGGGGTGTGGGGGGTAACAGGAGAGAGACACGGGGCTTGAGCGGGGGTTGGGGGCAACAGGAGAAAGACTTGGGGCATGAGAGAGGGTGGGGGGTAACAGGAGAGAGACATGGGGCATGAGTGGGGGTGGTGGGCAACAGGAGAGAGACAGGAGGCATGAGCTGGGGATGGGGGGCAACAGCAGGGAGACACGGGCATGACTGGGGGGTGGGGGGCAACAGCAGGGAGACACGGGGCATGAGCGTGGTTGGGGGGCAACAGGAGAGAGATACGGGCATGAGCGGGGGATGGGGGCATCAGCATGGAGACACGGGGCATGAGCGGGGGGTGGGGGGCAAAAACAGGGAGACACGGGGCATGAGCGGGGGGTGGGGGGTTAACAGGAGAGAGAAACGGGGCATGAGCAGGGGGTGGGGGGCAACAGCAGGGAGACACGGGGCATGAATGGGGGGTCGGGGGAACACGAGGGAGACACGGGCCATGAGCGGGGGATGGGGGGCAACAGGAGAGAGACACGGGGCATGAGAGGGGGATGGGGGGAACAAGAGGGAGACACGGGGCATGAGCGGGGGGTGGGGGAACACGAGGGAGACACAGGGCATGTGTGGGGGGCAACAAGAGGGAGACACGGGGCATGAGCGGGGGTGGTGGGTAACAGGAGAGAAACACGGGGCATGAGCGGAGGGTGGGGGTGAAAAGGATGGAGACACGGGGCATGAGAGGGTGGTGGGGGGTAACAGGAGAGAGACAGAGGGCATGAGCGGGGGGTGGGGAGGCAACAGCAGGGAGACACGGCACATGAGCAGGTGGTGGGGTGGAACAGGGGAGACACGAGGCATGAGCGGGTGGTGGGGGGAACAGGAGAGAGACACGTGGCATGACCGGGGGTGGGGGGGTAACAGGAGAGAGACACAGGGCATGAGTGGGGGTTGGGGTTGTAACAGGAGAGAGACATGGGGCATGAGTGGGGTGCAAAAGCGGGGAGACACTGGGCATGAGCGGGGGTGGGGGGTAACAGGAGAGAGACACAGGGCATGAGAAGGGGTGGGGGGTAACAGGAGAGAGACATGTGGCATGAGCAGGGAGTGGGGGTCAACAGCAGGGAGACACGGGGTATGCTCTGGGGGTGGGGGGTAACAGGAGAGAGACACGGGGCATGAGCAGGGGTGGGGGCAACAGCAGTGAGACACGGGGCATGACCGGGGCATGGGGGGCAACAGCAGGGAGACCCAGGGCATGGGAGGGGGGTGTGGGGTAACAGGAGAGAGACACGGGGCATGAGAGGGGAGTGGGGGGCAACAGCAGGGAGACACAGGGCATGAGCGGGGGGTGGGGAGCAACAGCAGGGTGACATGGGGCATTACTGGGGGGTGGGGGGCCACAGGAGAGAGACACGTGGCATGAGAGGGGGGTGGGGGTACCAGGAGAGAGACACGAGGCATGAGAGGGGGGTGGGGGTAACAGGAGAGAGACAGTGGCATGAGAGACGGGTGTGGGGGATAACAGGAGAGAGACATGGGGCATGAATGGGGGTGGGGGGCAACAGCAGGGAGACACGGGGCATGAGCGGGGAGTGTGGGGCAACAGCAGGGAGACACAGGGCATGAGCGGGAGGTGGGGGGTAACAGGGGAGAGACACAGGGCATGAGCGGAGGGTGGGAGGCAACAGCAGGGAGACACGGGGCATGACCGGGGATGGGGGGCAACAGGAGAGAGACACGGGGCATGAGCAGGGGGTGGGGTTGTAACAGGAGAGAGACATGGGGCATGAGTGGGGGTGGGGTGCAACAGCGGGGAGACACTGGGCATGAGCGGGGGTGGGGGGGTAACAGGAGAGAGACACAGGGCATGAGAGGGGGGTGGGGGGAAACAGGAGAGAGACACGGGGCATGAGCAGGGAGTGGGGGTCAACAGCAGGGAGACACGGGGTATGACCAGGGGGTGGGGGGTAACAGGAGAGAGACACGGGGCATGAGCGGGGGTGGGGGGCAACAGCAGTGAGACAGGGGGCATGACCGGGGCGTGGGGGCAACAATAGGGAGACCCGGGGCATGAGAGGGGGGTGTGGGGTAACACGAGAGAGACACAGGGCATGAGAGTGGAGTGGGGGGCAACAGCAGGGAGACACGGGGCATGAGCGGGGGGTGGGGAGCAACAGCAGGGCTACACGGGGCATGACTGGGGGGTGGGGGGCCACAGGAGAGAGACACAGGGCATGAGAGGGTGGTGGGGGTAACAGGAGAGAGACACGGGGCATGAGAGGGGGTGGGGGTAACAGGAGAGAGACAGGGGCATGAGAGGGGGTGGGGGATAACAGGAGAGAGACACGGGGCATGAGTGGGGAGTGGGGGGCAACAGCAGGGAGACACGGGGCATGAGCGGGGGGTGTGGGGCAACAGCAGGGAGACACAGGGCATGAGCAGGAGTTGGGGGGTAACAGGGGAGAGACACAGGGCATGAGCGGGGGTGGGAGGCAACAGCAGGGAGACAGGAGGCATGACCTGGGATGGGGGGCAACAGGAGAGAGACACGGGGGATGAGAGAGGGGTGAGGGGTAACAGGAGAGAGACACGGGGCATGAGAGGGGGTGGGGGTAACAGGAGAGAGACACGGGGCATGATAGTGGGGTGTGGGGGTAACAGGAGAGGGGCACGGGACATGAGCGGGGGGTGGGGGTAACAGCAGGGAGACATGGGGCATGAGCGGAGGGTGGGGGGCAACAGCAGGGAGACACAGGGCATGAGCAGGAGTTGGGGGGTAACAGGGGAGAGACACAGGGCATGAGCGGGGGGTGGGAGGCAACAGCAGGGAGACAGGAGGCATGACCTGGGATGGGGGGCAACAGGAGAGAGACACGGGGCATGAGAGGGGGTGGGGGTAACAGGAGAGAGACACGGGGGATGAGAGAGGGGTGAGGGGTAACAGGAGAGAGACACGGGGCATGAGAGGGGGTGGGGGTAACAGGAGAGAGACACGGGGCATGATAGTGGGGTGTGGGGGTAATAGGAGCGAGACACAGGCCATGAGCGGGGGTTGGCGGCAACAGGAGAACGACACGGGGCATGAGTGGGGGGTGGGGGACAACAGGAGAGAGACATGGGCCATGAGTGGGGAGTGGGGGTAACAGGAGAGAGACAGAGGGCATGGCGGGGGGTGGGGGGCAACAGCAGGGAGACACAGTCCATGACGGGGGGTGAGGGGCAACAGCAGGGAGACACGGGGCATGACCTGGGGGTGAGGGGAACACGAGAGAGACACGGGGCATGAGCGGGGGGTGGGGGGCAACAGCAGGGAGACACGGGGCATGGCTGGGATGTGGGGGGTAACAGGAGAGAGACATGGGGCATGAGAGGGGGTTGGGGGGTAACAGGAGCAAGACACGGGGCATGAGTGGGGGGTGGGGGCAACAGGAGAAAGACACGGGGCATGAGCGTGGGGTGGGGGGCTACAGGAGAGAGACATGGGGCATGAGCGGGGAGTGGGGGGTAACAGGAGAGATACACGGGGCATGACAGGGTGTTGGGGGTGACAGGAGAGAGACACAGGGGCATGAGTGGGGGGTGGGGGCAACAGTAGAAAAACACGGGGCATGAGCTGGGGGTGGGGGGCAACAGGGAGAGACATGGGGCATGAGCGGGGAGTGGGGGTAACAGGAGAGAGACACGGGGCATGGGCGGGGAGTGGGGGGCAACAGCAGGGAGACACGGGGCATGACCGGGGGTGAGGGGCAACAGCAGGGAGACACGGGGCATGAGCGGGGGGTGGGGGGCAACAGCAGGGAGACACGGGGCATGGCTGGGGGGTGGGGGGTAACAGGAGAGAGACACGGGGCATGAGTGGGGGTTGGGGGCAACAGGAGAAAGACACGGGACATGAGCGGCGGTTGGGGGCAACAGGAGAAAGACACGGGCCATGAGCGTGGGGTGGGGGACAACAGGAGAGAGACATGCAGCATGAGCGGGGAGTGGGTGGTAACAGGAGAGATACACGGGGCATGACAGGGTGTTGGGGGTAACAGGAGAGAGACACAGGGCATGAGTGGGGGGTGGGAGCAACAGTAGAAAGACACGGGGCATGAGCGGGGGTGGGGGACAACAGGAGAGAGACATGGGGCATGAGCGGGGAGTGGGGGGTAACAGGAGAGAGACACGCGGCATGGGTAGGGAGTGGGGGCCAACAGCAGGGATACACGGGGCATGAGTGGGGGTGAGGGTCAACAGCAGGGAGACACGGGGCATGACAGGGGGTGGGGGAACAGGAGAGAGACACGGGGCATGAGTGGGGGGTGGGGGGCAACAGCAAGGAGACACGGGGCATGGCTGGGGGGTAACAGGAGAGAGACACGGGGAATGAACGGGGGTTGGGGCAACAGGAGAAAGACATGGGGCATGAGAGGGGGTGGGAGGTAACAGGAGAGAGACACGGGGCATGAGCGGGGTTGGTGGCCAACAGGAGAGAGACAGGGGGCATGAGCTGGGGATGGGGGGCAACAGCAGGGAGACACGGGGCATGACCGGGGGGTGGGGGGCAACAGCAGGGAGACACGGGGTATGACGGGGGTTGGGGGGGAACAGGAGAGAGACACGGGGCATGACCGGGGGGTGGGGGGCAACAGCAGGGAGACACGGGGCATGACCGGGGGGTGGGGGGCAACAGCAGGGAGACACAGGGCATGAGCGGGGTTGGGGGGCAACAGGAGAGAGATATGGGCATGAGCGGGGGATGGGGGGCAACAGCAGGGAGACACGGGGCATGAGCGGGGAGTGGGGGGCACAGCAGGGAGACACGGGGCATGAGCGGGGGTGGAGGGTAACAGGAGAGAGAAACAGGGCATGAGCGGAGGGTGGGGGGCAAGAGCAGGGAGACACAGGGCATGAATGAGGGTGGGGGGCAACAGCAGGGAGACACGGGGCATGACGGGGGGTGGGGGGAACAGGAGAGAGACACGGGGTATGAGCGGGGGGTGGGGGGCAACAGCAGGGAGACACGGGGCATGGCTGGGGGGTAACAGGAGAGAGACACGGGCATGAACGGGGGTTGGGGGCAACAGGAGAAAGACATGGGGCATGAGAGGGGGTGGGGGGTAACAGGAGAGAGACACAGGGCATGAGCGGGGGTGGTGGGCAACAGGAGAGAGACAGGGGGCATGAGCTGGGGATGGGGGCAACAGCAGGGAGACACGGGGCATGACCGGGGGGGGTGGGGGGCAACAGCAGGGAGACACAGGGCATGAGCGGGGTTGGGGGGCAACAGGAGAGAGATACGGGCATGAGCGGGGGATGGGGCAACAGCAGGGAGACACGGGGCATGAGCGGGTGGTGGGGGGCAACAGCAGGGAGACACGGGGGATGAGCGGAGGGGTGGGGGGTAACAATAGAGAGACACGGGGCATGAGCGGGGGGCTGGGGCAACAGCAGGGAGACACAGGGCATGGGCAGGGAGTGGGGGGCAACAGCAGGGAGACACGGGGCATGAGCGGGGGTGAGGGGCAACAGCAGGGAGACACGGGGCATGAAGGGGGTGGGGGGAACAGGAGAGAGACACGGGGCATGAGCGGGGGGTGGGGGGCAACATCACGGAGACACGGGGCATGGCTGGGGGGTGGGGGGGTAACAGGAGAGAGACACGGGGCATGAGTGGGGGGTTGGGGGCAACAGGAGAAAGACACAGGACATGAGTGGCGGGTGGGGGCAACAGGAGAAAGACACGGACCGTGAGCGTGGGGTGGGGGACAACAGGAGAGAGACATGCAGCATGAGCGGGGAGTGGGTGGTAACAGGAGAGATACACGGGGCATGACAGGGTGTTGGGGGTAACAGGAGAGAGACACAGGGCATGAGTGGGGGTGGGGGCAACAGTAGAAAGACACGGAGCATGAGCGGGGGTGGGGGGCAACAGGAGAGAGAAATGGGGCATGAGCGGGGAGTGGGGGGTAACAGGAGAGAGACACGGGGCATGGGTATGGAGTGGGGGCCAACAGCAGGGATACACGGGGCATGAGTGGGGGGGAGGGTCAACAGCAGGGAGACACAGGGCATGACAGGGGGTGGGGGGAACAGGAGAGAGACACGGAGCATGAGCGGGGGGTGGGGGGGCAACAGCAGGGAGACACGGGGCATGGCTGGGGGGTAACAGGAGAGAGACACGGGGCATGAACGGGGGTTGGGGCAACAGGAGATAGACATGGGGCATGAGAGGGGGTGGGGGGTAACAGGAGAGAGACACGGGGCATGAGCGGGGGTGGTGGGCAACAGGAGAGAGACAGGGGGCATGAGCTGGGGATGGGGGCAACAGCAGGGAGACACGGGGCATGACCGGGGGGCAACAGCAGGGAGACACAGGGCATGAGTGGGGTTGGGGGGCAACAGGAGAGAGATATGGGCATGAGCGGGGGATGGGGGGCAACAGCAGGGAGACACGGGGCATGAGCGGGGGGTGGGGGGCAACAGCAGGGAGACACGGGGCATGAGCGGGGGGTGGAGGGTAACAGGAGAGAGAAATGGGGCATGAGCGGAGGGTGGGGGGCAACCACAGGGAGACACAGGGCATGAATGGGGGTGGGGGGCAACAGCAGGGAGACACAGGGCATGACGGGGGGTGGGGGGAACAGGAGAGAGACACGGGGCATGAGCAGGGGGTGGGGGGCAACAGCAGGGAGACACGGGGCATGGCTGGGAGGTAACAGGAGAGAGACACGGCATGAACGGGGGTTGGGGGCAACAGGTGAAAGACATGGGGCATGAGAGGGGGTGGGGGTAACAGGAGAGAGACACGGGGCATGAGCGGGGGTGGTGGGCAACAGGAGAGAGACAGGGGGCATGAGCTGGGGATGGGGGGCAACAGCAGGGAGACACGGAGCATGACCGGGGGGTGGGGGGCAACAGCAGGGAGACACAGGGCATGAGCGGGTTTGGGGGGCAACAGGAGAGAGATACGGGCATGAGCGGGGGATGGGGGGCAACAGCAGGGAGACACGGGGCATGAGCGGGGGGTGGGGGGCAACAGCAGGGAGACACGGGGCATGAGCGGGGGGTGGGGGTAACAGGAGAGAGACATGGGCTTGAGCGGGGGGTGGGGGCAACAGCAGGGAGACACAGGGCATGAATGGGGGGTGGGGGCAACAGCAGGGAGACACGGGGCATGAGCGGGGGGTCGGGGGAACACGAGGGAGACACGGGCCATGAGCGGGGGGTGGGGGGTAACAGGAGAGAGACACGGGGCATGAGCGGGGGGTGGGGGGAACAGGAGAGAGACACGGGGCATGAGCAGGGGTGGGGGCAACAGCAGGGAGACACGTGGCATGACTGGGGGGTGGGGGGTAACAGGAAAGAGACACGGGGCATGAGCGAGGGGTGGGGGGCAACAGCAGGGAGACACGGGGCATTACCGGGGGGTGGGGGGCAACAGCAGAGAGATATGGAGCATGAGAGGGGGGTGGGTGGAACAAGAGGGAGACACGGGGCATGAGCGGGGGGTGGGGGGAACACGAGGGAGACACAGGGCATGTGTGGGGGGTGAGGGGCAACAAAATCGAGACACGGGGCATGAGCAGGGGGGTGAGGGGTAACAGGAGAGAGACACGGGGCATGAGCGGAGGGTGGGGGTCAAGAGGAGGGAGACACGGGGCATGAGAGGGGGTGGGGGTAACAGGAGAGAGAGACAGGGCATGAGCAGGGGGTGGGGGGCAACAGCAGGGAGACACGGGACATGAGCGGGTGGTGGGGTGGAACAGGGGAGAGACACAGGGCATGAGCGGGGGGTGGGGGGCAACAGCAGGGAGACACGTGGCATAACCGTGGGGTGGGGTGTAACAGGAGAGAGACACGGGGCATGAGCAGGGGGGTGGGGGACAACAGCAGGGAGACACGGGGCATGACCGGGGGGTGGGGGCAACAGCAGGGAGACACAGGGCATGAGCGGGGTTGGGGGGGCAACAGGAGAGAGATACGGGCATGAGCGGGGGATGGGGGGCAACAGCAGGGAGACACGGGGCATGAGCAGGGGGTGGGGGGCAACAGCAGGGAGACACGGGGCATGAGCGGCGGGGTGGGGGGTAACAGGAGAGAGAAACGGGGCATGAGCGGGGGTGGGGGCAACAGCAGGGAGACACAGGGCATGATGGGGGGTGGGGGGCAACAGCAGGGAGACACGGGGCATGAGCGGGGGGTCGGGGGAACACGAGGGAGACACGGGCCATGAGCGGGGGGTGGGGGGTAACAGGAGAGAGACACGGGGCATGAGCGGGGGGTGGGGGGAACAGGAGAGAGACATGGGGCATGAGCGGGGGTGGGGGGCAACAGCAGGGAGACACGTGGCATGACCGGGGGGTGGGGGGTAACAGGAGAGAGACACGGGGCATGAGCAGGGGGTGGGGGGTAACAGCAGGGAGACAAGGGGCATTACCAGGTGGTGGGGGAAACAGCAGAGAGACATGGGGCATGAGAGGGGGGTGGGGAGAACAAGAGGGAGAGACACGGGGCATGAGCGGGGGGTTGGGGGAAAACGAGGGAGACACAGGGCATGTGTGGCGGGTGGGGGGCAAGAAAAGGGAGACACGGGGCATGAGCAGGGAGGTGGGGGTTAACAGGAGAGAGACACGGGGCATGAGCGGAGTGTGGGGTTCAACAGGAGGGAGACACAGGGCATGAGAAGGGGTGGGGGTAACAGGAGAGAGACACAGGGCATGAGCAGGCGGTGGGGAGCAACAGCAGGGAGACACAGGACTTGAGCGGGGGTGGGGGGAACAGGAGAGAGACATGGGGAATGAGCGGGGGGTGGGGGCAACAGCAGGGAGACACGTGGCATGACCGGGGGGTGGGGGGTAACAGGAGAGAGACACGGGGCATGAGCAGGGGGTGGGGGGCAACAGCAGGGAGACATGGGGCATGAGAGGGGGGTGGGGAGAACAAGAGGGAGAGACACGGGGCATGAGCGGGGGGTTGGGGGAACACGAGGGAGACACAGGGCATGTGTGAGGGGTGGGGGGCAACAAAAGGGAGACACGGGGCATGAGCAGGGAGGTGGGGGTTAACAGGAGAGAGACACGGGGCATGAGCGGAGGGTGGGGTTCAACAGGAGGGAGACACAGGGCATGAGAAGGGGGGGATACAAGAGAGAGACACAGGCATGAGCAGGGGGTGGGGGTACAGGAGGGAGACACGAGAAATGAGCATGGGGTGGGGGAAACAAGAGAGAGACACGGGTAATGAGCAGGGGGTGGGGGGCAACAGCAGGGAGACACGTGGCATGACCGGGGGCGGGGGGTAACAGGAGAGAGACAGGGAGCATGAGCGGTGGGGTGGGGGGCAACAGCAGGGAGACACGGGGTATGACCGGGGGGTGGGGGGCAACAGGAGAGAGACAAGGGGCATGAGAGGGGGGTGTGGGGAACAAGAGGGAGTCAAGGGGCATGAGCGGTGGGTGGGGGGAACACGAGGGAGACACAGGGCATGAGCGGAGGGTGGGGGGCAACAGGAGGGAGACACGGGGCATGAGCGGGGGGTGGAGGGAACACGAGGGAGACACAGGGCATGAGCGGGGGGTGGGGAGCAACAGCAGGGAGACACAGGGCATGAGCGGGGGGTGGGGGTAACAGGAGAGAGACACAGGGCATGAGCAGGGGCTGGGGGGCAACAGGAGGGAGACACGGGGCATGAGCGGGGGTGGAGGGAACACGAGGGAGACACAGGGCATGAGCGGGGGCTGGGGAGCAACAGCAGGGAGACACGGGCCATGAGCGGGGGGTGGGGGGTAACATGAGAGAGACACGGGGCATGAGTGGAGGGTGGGGGGGAAACAGCAGGGAGACACGGGGCATGAGGGGAGGGTGGGGGGCAACAACAGGGAGACGCGGGGCATGAGAGGGGGGTGGGGGTAACAGGAGAGAGACACACGGCATGC